>NC_044012.1:15476428-15788214 GCF_900496995.4 Aquila chrysaetos chrysaetos
TGAGATACTGATTCCAGAGTACAGATCTTGGTGCCCCAAGGTATGTCAAACATGAAATCTATACATAAGTACATCCAGCATCACAGAGCAAAGAGTAGTGACACTCGAAGCCTAACTTTTAACTTGTCAGAAATTACTAATTTTTCAGAACTTCTAGTACTAATCTACGCTGAATCTCTAGTCATTTTGAGGGAGAGTTTTTCAAGGGGCTTTTTTGTTGTGTTGCTTTTTTTTTAATCCAGATATTTAATCTTCAGAAGCAAGAATGCTTAGAAGAATGTCAGATAAGATAATGTCTTTATCACACAAACACACAACACAAAGACAGTAAAACGCAGAACATTTCAACTGTAAAGGATCAAGTCCATATTTTTTAAATGGAAATTTCTGCATTCTGGAAGTAAGATTTTCTTACTATGGATACTTAATGCAAAAGGAAAGCTATGAAAATCTAAGATGGGACCCAAGTTTTTGTATTTGGTGATATACTGCAAGTAGAAAATAAAGAGCACTGAAATTATTTACGTTGTAACAAATATAAGACCTTAGTAAAAGGAGTGCAAAAACACCGTGGCATTTTCACACTTCTGATGGTTCCAAACTTTTCAGTACTTCATTTCTTTAAACTCCCATCTTCTATGTCTTGTGTTTCTACCACCCATTCTTTGATGTACGTGTGCCTCCATTAAAAGCAATACGGTTTACTTAAGTGACTTAAGTTTTCCCGCTCATCAGTTCTGAATCAACTGTTTCTGCAGTATCATTGCACAAGGATTCAACTGCCACCATTAAAAATCTTTTTTTAAATCGTTATTACAATGTTACTCAAATTCTCAAACTTGGCTACTGACAAATCTACCATGGTCACACTCCTGCACAGAGCTACAGCTCTACTGCTTTTCATGAAAACATCAGTTTTTAGAATGTGGCTTTATCTCACAAATAAGAGCACTCTTCCCACAAGTATTATCAACCTTAGGCATATCAAACAGAAATGGGTCGAACTGCTGACTCCACAGACCACCATGTTACATGAAAAGATTGAGCATTCCTTGAAACCTTAAAAAAAAAAAAAAAAAAAGGACTAGAGCAGTAGTCTGTGGCATGGGAGAACTGGGTTTAGTTCCTGCTCTGTCACAAGTTTCTGAGTCACCACAGGAAAGTACTTCCCTGCCTTTTACAGGTTTTAAAATACCCTAAGTAGCTGCGAGTCTCAGACATTAATGCAAAAGGGAATGAATTAACTTGATAAGGATATTAAATTAACTCTGTAGACCCTATTCAAATTTACTTCAGGTTAGTAATAACTAAATAGCATTATACACTAAAGGACACTATGTTAAATTATTTAACATCTCAGTTTTTACAGCCAGCGATAGTCAAACTTCAATCACTGTTCACTTTCCAACTCCTGCTCACATATGGATAACTGCCCTCTGTTCATTCCAGTATTTTGTACATCAGAGACAAATTAGGGAGACATTGGCAACACCCTTCTCACTAATTCTATTGTACCTAATCTGAAGGCCTCCTTCTAAGACATCAACTCCATATTGACATTTTATGGAAAGCAAATAAAGTAACCGTTCTTTAGAGGGATCCTTGTACCACTAAAAAAATTCCCTCAGCTTTCTTTGTGAAGATCCTGCTACCCAGCTTTTGAAGGAAGTGATTCAAATTCAGCAGAAAAAGAGCTCTCAGGCAAGATAATTATATGTTCTTTTATTGCCATTAAATTCTGATCAGGTATATCTCAAATGCTAAGTAAAATGCACCCACTATTTCACTTATTTGTATTGCTTGGGAAATGCTTCATATCGGAAGCCAGGCCTGAGTCTGCATCAGAAAATAAAACACAAGATATTATAAATGGTTTGGAAATGACAGGAGTAGATGTATCTTTCTGCTACTTCATGCTCTCTTTATCAGCACTTTCTAAATTCAACACCTATCACTATGTCCTTCTCCGCAAAATACTGTCCTCTCTTCTGTTATGTAGTTAAATCAAAACTTGAGTCTATGTTGCAGTGCTGAATCTCAAACATCAAATCCTAACAATGACTCACTATCTAGAGAGTAACTGTAAACTTCAGTACTTTTCAGTCTTTTTCTTTTACAGGAGTGTTACAAAAATGTATTAGGTTGGAAGAGCAAGGATTCAAAAATCAGGAAATAAAAAAATTAAAGTTTCACAGGCAACCCTACGTCTACTTCCTCATATGCATATTAAGGAACAGCCTTCATGAAATAATCTTTTTCCCCACACTAAACTCCTTTAGTAGTTGAGCACCTGTAGATCCACGGAAGATTTATGATTGTACAAGGAACAACAACTTTGCCTTAAAAGGAACACCTGATTTTAAAAATAAAGCTGTTTAGGGCAGCAGCTGGTTTTAGTATGCATAAAAGTGCTCTTAAAATCACTGCTTTACAGGCGCTGTTTTAGAATAATGTCCGTCTCAACTTGTATTATGGAACGCATACTTTTTATTTGTAAAATTTCCTTTCTAATGATTATACTTGACCTAGCACAAAGCCAGACTAAAATTTTGTAGTACACCATCAACATCTGCCAGCCAAATTATTCCCCAGTCACACCTGTGCAACCAGTCTTCAAATTACACCCTTAGCATACTTGCATAATCACACAGATATCAGCCATGCAGAGATGAACCCTGCACAAATTAACTCTCAACTGCGTTGACACCTTCATGCACAAAAAAGGGGAAAAAATTCTGTGAATGAAAGTCATTTTGTGACTCTAATGATTTTTATATATATATAAAATACATATATATGTGCATATATATTTCAAAATAAACAGTCATTCAGAAATCAGATTAGTTGAGCAGAGCATTTTCACAGCTTTTACAGGACAACTGCACATGCACATAAGAAGGATGAAAGGAACAAGACTTAAGGCTCATACGTAGGCAAAAGTGAACAAGTTTACATGAATTTAAAAACTAGCTTTAGTTAAACATGCAAAGTTTATCTTGTGCACCTTAGAGTGGGGTTATATATGTGTCAACACACAAACGCATATCAAAGCACGTTTCAAACATGATTTCCAAAACAATATTAGGTAATTTAAGAAGATTAAAATATCTGATCATAAGACTGTAGCAAATTCTGAGTCCTGTCTGGTCAAAAAAATGACAGGAGGTAGCGAGGTTTCAAAAAATTTGAGGACAGGATTAAGGTCTTGGTTCTAAGCTGATACACAGAGTTATAGTCATTGTCTTTCAAAAAGAACGTAGCAACATTACATGTTTTAAAGGTTCTTACATATTTTAATAGCACTTTTAAGAACTGCTCAGTTACAGTATTTCTTAAGAGCTTTCAGATACCATTACAAACAACTGAAGAAAATGGTTCATCTATAGCACAAAGAACAATCCACCAGATACAGGCTCCACTACTCCAGGTATGCACACACAGTATGTCAGAGTGCAATTCCACCATTTCTACAACAAAACAAAAAGCAAACTGCCACCAAAATGAATGGTTGTGCTGCCTGCCTTTTACCCATTAGTTTTCTCTCCCTTTAAGGTAACGTATTCAGCAAGATCAGTCTTGCACAACTACAAGAGTGCTTACACTGGCACACCAGGAAGACACCAAAAACAAGTTGGCAACGGAAGGCGAGACCATTCTTTCTTAGCTGTAAGCCTGCACTTACACTGATCCCGAGCACATCCACAATGACAGAGGATGACATCTCTTGCAGCAGCACTGGCTCCTACATTACCATGCAGCAAGCTACTCTGGGAAATGAACCAGATAATAGTTACCCATTCCTCACGTGATTTGTTTTCAGCTAAACTTGGGACTAAAACTGGCCCATTTCACATTCACATTGGTGACAGCAACACTGCAAGTTATCACTGGCAGCCTGAACAGAAACTGTCTTCAGCTACTGCAGAACCGTACCCTGGATGTGCCACAGCTTGTGCAGTGCTGCATCTTGTATTATTTCTTCTTCCCTAACACCGATGTGTTAAGAGCAACTAACCACATATTTTAGAAATAATGCTAACTGACTTTTAGAAAAACCATGGGAAAAACTAACTTCTAAAACCCCCTTCAAACTAGTAGCTACATCACATTTCAGCATAAAGCAACATGTACTAAGACTTACAAAACAGAACTTAGAAACCTCATATTTCAGTTGTCATCCCCTTGGAAAATACAGAAGACATAGAACCTTCCCTCATGAAAGATCTGTAACACAGAGTAAACAGAAACAACAAAGATAAGCCTTTTAAGACACCTACAGTTCTAAGCTAGACACCAGCTCTAGCAATTTTTACGTAAAGGAATTTATTTTCAAGCTTCCCCTCCTCTAATTTAACGCTAAATCGTTTTAAAATACTCCTACTCCAGTTAAAACCTTCTCAACCTTTTGACAATCTGTACAATAGCAAAATTTAACATACAATTTTCCTTCATATATAGTTTTCCTTTGACATATTTCATTTGAACATGTATTTGAAAATAACTCTTAAAAAGTATGGCATTCTAAATGCTCCTCCTTGACAGCATTCAAAAAACCAAACACAAACACTGAAAAACCACTGTGGTCTTTCATCAAAGATTAAATGCATTTTTGCTCCGTTTAGTACCATATGCAAGAACTGTAGGAAAGAACTCTAAAACATTAACTTAAAGACTTCATGCCACACAAACCAAAGTTCAAAGAACTGCTGTTTCACTTTAAAGGAGCTGATGACTAATTCTTTAAGCAGCAGAAGTTATCACTACACTCTCCTTGTTTTTCTTCATGTCTCAGCAAGGTCATCAATTGTTACAAGAGAAGATAAAAACCTGTTTCTAGATAAGGCAAACAAAAAAGGAAATGGTCAACAACAACTCTCTGTAGATGAATTTGCTGCTCTTTTTACATCAATTTCCCTGTAGGAATATATCCACAGTAATTTTTTTAGAATGCATTTCCAGATACAAAATGACAAATACAGTCTTCACCATTCAAATAGTATTTTACTTCCCCACTGAAAACACAGCCAACCTCAGCTTCCGTATTCGGCTTCTACAAAGAGAAACAAGTCAAAATCAGAAGTGCACCATTTGGTTAACTGTAATTATCTAGCACTTTATCTGATTAAAGTACTGTGGAATTAGTAACCAAATCTCTCATTATTCCTGTGATAACACAAAGAATCACCATTTTATAGACTAACTCAAACAGGCATATATTTAAAATAGTTGTCCTGGGCATTACAGAAACATAGTCTGGATTAGAAACAGAAAATATATATATATATGAAGTGTGGCATAAAAGTTAAGAGTATTGATGGGGCATTAACTCTAGTTTTTGTCGTCTTTCTTTACCTAGTATAGTTAACAGCTGAACACACTATAGCATGATATAAAAAAACCGCAAGTCAATGACTTCGGAAGATTTTTGTTACATGCAATTAAGTGCTAATAGGAAAAACTCAGGTAAACCTGCAGTAACATCTCACAGTAACACCACAGTATTTACGCATCTCTCTCCACTTCTAGTCCATGATTTGATACTGTACACAGAAGACATACACCAAAATTGCATTTTTATCATGACATTGTACCTTTAAGACACAAACAGTACATACACTTTGAAAAGGAGTAAATTGCTTACAATAAATTTTCTCATTAACAAAACAAAACATTTTATTAAGATAACAGCATGTTTCTATCTGTCCTGTATTTTTGTTAAGAATCAAAAAGGTATCTCTTACTATTCTTTTTTAATCACAACTAGTTTGCACTTTTCTCAGTGATGATTTTCCCTCAAAAACCAAAGCAACAAAAAAGAAAAAAAATCCAGTAAAAATGATCTCCTGCATCTACGATGTTCATGACATTTAAGACTGTAAACTTCAGAGAAGAGATCCTAAGCTTTGGGCCCTAAGTGATGGGTGACATGAACTAGAGCTTGCCAGCATCCTTACTTCACTGCTACTGTTCTCTGCAGCAGGTAGCACTTAATAGTACCAACCAGGGATTCAGGTAACTACAGTCAGCAGCTGGAAACACAGTTTTCACTTTGGCTTTCTGCAGACTGGGTACATGCATCACAACTGCAGAACTGAGTTCCTTATATGTGTCCAGAATTTCAGATACCATTGATTTACCTTGACTATTCTGGTTCAGCTTACCCCCTGAAAATGAGACAACCATTAAAGCAAAACATACACTGATAATCTATTCGGCAAAACTCAGTCCAACTTCTAAAGCTGACAGTTACAAGACTACAAACGCTATCACAAGCAGAAATATAAAGCAAAGCGCTTCTAACTTAAGAACATCGTGTTTCTCATAGGAGCTGCATGTTCCAGAATGTTTCACGTGAAGACCAGAGTTCATAAAACTGTCCTACTTGATTTCTTTGAGTTTTCAGACCAAAAAGAGTTGCTTCTTACATGAACATGCTCATGCTCCCCCCTCTTCCGCATGAGAGGCAGGTATCTCTGACATACGAGCAGTAGCTCTTTCTCGATTCACACTAAGCAGACAGCAGCAACTATAGTCAAACCTAAATATGTAAAGTACTTGTGTTATTTAAAATATTTACTTTCCTTAGTTCACACCTACTTAGCTGGAGCCACTGAATTTCTGAGCTAACTCCTCTAGTACAGTGTAATTAGACTACAGCATTAAAACCTTACCGACAGAAACGATAGATTAATGGGCAAGACACTTCGTCATGACATGCACTTTCAGGACCAAAATGATCATCATTTCATCAGTTTCAGAATTCCTGGGTCACAACAGATTCCTAAAAAATGTACCACTGGTGGATGACTTATCCTTGTGCTTTCCTGTATAATTTTTCACTGCTGTGAAAAGTGCTAAAGCTATTTAAGAACATTAGTTTCCACCGAAGCGAATGCAATTATCATTTCCAGCGCTCAATTTTTACATCAATGTTGCAGCGTAGAACAAATGATAAAAGTAGAACTAATTGATTTATTCTTTAGGTATACTCCCCAATGTTATTTTCCACAACAGACGACTAGTCCAGAGATCCAAGTTTTATCCTAAAAGCCTCTGTATTAATCCACCTGTATTCCAATACCTCAAATCTTCTTGAAGACCAGCTTGAATAACTCAGGGTCAAGAAGAGTCCCTTCCATTTTTCCTCCCCCTCTGGAATGCAGCGCGCTAGCCTCAGAGTTTAGAAGGGAGATAAACAGACAACTGAAACTGCCCCACGTGTGGAATACCCCATGTCCTTCATGACCTAGTCCAATTAGCTGTGAGCTTCCTAACATCCATTCATCTGCCACGTTAAACAAATTAAGTCACTTTATCTATTTATTTAGCATATGAGTAAACTGCTTATTACAGAGGAAAGGTAGTATCCACCCAGACTGGCTGAAATAGAGACTGACGAGGGAATATTGGAGAAATACTCTATGCTTACAGTTACAAATGAAACGTGAGCTTACAGCAAGTGTGCCACCAGTTCACCACTGGAAAAGAAACTTGGTTCTTCTCCTGAAGAAATACTTAAGAACGCTTTGCCTTTCCCTACAAACCCTATTGTTTCCTGCCGTTTGAAAACCGTGGAGAAGGGGAAAGAACGACGGTCTCCAGGCTTCTAATTCCGCAGGGGTACCCGCGGGATGAGCCGGAATCTCCCCCGCTCTGCGCTCCCACCGGATCGCAGACGAGGGAGACACCAGCCTCCCCAGGAAACGTCACAGAGGGGCACCCAGCGGCCCATTTACTCCGGCAACCTGTTTCCCGCGGCGGCTGGGCCCGCCGGGGCGCACGCGGAGAGGGGCGCCGCTGGGGGCCCGGAGCAGCAGGCCACCCCCGCCTCCCCCCACCGCCGCGGCCCAGCTGACCTTCGCCGCGCCGGCAGCCGGCGCCGGGCCCCGCTCCGCTCCCGCGAGCACAAAGCGCACCGCGCGGCGCGGCCGAGGCCGAGCCCACAAAGGGGCAGCCCCTCGGCCGAGGCGGCGCAGGCCCACGCGCGGCGGGCCCTCCGCAGCGGCCGGGCCGGGCCGCCGCCTCGGCCTCAGCCTGGCGCACAATAGCCCGGCAGAAGGGCTCGGAGGCGGCCGCCGCCGCGGGGCCGCTTCCCTCCTCCTTCCCTCGGGACCCGCAGGCCCGGCCGGGGAGGAGACGGGCCCGCCGCGCCTCGCTCCCTCGGGCCAGGCTGCCGCGGCCCCCGTCGCGAGGCCCGGCCGCCAGCAGGAAACCGGACGCCCAGGCTGCGCTTAGGCCGCGGCGGGGCCTCGTCCCGGACTACTCCTCTGCGGCCGCCGCGGCCGCGCCGGGGCCTGCCGCGGCGCCGGCGAGCCCCGCGCAGTGCCTGGCGGTAGGCCCCGCCTGCAAGCCTCTCTCTCCCCTCCTAGTCCACTCGCCTCCCTCCTCGACGCTCTCACCCTTTGTTCGCTGGTTTCTGCTACCCCTCTTTCTTCCCTTTCTCCCCTTCTCTTTCGCTTCTTTTCGCTGCTTCTCCTCTCTCTCCTCTCCTCTCCCTCGCGCGACCGCCCGAACCGACCGCGCGCTCCCTCCCTCTCGCTGCCGGCCGAGGAGACACCGCCACGGGGGCGCGCCAGCTGCGGCGGAGCTCTCCTGCCTGCCAGGCGCGCTCCCGAGGCGGGCGGGCGGCAGCGCGCGGCCGCCAGCGCCCCCGCGCACGCGCACCCGGCAGCGGCGCGCGGGGCCGAGCTGCCCCGCTCCCGGCGCGGCGCGGCGCGGGCCGGCGGCTCTGGGGAACAAAGGCCGCGCCGCTCCGCGGGCAGCCCGCGCGGCCGGCGCCCGGCTGCCGGTGGCCCTGGGGCCCCCGCCATGCTTTCAGCCGCTCCCCGGGTCCGGGGGCAGGCCGTCTGCTTACCTGCGCTGCCGCCGAGCCCCCGCCAGGGTCGCCCGGCTCCCCCGCGGCCCCGAGAGCGCGCGAGCCCGGGGCGGCGCCGCGTCCTGGGGCAGGGAAGAGGCCGCAGGCCCGGCCTTCGCCCGCCTGCGCCCGGCGCGTCGTGGCGGCCCCGGCCCCTTCCAGGTCAGCGGGAGCGGTCCTGCGGTGAAAGCGAGCGTTTTGGCACACCAGCATTTGCGGGACCAGGGCCTCAGAGGCCCGAGTGGGGTCCGTCGCTAGGGCTATCGATTCTATTTTTAAAAATTTAAAAAGCCCTCGGGAGTGGCCTTTCTTACAGAGGCCGGTAACGTCCGACACAGGAGCTTTCCGGTGATTTTAAGGGACTGCTGACAACAAACCCCTCCTCCAGTCTCCTCTTCTTCAAAGACTTCGCGTAATTCAGGTTAGGCCCCCGTCCAGCAGCGCCCTAAACACATGCGAAACTTCCAGCACATAAACTGCATGAAATTAATGTAATTGCTAGTGTGCTTACACATGCTTTGTTGGATTAGGACCCTGCTCATCTACTGAAGCTATTCAGAGGTTTGCCAGAGGAGAGCCACTGTTTATTTTGCTTTCGGTAAAATATTTAAAAATAAGTATTTGCTATCTTACTTCAATTTTTGAATGACTGAAGTGTTTTCTTGGCTAGTTTAATCGGTTATCCAGATGGTTCTCAATATCCTCCTCATTCCTTTTGATGACCAGAAAGCACTTCTTTTTGTATAACGTTCTTGTGTTGAATCTGCCAAGTCTGCTATTATTCAGAGATTTTTGGGGATTAGTTTTAAGGCAGCTTCTCAAAAACGTATCACTGTAGTGATGCAGTACAATATGTACCAAACCCACTATTTAAGAATCCTCCCAAAGTATAGAGAATTATTTATTGTCAAAGGATGACAACTATAGGAGTGTAACTTCTTTGTACATAATTTTTCCTTGCACACCTTGTGGCTATGCAGTGGTTATTGAGCCTTTTCCTTTAAGTATTCACGAGGAGTGATACACATGGCAATGACTGCCAACCTATAGCTGGGTTGACTGATTGAATACTTGCAGAAATACATTATGATTAAGTATTATTTTTGTCCTGGACAGGAAGGACACAATCCTGAAGCAACATGTTACCAATATTAGAGGGTTTTTTCCACCTTTGGTTTTAGTACAAAGTAGGGCCAATCATTTGATGTATTTTTAAACACATGGAAGTCTGTTCAGTAGTGGAAACTTCAAAAAAGGTAGTCTCCTGTAGACAAGAAGGAAAAAAGCTTCTATAATAGTGGCAGTTAGTATTTTTAGATAGAAGAGCCAGAATGCTTATCAGTTCCAGTAGTCTGTGTGGTTTCGTACAAAGTATCTCTGTGGCTAAGGCTTTGATCCTGCAAACACACACTAACTTTTTGCAAAAAAAAGGCAAGTTGACAGTCTCACAGTCCTATATCCAATGCACTGCTAGTTGGTCAGTATTACTAAGCATTTGCCTTTCACTGAATAGAAACTAGTTCCTTGAGCAGTGAAAGTAATTAATCCTAGTTTCTAATGGATTTTTCTCTTCTCTCTCTCCTTAGCACAGGAACCTCCCACTTCACTCCCATGTTCCTGCTAACCTCACCTCTGAAATTACTCCAGCTTGCCCACGTGCCTTAACCCTTTTGTAGCACCCCAGCATGCTCATGCCTGTAACTGACAGCTGCCCTAGAGGGAGCACCCAACGGAGCTGCTTCCCAGCTGTGTGCATACACCCACTGCTCCATCACCCAGTTCACACCTGGGAGCTCTCCAGCTGGCAGTCCAAAGAGTTCCCATTTCCCTCCTTCCCTCAAATAAGACCACTTATCTCAGTTTTCCTCCACTATCCATCATTACACTTCTCAAGAAAGTTATGGGAACTTCAGTGTCTTTGAGACACATTCCTCCCTCAAACTGGGGTGAAATTAGCCTACAGGTTCAAAAGCTAGTACAGAGGGCTGACTGGAATAGACCCCATAGCAAGATCGTACAAGCTTCATTACTGTAGGAAGTGAAGGTTAAAAGGTCTCGAAGACACATTAAGAGGTCATGTAATCCATCTTCCTTCTCCAAGGTAGAATCAGCTATGCCTTCCTTATTCCTGACAGATGCTTGTCTAAACAGGTCGTAAAAATCCTCCTGCAGTAGTAGAAATTTTTAAACCATCCTCTGAAACCTACTCTAGTGTTTGTCTGTCCTTAACCATTACATTGTTTCTCCCCATGATATATAACCTAAATCTCCCATTGTAATTTTAGCCCATTCTTGAAGCGCCTCAGTGAACACAGAAACATTTTTTTCCCTTCTCTGTTTTTGAAGACTTTAATCTTCAGTAAATTACATCAGTTCCTTTCCATCTATAGATCACCACTGCAAGGCCTCTGATCATTCTTGTCTTTTCTCTCTGCATACTCTGCAACTGCTCCTTTTATTCTTTTTTGACTATAGATCTGGGACTGGACACAGCACTCCAACTAAGGCCCTTTTAAATGCTGAGTAATAAAGCCTGACTCTATGGGGATGCCATTAAATTAGCAGTATCTGTCAATATAATAATTGTAAACTGAAGTTAGTCTTTTTAACATCAAGCTTTACTAATTATTACTTTATTGATATTGCTTTTGTATGTTTTGTTTAGTAGGAAAAGTACCTACTATCACTATGGAAGTGTATAATACCACTGTGGTTGATAAAGTTGTATGTGTATGTAGGCCTATAGTTTAAGGGGATTACTGTGTTTCCTTACTAGACAATAATGTCTGTAAGTCTTCAGTTTCATATTAATATGTAATAAAATACTTTTTTCTAGTTCACACTATTTATGTGAGTTGCTGTAATATTTTACAAAGTTCATATATATATTAGTATAGCATAAAGGAGATTTTAGGTGAAAAGTCATTAGTGATATTTTATGTTTCTGTAAAACACATTCTTTGTTTCAAGAATGAAGAGAGTATTAGCAACATGTGGCAGCATTTTCTTGAGATGTAGAAATATGATTATCAATGGATAAACTGGATACTCAAATTTTGTGGCTGGATCTGGTTTCTTGGTCAGAAACACTGCTTCTGATCATTCAAAGTAACACTCAATCCTCGTAGCTAAGTGCCTATGTCCTAAGCAAAGCACCTAAACATAAACTCATTTCTAAGCTTGTCTGTAACAATACTGAAGCTAGGAAAATACACATGCTTAAGTGAATTTTCTACTTACAGCATTTTAAAGTTTCTAAAAGTAATGAAGAATTCATTTTTACCCAGTTTTGAGTATCCTAACTACTTTTTTGTATTGAAATGAGAACATTAAGCCCTTAAGAAAACTGAGTAAATAGTGTCCAACAAAACACACTTATTTCAAGACTTGGGTAAATGAAGTACCTGAAGGTAAAATAGTACACTAATTACAAATTAGCGGTTACACAAATTACAAAAGGACATCTAAAATAACTGTTCCTCAAAGTACGAGAAAAAGGCTATTCTTCATATGCAAAATGATTCATTCTATTTACAAAAATACAAATAAAAATATTTTTAACCTTATTTTTTTCTAGCCAGTTAATATCGTCCCCACACATACTAGCACTTTGGATGCATTACTAATGATTTTTGGCATCCACAATTTCCCAGTATCACAGAAAGGAAGATGGCAAACTTTCAAAGTTTGTCTCAAACATCCTGGAGGGCTCTTGAAGACAATAATATTGATTAAGATGGAAGATCAGTTGCTGATCTCTACTGATCTCTTCATACTGCAGTAGGATCAGTTTGGTTTTTTTAATTTATATTCTTCACTGCCTAGGCTGCTAAACATCTCTATTCCCAAACAGTTTATTTAGGGACTTTCTGACAGCAAGAAAGTGAAAGAATAGCAGAACTACTTAAAGCAGTTCATTAAAAAAATAATCTTACTTTTTCAGGTAAACATCAATAGCTGTTTCATATGTTTGGAGCACACATTTTGTGTAGTAACAAAATTCTGAGCTAACAAGAACTCCACAAGAAACCAATTTTGGGATACCCTGAAGACCTTCTTATATAAACTGTTGAACTAAACCTAGTTTGTAAGAAAGTAATGAGATTCTCTGAAATATGTGTGATATCCCACTCTTAGCCTGCAAAGCATCATACATACACAGGATTGCTGACTCCAGTAATTTTACTGATAAATACTTTACATGGCAAAAGGCTTGGGGATTTTTTCCTGCAGTGCTGCCTCTAACATCTGCAGCATTCAAGTGATTCCCTCAAATTTGCTTTCCACTAAAAAAGTGAACAAACAAAACCTTCAAAAGTAAAAACTAAAGTTTCAGAAGGCAAATAAATAGAATCTAAAAGTTAGTATTGAAAATAATAAATATTTCATTTTGAAGTTAATGTTACATTAGACTGGTTGGATTTGATGGTCCTGATGTACCAGTTGACTTGATTGGATATACTCATAGAAACTATATGTTATAGTCTATTATTAATTATAGTGCAGCTATGTATAAAGTCTTCAAACACTTAAAAGACAGCCTGAAAAAATATCAGACTGATATTCTGTATTTTGTAATTATCATAATTGACTAATTTAACTGATCTCAGTTATTTTATAAAGAAACATTTTCCATTTTTGTTTTTGTTTGAATTCCATGCATTTGATTGATTTACCACTTACGTCCTTTTTCAGGATTTATAAGCTGAAATTGAAAGAAGAGGTGGAAGACAGGTTTTATAGGAAGATTAGGAAGACAGAAGGATTTTTAATTTAGCAATGGACACAGTGTTGGGGAGACAAACAAAAAGAATCTTTTTAAAGTGAAAAAGGTACTAAATTATTTTTAAAATGTTATTCTGGGTGGGAAAAGGTGCCTTGTTACCCTTTAATATAAACATATTAAATTATATTACAGAAGCATTTTCAGAACTGGAGATTTTAGGCAATACCAAATCTACTAACTCTTCAGAAGCACTATAAAAGTTAATACAAGACTTGCCTTCTTCCCCAGCTTCATCCCTCCTGATAACAGCCAGCATCTGACATTTTGTAGATATCCTAGCATACAGGAATTATAGGATTAGGTTGCACATATTTTTTCTTTATGTAGCAATTATTTAGAAAATACATTTTAATAATCTATCAACCAATTGTGGGCTATCTAGCAAATCTGATAGGTCATGGAGCTCCACAGAAATATTTATGATCAGCGTGTTTCTAGACAATTATTACCTTGCGGTTTTAGGAGGGAATCAAGCAGCTGTCTGCCAACGTGGGTGAAGTAATTTATCTAAATTCTGTTTTAGAAAACAAGCTCTCATTTTCAAGACAGAAGTAGTACACTATTAGCAAGAGAAAGAGCTAGCACATGCACTGTCCTGAGGATCCGTATGAATCCAAGGAGAGGCTTAAGACCATCAGATTATTTTGCAAAAATCCATAACTAATCATTAGATAAAATACAATTCCAGTCAGCTCTGACCTGTTTTAGATTCCAACTAACTAAATTTAAAAACCTTTAAAACTAATTAAAATCTCCTGAATCATCCAGTTCTTACTATGTAAAGACTATGTGGTCTTCATTTAACTCCTTCTGAGTGAAAAATGAGATGTGTAATTATATAACATTTAAAATGGTGTAACATCAGAAAAAGTCTGTGGACATGTAGCACATGATACTATACAGAAATAAATTCATAACTACTTGGCAATTCAGTAAGTTGAAAAACTGATTTTAAAATAGTGTGAAACATACATAATAACTTTTCAAGCTTTGAAATTTGCATGTCTGTAAGGTTGAACAAGATAAGAAGGCATTTTTGAGGGTTTTCTTTTGGCAAGGTTTTTGTGAGGTTATGCCTGGGTGGAAGAAATTAGTCTTACACCATGCCCTGAAGAACAACATAACTGGACAGTGATGGGTAATTAGAAACAACACCAAGTAATAAGTCATCCAGTGCGGGAGCATAATCATGGACTCAATGACAGATCAATATGATCATAGGTGAAGACCCTTTACTAGAGCATCAGACATCATTTTATACATTGGTTACATCCGTACATGCGTTTAGCTATTTTACTATTGGTTACACACATTATTCACGCACTGTCCACGTGCCTAGTTACACTTAATGATTGGTTATATCAACACTGTACATGCGCATAAACATAAGACATAATTGGTTATACTAACTAAAACATGCGAAACTTGTCTCAGTCGAATTGGTCAAGATAAACTGCCGAATTGAGGTTCTTTGTGCCAAGTTCCCTTTTTCGTGGAATGCGCACCTGTGTTCTTCTAATTGATATCTTTCTTATTTTTGTCTTCTTGTTTATTCTGTTCAAGGCCTTCTAAAGGCGTCTGGAATGCTCTTGTGACTGTTAGCTAAATATGTTCCCACTATCCAGTTTTGTTTTGTTTTTTTTTTTTTTCTTAAAGTCAGAGACTCTTACCAGATCTGAATTATTCTGACAGATAATCTGTATACACAAATAATCAGGTGCCTAAACATTACATATAAAGTTCTAAACCAAACTCAACACATGTTTAGTTTAATACAGAAACAAACAGCAAACAGTGTATGCAAACATCTGTAGCTGGCACAAATAAGTTAGTTTCTAAGAGGTATACATAGTCCCATACCAGGGACATGGTAGTTCCTATCTGAACTCCTACAGTTTGTTTCATTATATTGTTACTCATGGTTCAGGCAAACAGCCAACATTTTGAGCCTTCCTAAAATGTTTCAATCAGGAGGAGACCTATATAGGATTTAGGTATGTCTTTGGCATAAGCCTATTTATTTTTTAAATAGTTGCCTTGAACATATTGGAGGGAAAAGGAGAGTGGCACCACTTTCCTTGCTTACAAATCCCTTTTTTGCTTTTGTGAAATACCTCTGACAGAGGCTCATGGCTGCTCTACAAGTTTTCTGGTGAGAAAACAAATACTAATCCCATTTCTATACTTGCAAACAATCTCCTGAGGCACATGATTAACACCTTGCTCAGATCCTGCCACGTCTACCAGTTCCTACTGTTCTAGCTCTCTCAGTACACATGAATGTTTCATTGTTCCCCTGTTCAGCCTTAACTTATTGACTGTTCTCAGGCCTGTGACTGAGCACAATCACAAACATTTGCCAGAAAAAGAGCATTTTGACAACACCTCCAAAGAACATGGTCATGCTTCCACCCCTTTTTTCTCTCTTCCTCCTCTATCCATACAGAGACAAAAAGTCTCCCGGTTTTCATTTTCTGCATGAATCAGTAAGAATGAGTGCACTACTGTGGGGAAGCTTGGACAAAGAAGCAAGGTTTGTATTCGGCTTTAAATGAAGGGTGATTGGGGAGTTTTGATTTTTCCTTGTTAGTAATTTTTCAGCAGAGTTCTGGTGGTCACCAAGACATAAATGCAGCAAGATCATACATTACAGTAAGGGTCCACTTTATTCACATTTATGTTTAAAATGCATTTAAAAATCATTATCATTGTCAACAAAGTCTTGTCACCAGAAATACATCAGCAAATTACGTACTGGCTAAATATATCACCTTACATTAGGTATTCTAGAAACAGTACAAAGTAGGGATATTTATTATCACGTATCCTTTGTCATGCAACATTCCTGTTAATTTTGCTGGGAGTTAGTCTGAGCAGACACCACAGAGTGTGATGAGGATTATAAAATCAGAGGGGGCACCTCACTGAAGAAGCTGTCGGCCACAAAGAAATCTGATTACATGCATTATCCCTGACACTTCTGATTTACCAGAGAAGAGGTAAAATTACAAAAGACAACATTCTGTTTTTCATACCTGAGCACAGAGAAAGCTTGAGGCATTATAATGTTCTTTGATACGAATGCCTATTTCATATTGCACATGTCTTTTTTCCTTCCTACTGTAATATCATTTACTATTGTAGCACCTCTTGTTTCCAAGCCCTCCCCCTAGATTGCTGGTGCTGCACAGGAAAGCTTTTGAGTCACAGGCTTCTTTTTATTCAGTGAGGTCATTATAACAGTGTTATAGCTAGTCTCAAGAGAAAAAAAAAGAAATTAAAACACAACCTGGTTTGCAACAGGATAATTCAAAGAATATATGACAAGAATAGGTTCGCCATCCCAGTTAGCATGGTGACACTGACCATCAATAATGTCACCATAGTTTTCCCTACTAAAAATGCTGGGTTTTTAATTCCTATTATTGTTCGTCGGTTTGTTTTGGGGGGTGGTGGTTTTGTGGTTTTTTCTCATTTCTCTCAGTTGTGTGGAGAGGACAGCTCCCTGGCTAAGGTGAAAAACTCTCTTTTTAAAAATTATTAGACTTGATTCATTAAAGATTAAGCATATACACCAAAGTAAGCCCAAAATTAAATGTAAAATCTCTTAGGTAGTTATAAATAAATCTGTACTTGTTTTGATTATTTTGCGCATTTGCTTAAAATGAAAAGCTCTTGGGAAGATCACACATTTAGAGAGCTGCCTGAGAGAAAATTTATAGCTTGTCAGCTGCATAAAGATATCATCTTCCAAAGTATTTTTGGGTGACATGTTAACAACATTCAGTAAGATGTTAAACAGAAATCCTTTGCAAGCTGTGCCTGTGTTCACTGTGATACTGCTAAAAAGTTTTATTTCTCTAAATGAAAGCAAGCAAGCACATCGTTTGAACATCTGCATAGTGAAACACACATCCTTTTTCATAATTATGGAGCATATCCTGCCCTGGCTGGCCCAGTGGGGGTAAGGAGAAACATTGCATAGCGCATCCGATACCACAGGGATCCTGCAGACAGGATTGGATTCTAACAGGCACACCCCAGGGAGGCACTTCAAGACATGATAAAATACTATAACCCTGTCTGTCTGCATGGCCTTATTTACAGTATTAGGGAAACCTGCCATATCACCATCTTCTTATTTTAAATAATATGCAATTGAAGCATATCAAGCAGAGGCCTGCCACAGTCTCGATATTGCTATTTCTTAATATATTATTGTAACACATGCTTCCTTAAAAATTTTTGAAAAGAGCGCTAATGGAACAAATCCCTGGTTTGTTCAGAAGTACATAAGCTCTAGAACATGGAAATTTCTTGCTGCAGAACTATTCTTGCTGTTGGGCATCCTACACATTTAGAAAACTTGGATGGGTGGTAGAGAAAGCTACTGCCATAGCAATAAAATCAATCACCTCTGTATGTACCCTAAACTACACTATTCGGGGACCAATTTCAAATCAGTTGACTCCAATAGTTTCAACAAACTTGAAACTTTAGTCATCATCACATTACAGACAATAATTTTCACAATCAATAAATTTCATCCATAAGCTTCCCATAAATGGTCCTTAGAAGTGTATTACAATGGGCAGCCCTGGAACATGACCTATCCTGGTAACTAACCAAAGCAGAATCTTCCCCAGCTGCACATCAAAGCAGCTGTAAAACTGCTTTTAGCAAGGAATTAGAGTTCATTCAAAAAAATCCAACTAATTTACCCTATCAAAATTCTCCTTATTGTTGACTGTAGAGTTCCTATAGTGCTGCATCCAAAGGTTTGGGTTTTTGTTGTGGAGGTTTTTTTGAGGCAGAGTATTCCTGGAAAACAGGAAAGAACTTCTTGATTCCAACTACTAAATCTGCCACTCCTTCTCATTTCCAATTTAATTTTGACAATTTAGCTTCCTTTTACAATGACTGCTCTCTCTTGAAAAGTTTTATTTCACAATTCAGATTCAACTTTTTGAATTGTGCATTGAGTTTTTCAGGGTTGCATATCTTCCTCTTTCTCCTTAGTTAGGAAGTCCATGAAGAAACTACTTTAAGCCATGGCCACTTAACTTTTTTCCTCCTTTTTTAACTGGTGTTTACCATAAGCTCCCAATTTTATTGTCACCTTCCTGATTGCTGTCTAACAGTTAGACATTGAAAAGCAAAAGGGTATCTGGAGTTTCTATCAAGGAGAAAGTACCCCTTAGGAATGAAAAACAACCCATGGCTGTTGCATCTCCTGAATTCTAATGGAAATGAATTTAAACTAGTTAGAGGATAGACACTGGGGCTTATTAGTGGCAGAGGCCTTCTGAAGTGTGTACATGCTTATCATAAATCCTCACAAACTATTTTAAATTTCATTTATCTTTGTAGCTTTCTAGTTTTGTAACTTTGTTATAACATGGCACTTAATGAAACCATAACAAAATCCTTCTACTATGCAAAACCTTTTTCAACGTGATTTTATCCAGTACAAACTGACAACCAACACAAATAAGAACTGGGTGGTGGGGGGACATCTCTTTATGTCAGTACTGCTAAATACATGGTCTCAGCAGCCTAAGCTTGCATGTATCAAACCTGTAACCATATTTAAAATACTATCCCCAAAACCTGCTTACCCCCAAAGAGGATGGTGAAAAGACTGTATCCTAGAAAGCAGATAAATCTCTACAGATTATCAATACAAGTTAAGCAGGAAGGTTATAAATTGCAATCTCTTGTGCTGATGGAGGAAAAAAGCAAGCAAAAATTCTTGATCCAAGTGAGGCACTTTTTTAAGCCATTCCCAGTTTATCATGTTTTTACCTTGAGTTTTGGACTGCAGTTGCAATGACACTGAGATGTAAATATTGTGATCTAACTTAAGAATGTTAAAACACTACACAACTAACTAATTTCAGCCAGTAGGCTAAGAAATGCTGGTTTCTCTGCCTTTCAGTTCAGTTGCTGTATGCATTTTTTTTCTGGTGCACCAGATTAGCTTAGACCAAGTGCTATAACTACATACTATTACCCATACAGACAAGTTACAAGGCTAATGGAAAAATATCGTTTACTGTTTTGGAGATCTGACAGATGTTATTTCCTATGTGAAAAGGATTATATTATCTACAACATAAACTATGAGTAATGTATGCATTGTACTGTGTTAGTAATCTACCAAGATTCACCTAGACAAACATAATCTGGGAATACCCTTATACATCTCCTTTTGTACATATTTAATACAAAGACTACCAATCTTCCATATTCTAGGATGCCCTGAATTCAGACACTTAACAAGAAAAGCAAGATAGGACCTGAAATCCTGTGTCTCTATTCCCAAGAGCAGATTCTGTGTGTCCTGGGAGAAGATGGAATAGTCATGGTGCTTCCCCAAATTGTAATTTTTCCTTGTCTTCATGTGTGCATAAAAAGAAGACTGATATGTTTGATTTGCTATCCTTCCAGTACCTACAAGATGACTAGGAAAAATCCAACTCTTCGTGACTGTAATTCATGGAGTAACCCTCCTGAACAGCCAGGACATTACAATGCTGATGGACAACTTCTCATCCTTTTGATGTCACAAAAGTTAATTACAAGCAAGACCTATGGCCAAGGCACACATACACAGCCCACTGACAGTTGGCTCAGTTTCTGTGATGGAAGACTGAATTTAGTACTTTCTTTTATACAAACTGCAACTGACCACCTCTTCAAATTACAAGACACTGAAGTGTATTAGGTAAAAATATGTCAGTTGGATTTTCAGAGATCTTAGTTCGATCATAGACACCTTTACATAGCCTTAATAGTATCAAGTCCAGTTTTGCATCAGGCTAATTTATACAGGTAATGGTTCTTTTATTAAATGCACCCATGCCTATAAATCCTAATCATATGCCAGGACTTCAGTATGCCAGTTGTTCAATGAACATAAAATTAGCAGTACACTTCCTGCCCTCACAGAAAGTTTTGTATACAATGGGAGAGAGAAAATAGACTACGGACAAAAGAAAGTGGCAAGACAATAAAAGCTAGCAATATAGGAAGTAGTTACAAGTATGTTGACATCCTGATATTTATTCTGTTTTGTAGGCATGACCAAAAAAAAAACGGGGGAGGGGGGTGGGGCGTTTGCTGGTATTTGAACGAAAATAACAGTTTTGCAGGTGTGCAAAAACTCTCTTCCAAAGCATGAGGAGTGTCATAGAAAAATGTGAATATCTGAATTGAGTAATTCACTAAAAAGGCACAGATCCTACTGTGTTGAGGTTATTGAAGGAAGGATTTAACCATTCCATACCATTCATAGGTGACAGACAGTAAAGGAGAGGCTGTGAATGGATCTAAGGAGGAGGATGGTTTGTTTGCTTGATGCAATAGGCAAACCAGAAGCATATGACCCCAGAAAGGGATCTTATTCTCAAAGTCACTGTCTAGAAAAAACCAAACATTTTAGCAAGATAGACATCAGCAGAGAGAGGTACTGTAATACATTCATTTACTATGAAGCACAGCTACAGAATCTTAGAAATAGAGCTTTATCTTTTCCTGACTGACATACTGTATTTGTTGAGTAGTGAATTATGGTACTGAGAATCAATCCTCACAATGTGGTTTTGGAAAGCATTTCACATTCGCCAGCTACATGTTTAAACAGAAGAATCCCCTGGCATCACCACCAGCTTACACACAGATTCACTTATACACACTCCATTTTTCATGAGGTGCCCACATCAGCCATATAAGATTACTTACAGAGAAGCCTTACTGGTTTTTCTCCACTGTTTTTTAGTAAGACAAGGCCTCTGTTTCCTCTGGGTCCTACCATTTCCTCTTCATTACTTTATATCCTGAGGCACAGAAGAGCATCTGCTGCCTTTCATTGTATTCCTCTGCTGGCTGTAAGGAGTAATTTTCATGCTGGTGTGTGCAAGACCTTCATTAGGAGAGATCCATTTTAGCCAGAAGATCTCTCGCTGGTTTGGGAAAAGATTAGGTTATTTCTTCTGTTATTTCTCTGGCCTCATGAAGAAACTGTGTTAGGCCTTTCCCCATTTGCTGAAAGTCTAGCCTGAGTTTCATCTTCCAAAGAAGCAGATCTTCATATGCTTATGCTTCTGTAGAAACAGAGTTACATATATGAACTTACACAGGATTGATTCCAGCATATAAAAGGCCTTGGAATTCCCATGGTATTAGAATTGTGTGAATGGCAGGAAACATTTGTACCCCATTCGTGCCATGGGAGCACAGCCCTTCACTGCCTACACAGCACACACACAGAAAGATTCAGGGGCCAAGCATGAATAGCTGAGCTATAGCCAAATGGATCTCCCAAGCTAAGTCATACATTGCATTTAAATTAATATTTCTGTCCCTCTGGTGATGGTGCAGTAGTGAAGAGAAAAAGCTGTATGGATACTCTGCATCCTACTTCCAGTTTCATGGAGAGAATGGAAACTGCTGTCATAATTCGTCTGCACATATCTGCCAACATTCTGAGCTATAATTCATGGAACATCTTCCACAGGTTTCAATAGTTGGTAGATAAGGGCTGAAAGTGTTAAGCTATTTTACAATTTTAATCAGTAGTTTTAGGCATTAATCCTGTTTGATCTCCATCAACACAGATGCAATTTGTCAGGCATCAGATCTTTAGGGAGCTCCCCTGGTACTTGTTGGTAGTCCTCAGGAAACATTCTATTTTATTATATTCCTTTACTGAAACATGGGCAAGAGAACTGCTTTAAAGCTTTTCCATTTTCTGGAGAATTTCTAACAAAGCCTGTGTTAGAATCTCTGCGGCTTTAGTGATTTGAGCCTAACAGGCAAAATAATTGCTCAAGTCTTTGAATCTCTCAACTGGAAAGAGATTGCTACCTGTAATTTAATTTATTAACTGTGCACATACCCTTAATTCTCTACAGGAATACGTACAGGATAAGAATGGGAATAATATATCTTAAAGCCATACATTTAAGTGGCTATGAATTAACTCCCTCAGTTACTGCATAATCCATCATATTTTGCTTCTCTTATCTTGTACATATTATCAAACAGCTGACTAGACAAAAAGGAAATGAGGAAAACTTATGAAGAAATAGAAAGGACCACTGACATGTCCTGGTTTCGGCGGGGATGGAGTTAATTGTCTTCCTAGTAGCTGGTATAGTGTTATGTTTTGGGTTCAGTGTGAGAAGAATGTTGATAACACACTGATGTTTTCAGTTGTTGCTAAGCAGTGTTTAGACTAAGTCAAGGATTTTTCAGCTTCTCCTGCCCAGCCAGCAAGAAGGCTGGAGGGGCACAAGAAGCTGGGAGGGGACACAGCCACGGCAGCTGACCCAAACGGGCCAAAGGGATATTCCATACCATGTGACATCATGTCTAATATATAAGCTGGGGGGAATCACCGCTCAAGGACTAACTGGGCATTCATTGGCAGGTGGTGAGCAATTTCATTGTGCATCACTTGTATATTCCAATCCTTTCATTATTATTATTGTCATTTTAGTATTGCTGTTATTATCATTATTAGTTTCTTCTTTTCTGTTCTATTAAACTGTTCTTATTTCAACCCAAGAGTTTTACTTTTCTTTTCCGATTCTCTCCCCCATCTCACTGGGTTGGGGGGGAATGAGTGAGCAGCTGCATGGTGCTTAGTTGCTGGCTGAGGTTAAACCATGACACACATATGTCTGGATATGCATAGCAGGAAATTAAAATCATCATGAACATCCAGGTTTTCACTTTACCCTACTAACCTTTTTATTGGGATTTTGCAGGCAAGTTCCAATTTGGAGAATAGTGTGTAAGAGTCTACACAGTGAGAAGGGACTTTCTAACCTAGAGCAAGACATTGTACAGGATAGAATATAGAGAGAGCATATATGGTCTAAGACCTCTGTTCGAGGTGGTGCAAATCTGCATTAGATTCATCACTTGAGAAATATAGAACAGTGGTAGCGTCTGTACCTCTTGCCTAGAGCATAATTTAAATAGGAAAGTAATACTCTTTTTGAAAACACAATTGAAGAACTTACAAATGATTAAATAATAAGGTTTTGGACTTCATATAACCTGAGTGTGGTCTCCTTTCCAGTGACCACAATCTAATTTCATCCACAGTAAGATCTGAAATAATTTCATTACTAGAGAGGTAGAATATACTGCACATCTGTAAATTGATCATGAGGGATGGAGGGAATGTTTTCATATCGCTCACACAGGAAGATGAGACTATGATAAATGTAATCACTTGCCACTCTATTGAATAGTGTTCTCCAGTTTAACAGATGAGAGATTTCTGGCTACATTGTGCATACAAGCCCCTACAAATGGAACAGCTCACAGTACAAATTAGTAACTTCTTGGGTAAGAACTTGGTGATGTTTCAAAGAACATGTTTATCATACTAACAAATTCCTCCCACACACAATAGACATAACATAAATCTTCAAATGTAAATCAGAGTTTAAATGTACAGGAACAAAAGGCATACCCTCTTAAGCTTTCAAGGGAACAGGGAGGCAGTATCCATCAAGACAAAGACTTTGTGAGCATTATATTACTTGCTATTATCTTATTTTAACTCTCTATTGATTTGTTATAATCATCATCTTTCTCTCTCTGTGTCATCAGTCAAGTTACAAGTGAACACGCTCACATCCTGTAATTAATATATCGCTCTATAGTGGAAATTTATGAGGTTGCCAATGCTTGTATTACAATTTATAACACAAGAAAATGCCTACAAGTGAGCTTTATCTGCCCATCTCTCATCAAAATCTCTGAATCACATCTCACAATTCTGATTCCCCCCCCCAAATACAACTTGTATTTCTTCCATATTTTTCCAGCATTCTTTTTACAAGGGGGAGGGGGTGTCAAGGGTTCAAAATTTCAGCCAGGATAGATTCAAGTATGCCATGCAAGAACACCTAATCTCTCAGCATCATACAAAGCAGAAATATTCAGCTGTGTTACGATAACCTTTCCCATTATTTCCCACAGAAAGTATGAGTGTTTGTTTAAACTAAATATAACCATATCAAATGCATATTTCTTCATTTTATATATGTCAGACTGAAGAATATTTAAACCATGTTTTATTGTTATTATTAAGATAAAAGGTATTTTCCTTTTAACGTGTATTTCATGTACTTTGACATGATCTGGGAAACTAACCAGAATAAAAGAACTAAATAGATTTATTTACGCAGCGATATGCTGCCAACAAGTGTTGGATATGAAGGCCAGAAGTCAAGTTCCAATCTTCTGAGTCAAATCCACAATAGAAAACAATGTCACCACTTCACATTTTCTGGAAACATTGTCTGTCTTTTTTGCTATCCATTTGTCAGCACTCCATCAGCTTCTGCCACATCATAATAAATTGTCAGCTACCTCAGATTATTCACTATTACTAACATAAGATCTTGCACTATTTAGCTAGATATTTTTGAAGCCTCATTAGCAAAGGTTACATCATTAGTGAAGATTTACTCCTGGCAAGGCTCGGTCTGTTAGAAAGAAAGGCTGAGAAGTTATACCATGTAGAAATTTTGCAAAGTTATATTGGCTATACTTCCACACATAGTAGAACTGTGTTTATATTAGGTATTTTGTTGGTATGAGAAGAAAACATAATTACTAACAAACATTCACTCTGCGAGCAGTGAAACCAATCAAGTCCAGCCTCCTGTCTGAAATTTGAGCAGTTGTGGCACCTGATCACTTACTGTCACAAATACAGTAAGAAAACCACCCCCTACCTTCATAACTTTGGTAGAAACTGGACAGTGGTATGAAAGCTGACAACTTGAAAAGCAGCTGAAAGAGGGCAGAATCTCATAAACCTCATTTAACTGGAAAGCCAAGCAGAGTAAATATCAGGTCCTAATCTAGATTATTACACCATCAAGATATTGTAGTGTGAATCAGGATTTAAGAAGAGCAATAATATTTAGAAATCTGCAAACTAAATTAGCATTAAATGCTTTCTAGGAAGTATGAAAGCAATATAATTTAAAAGTTAGTGATGAGATAGAATATGTTAACATAAAATGCCTCTTAAGAAAATATACTCAATATATTCTGCTCATATCACCAACTGCAGATAGCTGTATAACGTGATACACACAGGATAAAAATGAGAGAACTATGAAAATGCCTGCTATCTTTAACACACTGCACTTCTACAGTCCACTGCAGAGAAAGCTTAAAGCCTAGAGTTTACTTAGATTTATTTTTCAGAGATTCTAGGTGCTCCTAAGAGGACCTCCAGATGCTGTCAGAACACCTTTAATTTATCTTGAAATGTGTAAGCCAACTGTGCTTCAATTGCTGTTAAATGTTTTCCACCATTCTTCCCCTGCTGGCATTACACTGCCTTCGCAGAACCTGAGCTTAGCACACTGCAGCCATTAAACTTATCTTGACCCATGCAAGGGGCCAGAAGAACTGAATACACAGGCTATTTTAATTTCTTTATAGTCAGCTTGTGAAAAAGGTCAGTATGCAGAGCATGGGTGGGTCAAAGCCCATTGACACAGACAGCAATGTTACGTAGGTGCACAGGGATGGAAGTTTGCACAGGAAGTTGCAATTCCAGTTTGTGTATCAAAGAAAGGTCACACACAGCAGAAGTCCCTGCATTAGTTTGGTTGATCCTAAGAAATAAATTGATTAAAAGATGGTGGAACCATATCTATTTTCTTTCAAGAAAATTTTGCTTTCAAGAGCAACATAGTGCAGTAACAGAGATAATCTGGGCATTGGGATCACTCTTAGGTGAGCATGGCCACATACCCCAAGCTGCATCCTGCTTTAAGCTAAATTCTATCCCAGGTCACAGCAAAAGCTCTGTCCATCCCATTTACCATCTTGTCTGAATAGATCCTACTCTATATATCTTACCTTCAGAGCCTTAACATTTTTGTTTCAGCCAAACCCTTTCTCTTTCGCATATGCTCAAAGAAATATCAGTAAAGTTTGCTTAAAAGAAGAGTTATTTATATGATGCCTAATAAGCGGTATATAACATTGCATAGAGTTATATACTATGATTAGCCTCTGTAGTAGCATATGCTTTCTAAAGCACATATATGTAATTTTGACAAGGTATCTAGAATTAATCTTTGTATCCTATTATGTGCAGAAATAAAAACATCAAAAGTGAAGTCTACCAAAACATGCTTTCTCAACGATTGATAGATCTCCCTTTATTTCTCTTTTCGCGGAAGAGCAGAGTATGCCCTGCCCTTTCTAGTATATGCATTTATTAATATTGCCTCTTGATCTCCCATACTCAGGAGGGAGTTTCCCAAAGGAAGGCCTTCCAAATAGTGTTCTGTGTCAACCTGTGACCCTGAAGCAAACTAGCTGACATGCCAGTATCTTCCAAGGGTAACATGTCTATTCCCCTGATATATGAGCACCTTGAACTCAATGTTATGTAGGCCACATTGCAGGGATGACTAGATCATGATGCAATTCTGCTGATTTAGTAGGATTGCATGGAGGTGTATTTGGTTTGTGGAACTCCACAATGTTTTCATCTCTATTTTGAAAGCGTACTGGAGAAAGACAAAATCTCCCAGACTGCCTGATTAGCTCCATTTCTTTTTTCCCCACTGCTAGTACTCTGACAGATGTTAGCTTTAAAAAAACAAAAAACTGCAGCATGCCACGTAGATATTCCTTTGAAGGCAGGCATTCAGCTCTGTTTCTTGCACTTTCATTTTTAATACTATTGTCATCTTCTGAATACCTGCTATACTCTGAAATGATAACTCTTTTCTCCTCCTTCTGCTTCTACCCCCATATTGACTTCCTAACTTACATAGATAAGGACAGAGTACAATCACAGTACAGATGTTAGAATCTAACCTTTTATATATACAACACTTACAGATAACATCAGTATAATAATAAAATCATCTCCTGAGGAAATCAGTAGCACTCTTGCCGTCCCACCAAGGTTAGTGAAGATGTAGGAAAACAACATTTTACCAATAATAAAAATGTCCCCACTATGTGTAAACAAACTTTCTTCCAAGAGCCACTAAGTTGTCTTCAAATAATTTTTTTTTTTTTAAACAGTGAAATTTAGGCTCCCAATTACTCAGTTCCTGTTTCCAGATTTAATATCCTGTGTTAGCAAAACAGTTTTGAAAATGTTATCCTAATCTAATAAAAAAATAAATAAAAATAATTTTTGAGTTGAAAAATCTCACTTTTTAAATGCAGTGCCAGTACTTATTACAACACTAAGTCTTTTTTTTTTTTTCTTTCTTTTTTTCATTTTTAGATACATGGCAATTATGCATATGTTTTTGTGGATCATCCTTAGAAGTTCATTAAACATTTTATACTTTCAGTTTTCAGTAAAAGCATTTTTGTAGGGTTTGCTGATTTTCCAGAAGGCTTGCAGATACTGTCCAAAACTTTCCCTACTGCCGAGTGGTAGAAAAAGATGAAGAAAACAATTATACTGGAAAACAGTTAAAAGGAGTGATTTATAGGAAGAAAGTAAGAGCCATTAATCTTTCATTTCAGAAAGCACTAGCTATGATGGTATAGACACCTGCAAAGCTTTCTCCCTTTAGCCTGAGTTGTAAACATACCAAGAACTGCAGTCAATGGGGAGGGACTACCATTACCCCAGCTTTGCTTCTCACAGCAGTAGTAGGGGTAACTGGTTTTGACTGGACAGTGGATAAAACTAGGAGCACAGGGTTCAGAATGTAGAATTTTATTTCCTTTTTATTCACTTTCATTTTTTGAATTAAGTCTCTGCTGCAGCAGCAGCAGCTAAAAACATTGTTGAGATTAAATTTAGGAAAAAAGTGTGTATGGGCATATTTATATTCATGAGACACTTTCGTTAGGTAATATGAAACAGTTGAATGTAGGAATTTATGTGAGGCACATATTCCTATCGTCGGTGGTTAAAGACTCAAATCTCATTGAGGCTTTCCTCTGCTGAATTCAAAACACTGCCATTGATGACCCCACTGTTCCTCACCATGGACCAAAAGTCACGTACAAATAGGGTTTTAACATGCTCTGTTGGCTAGGTCAAACCCTTTGCAAAAGCATTATGGTTTTAGCCTGTCATTTTTTTGTGTATTATTTGTCCAATTTCTATTAATGCTGCATGAGTACAGAGAAGAAAGGAGAGGACAAGGAAGTGTGATCCGTTGGTGGTACACCTGGAGTCCCCCATTTTCAGAGAAACTGTAAAAATAATTAAGCTTTTTATATGAAAGACATACTGCCCTATTCTTTTGGCAAACCCAGCACCAAATGTAGCAGCTTTGCTCAATTGTAGAAATATGGAATAACTTAAGTCCAACCCCCTGCCCAAAGCAGATGCAAGTAGATCTGGTGGAACAGAGCTTTGTCCTGTCCAGTTCTCCAAGGATGAAGATCCCATGACTTCTCTGGGCATCTGTTCCAGTGTTTGATCACCCTCACAGTGAATAAATTTCTCTTCATATGTAATTATAATTTCCTATGTTCCAGTTTGCATCCATTGTCTCTCATCCCTTCTTCAGGTTCAAATAACCCAGTTCTCTCAGCCTCTCCTTGTGTATCATGTACTTCAACCCCATGGTTATCTTAGGGGCCTTATGCTGATTTAACTCTGTCAGTGTCTTTCTGGTACTGGAGAGCCATTAAAAGGTTTCTAGCACTCATATACCAGACAGATGCATCTCAGTTAAATGACCGTGAAAGGTTTGAAATTCTTTCAAAAGTAGCAGTAGAATATTTTACAAGTGGATCATAAACTGTCATACTTTTGCATTTTATCTCCTCCATCTTGCACAGAGCTTTTACACACTACAATATACATGATTTAATATATATCAATACAAGAAGCTGTCAAACTTCTGTTTTCTGAAGTTTTTCTGCTGGAATTAGGAACTAGAAACTAGGACACTTCCTGCGTAAGCTTTACCTTCACTCACAGTAAAAAGAAATATTAACAAGGACATCAGGACTTTGAAAAGTGTCATAGCTTTGCTGTCCTAGATTTAAAAAGGAAATAGCAATGCAGTGTCTGCTACATTGAGACTGACTCCTGGGAGCCAGAGGGAAAGCAGATGAAAAGCAACTTTTTTTTTTTTAAATGACAGCACAGGTTTCTAAATTTAAACTTCCAAATAGAGAGATCTTGCAAAGATCTTAAAGTGATACCTTATCCCTCTTTTAGAAACAA
Source organism: Aquila chrysaetos chrysaetos (assembly GCF_900496995.4). NCBI lineage: Eukaryota > Metazoa > Chordata > Aves > Accipitriformes > Accipitridae > Aquila > Aquila chrysaetos. Next base: position 15,506,282 of record NC_044012.1, read on the forward strand.
TGATTTATTTTTTTTAAAGTGCTATTCATATGTAGAAAAATAACAGCACAGGGATTACGTCACCTCAAAAATACGTAAAAGAATAATCAAGGATTCTGTGCTTCAAAAAGAAAGATGGTGCAAACACCAGCCTTCTCCTGGTTAATATTGACAAAAGCCCAATGAAACAAACTTTCTCTTGCTCATGCTATACCTCACAAAGCCCAGTTCCAATCGGGCGTGTGCAAATAGAGGGAGCAAAGGCAAAGCAACAACCTCATGCGGGCTAGTGTGCTGGAGCAAGCACTGCTTCCTTTTAAGAAAACACTGCATAGATACCTGCATAATACTGCATGCACCTGCATCCATCTAATACTAGCAGAATGCCTCACATTTTCTCCAGTTGGTTTCCTGAAACACTCAGAGGATCTCCATAGGTCCAACAGACAGCCAGGTCACATGCAATAAATAAATCAGGAGCCTGCTAAAACATGCGCTCAGCCAATAATATAGCTTTCAAACAGTTGTTGTTTTTTTTTAAACCAATGGACACCTAGAGGCAAAATGGGGATTAAAGACCCCTAAATCCCATATTAAATTGCAGACCAGATTACTCAGATAACATTAGCCTGCATTGTAGGCACAAAATCTTTGACCTCATTTAAGCTATTGCAAAAACAGACACACAAAGATGGCAGTGAAAAGCATATTTAAAATTAGACAAGACATATCTCAAGACATTGAGATATTCAGACATCATGTGCTAAATGGTGTTTCATTCACTGTCAGGGAGGGAGTGCTGGAATCAGGAAGTTCCATAAAAACTGAAAATGACAGTGGCTTGTGCAGTGAGAAGGAAGTGAGAACTAAGCCAGCCAGCTCCTCAGTCTGTCTGTAGGCAAAAAATTGTTTGTTTGTTTTGCACGATTCTCCAAAGAGTTTAACCCCAAATGGGTAAGATTTTCAGCCCCTGGCAGATAGCTAAGGCTACTAGTTAACAGCAACAAGAGTTAGAGACCTCCTGCAAACTCCTTGCATAAAAAGCTACAGCTTTCATGGAAGCATCTGACCTTTGTTGAAAGTCATACCAGTGTAAACAGAAGCATTCTCTTTCCTAACAAGTACTTGCATAACTAGGGCAATCCCCTGAACAGATGAATTCAAGTACCTTTACAAAATACAGGGAAGCAAGACTATAGCTGGAAACAACCTGACTCACAAAGAATTTCTGTCCATTTATTCAAATTTATTCCATTTATTCATTTATTTATTTATACTTAAGGAAATAATCAGAAAGGTTGTCACTTCCACTTCACACATTTGTAGTGGTTCAAGAACATCAGCCAGCTCTCCTGTTTTTCTTTCTCACCAAAAGAGGATTTGATTTTTTTTTTTTTTTTTTTTAATTGTGGTATTGCCAGTCAGCCTGTCACATTCAAATCTCATTCATTGTAGCAGTTGGTGGTGTTTTCTTTAGCTCGTATTTGGTGCTTGTTTGCATTCTCATTTTCCACCCTTACCTTTTGTGAAATAAGATGTTAGTGGCATATCTACTATTTCAGACTTTCACTGTGGATGCTAATTGATACAATTGGTGGAACTTTTATATAATACAATCATGGGGAAATTATTGAAAAAAGGGCTTTCATCTAGAACACTTTAAGATACCTTGGAGGAAAAAAAACCCCCACCACTCTGCAATTCAATAATAGAAAAACATTACAATCTATGCATAAAACTTGTCAAGAAATTATTTTTATCTCTGAAATATTGCCAGTGTCGATAGTATTAATAGTTTTTTGAAAGACAATGTAAAACCTGAAACTCCATAATGACCTAACTAGTAAAAACAACCAAAACGAGAGCACAGGAAGGGGGGTTTTTTGGTTGTTTTGATTTGGTGTTGTTGTGGGGTTTTTTTGTTTGTTTGGGGGGGTTTAGTTTTTTTAAGAGCTACTAATAGAGAAGGAATGCACCATTTTGAGCTGTCCTATTCTTATTTTTTAACTAAATATCTGAGGGGTGCAAAGGTATCTGTCTTCTTGACACAATACTGTTAAAAAAGATCTGTGGTCTTGCCCAGCTCACCACACCACTTTAGAACCTTACTCCATTATACTTCTGAATAACCTGAAAAAGGCTTAGAAATAAAAATACTGGAATGAATTCAAAAGAGTCATAGGAGGAAATGGGCAGGGAAGAATCTGTTCCTTGTCAATAAAACGTTTAGGAAGACACAAAGTAAATACAGCACAATCTCAATCATTTAGATGCCAGGAAAAAGGATCAACTATGTTTGAAACAAGTGATTTATTATGGTTTATATAGGCCATGTTTGCACCCACATACCCCTACAGGGATCTGGATACCAATGTCACATGGACCTTCACCTACTACAAACTGGGAAGGAAGCCAAGAACAACCTTTCCACTGGCCTTTGGTGGCTATGTTTTCTATCAAGCCAAAGAAAATTGCAGAGGGACACTCAAAAAGTGAATGTATTTCTATGCTTCAAAAATCTGGACTGATTATTTTTGTAAACAAAATACCAAAGAAAAACCCTTATAAGATCCAGTACAAGCAACAGTCACATAGTTGATGCACACAGAATGGATCCTGTATCTATGGTCTGCACACCCATGTTGCTATACCATACAATTTTTAAAGATATTTTTAAAAACCTAATATGGAGCCCCTTGCATTAATAGTTACTGTTTGATTTCTGAGCATTATTATTTTTATATTTTCTCTTTCCTGCCAGTTAGTGAATATTCTACGGTTTCCACTACATTGGAACTTTTTAAGTGAAAGTGAGACAGCACATCTGAGTAAATATGTCAGAAGTTGGCCTGATTCACCAGCTGACTCTGAAGAATTGCTCTGGCCTTTTGGGATAGTTAGGGTGTAGGGTCTTAGGATCACACCTATAGTGTTTACTATTTAGAATGATTGTGAAATGTATACTCCTTCAAATTATTTTTAAAAAATGTATTTAGATATGACAGAGAACATAAAGGCTGTCTGTTCCCTTATGAATGGACAGCCAGAGTAGAAGCAAAATATCATGATGATCATCATGATGGCAATGGACATTTATGTTTTGGCAACTGATTCATGCTCCAAAAATGAAGTCCCAATAACTAGGGGAAGTAGGATAGAGCATGCAGGATTTGTGCCCAATCTGCTGTGTCTAAGTCTAAGCAGCTGCATAATACTAACTGCATACCTTACAAGAATGTAACAGTGCTTAATTAAACCTTAGGTAACACTTTCCACAATCAGAAAACTTTACAAAATTAATCTTTATAACATGTAAGATATTGCCATATCATAATTTTACAAATTGAAATGCAATTCTTTGATTTCCTTGACACACAGGATTACAAAATGGCAAGGAATCAGGATAGAAAATTGACTACAGTGGTTTATGCTCAAAGCCAGGGAAGCTTAATATGGGCTGGAGTGCACACTTTCAGCTAGACCTCTCCCCACCTCTGTATTCCCCAAAAGGTTTTTATTAGGTATGGGAACAGCTTCCCCTGTTGTTTATAAATTCCAAAGTGAACACGACTTGACCATGCAACTTAAATTCAATCAAGAAGGCCCATCACTTTGAAGTTACAGCTACATTTGAGGAATTAAATTTGTTCACTAATTAATCAACAATATCGATGTCTTCATGGTTACTAATGCTCATAGACAAAACATAAATATCAAGATCATCAAGGGATATTTTCTTCATGGATTCATGACAGTGTTGCTGGTTCATGTACTAAGTACGCCAAAGGGAGATGGTTGGCACTTCTCTGATTTGGTCATAAAGGTCCAAATTCATTTACTCTCGGAGAAAATAAATTGGAAGTTTGCCAAAGGGTAGCAAAGCAGCTTTATCATATTTCTATTATGACATCAAATGACAAACAACAAAAATCAATTCAGAGTGAAAACTTCCACTACCCAGGATTAGAAATTATTTTACTGCTACATCTTTGCAAAGCAATTCCTGAAATGTTTTTGTACACCTCTGTTACAAATCCTATGATTATTACACTGCAGCAGCATTCTGCATGTGAACTTGAATTTAATTTTCTATTTTTTCTTAAGATACTTAGTATTAAAGGGCACTTACTGGGTCTCAATTAGTTGGATTGATGGTAAATTTTATCTCAGAAGAGTAATGCAAACGAAGTATTCGAACCTCCAGACACCTATTGCAGTGCATTGGAGAGAGGCCAGTTTTCACTCACAATGTTCTTTGACTAAATTGAATCCAGATGTTTACATGGAATGAAATATTAAGAAATGTCTCCCAAGGGCAGCCAATCATTATTGAGTGCTTTAATAACCTAAACCAAAAATTCTTTAAGGTGACAACTAGCCTTTAGCCAGAAAGATACTTTTTTTTTTTTTAATAATGCAGGATGTATTATCCTAATTTAATTCCAGCTTGTCATCAACAAAATACTTATCTGGGATAATTCTGAAAAAGCTGTACAACAAACCATTTGTGAAAGCAGTAATAACTTAGTTCTACACATATGGTTCCAATTTTGTTTTTCTTTTTTTTTCCTCTCTAAACATAAGTTACTTTTTGTAGTTTTATATTTTTAATACGAATCAGGTATCTTTGAGAGATCTAGACATAAAGAAAAGCTGTATTTACATTTTAAAACTGCTTCAATAGCCCACCATTTTGTCCCTATAACAATCTAGTACTATTCAACAGTATTCCAGTTCTTGAAGACTAAATTCATAGACAGGCTATTATTTAACAAGAATTTCCTGGAAAGACATTGCATCTTTACATTTCTTGGGAAAATTACTTGACACTGTCTAAACAAAGATATAGTTTCTTTGTGTCTGCAGCTTGTACACATACAAATCTAAATTCTAGATTTCATGGAAGTCAGTGTGAAGTTGACCCATGAAGACTCAATAGCATGTCAAGAAGCTAACATTCATCTTCAGTATGTTCAAGCATACAGCAAGGTAGTGCAACATTCTCATTTACATTTCAACTTCCTTCTTGAGTAGTGTGGCCTAATTTGCTTTATTAGGAACTTGCAATGTGCAAGAAGTAAAGTTATGGTCCATTTTCATACTAAAAAGTATTTTGATAATTAAAAATGTACACTAAATTTTCTTATGTTTTTTATATTTATTTTTCTTTCACTTTCTTATATGCACTTACCAACTTGTATCCACCCTGGTCCAAATACAAGCCAGGTTCCTGTCCTTGAAGATTAAGGATGCCCATTCGTCTCACATGCAGAAGTCTTATCCTGAAGTGCGACTAAGTGTTTAGTCAGGAAGACTCCTTCATTAGTAAGACTCTCCAGGCATAAATTTCTTTCTTCCTCAAAACTACTCTCTGACAAAACTACTCTCTGTCCCCCTTCCCTGTCCCAGCTGTTGCAACCATTTTGCATGCAAGGAATCTCTAGCCTCCTGATTTACCAGACATATTTACCACATCAGAGTGGTAAAATGAGGCTGTATCATAAGTAGAAACATGTCCCAGGGACTTCAAGAGAAAGTATTTCTTTGTAACCAGGAAAACTGTTTACATTACATGTCTGTTAAAGTGCAATATATGGATAGAAAAGCTGAAATTCTGTGTAAGGCATAGATATTTCTAGAGCATCGTGGTACATAAATGCTGTGAGGAATTACTACTAAGTTCAAAGAATGCTCAACATCGTCAGACGCACTGGAGAGTTTAACCATCCTATTTCCATCTCTTGTTTTAGGGAGGTATAAAATATCTGGGACACATTAAAAGCTTTCAGTGCATTTGTCATGTGACGAGACAATGGAACATGCAAAAATGCATCAGCTAAGACTCTTAAGTACTATTCACAGAGAAATACTTGTGGGACTTACACACTAGACATGCAAAGACCAAGCCAACACAAACACAGATGGTGAAGCCCTTTTCAGACCCTATCTCGTGTCAAAGGCAAGAGAAGGTATCAAATGAATTTTGCAACCTAAAAGCATGCGAGGAATCCAAATTCCTCGATCTGCTTTGCAATAACAGTTAAAGCCACTAAAACAGACAACCATGCTAGAAGTAGATTTTCTGGTCTGGCTTTTTTGTTTGCTACTGAGGACTTTTCAGAACTGTACCAGGGTAACAGGCTGACAAGCCTGCCTGCCCATAGATATACTCACAGCTACTACTTTCTCTTCTATACTTGAATTTCATATCAGTTACTGAAATGAGATACCAAGCATCTCAATAAAAATGTAGTCCAGTGTTATACTGACATATGGAAGAGATGTCACAGAGTGGATTCTTCCCTCCTCTACATAGACTGGGTGGTGTTGCTGAAAATATTCCATATCTATACCATTTGGAGAACAAGATTTAGGCCTATTTTTTATTTTGAAGACAGACTCTGGATACTTACTAGCTGACAGAAAAGCAGTAGCTTCTAGGAACTAGAACTAGTACTCAGACACTACAGAGAGAACTGTAGTCCACAAGTCTATAAAAACTGGATTACAGTTCACTCCTTCCTGGCCCCTCTCCTCCCTTGAGAATCCTACCCTATTAGTTTAAGGGGGTTATGCACTCAGGTTCCCAATGTATTTCCATGGGAGCTTCTAGTTCTTTTAGACCTGTTGCAAAACTGTAGTCAGAGACAGATAGTACCACTCCTTTTTAAATTGCAGCTATTCCCCACTTCCCAATTATTAAATCTTGTTTCAAATGCCATATCTTTTAAATAAAGTAACAAGATCTGTCCTATCATTTTTTTCTTCATAGTTTCACATTGTAATGCAATCAAAAGAAGGGTGCTTAGAGAACAAGGTGTCCATGCCAAGCCTTGGTGTTTAATTAATCTTCATTCATATTTAGTTCCAGAAAATTATTTATAGCATCTTTGAAATGTTTCACTTTGGAACTTAGATAATGGGCTGAGAGTTGCAGAGTAGGATACTGACTACATTTATGGTCTGCAAGTGCTACAGAATAAAAGTAACAGGTTTGTAGCATAAACATACCTGCACTTTCACATATGAAAAATTTCTACAGCTACTCAGAACTGAAAAAATATAATAAATAATAATAAGGGGAAAGCAGGCAACTTCTGACTTTGCTAGTAATGGCACTCATATCTATATGAAAGACAAAAAGTAGTTGAAATTAAAATATTCACCAATAATCTGACTTGTGTTTTTGCTGAGTCATGTCATACAACATTTATATCTTCTGTTGATTCTGGATTTGTCTATATTTATGCAGGTGCTTTGGTAGGAAAAAGAGCTCAATCTTTTCAGGCCAAAATATCTTATCCTGACCATTAGTTCATGGTACTTTTAATCTTGAGGGAGCCAAGTAAAGAGAGCTCACGATTTAGCTTTTCAATACAGGCAAGCACTTATAGTCCTTAAACAGAACAAGCACAACAAATGGTCAAGTCATTTTAAATGAATGTATAAGGAAGAGAGAGTAAACTAAATTCCTAACCACTTCAGATGTTCTCAGTCCCTCTAAACAAAACAAAACAAAACAAAGGAATCTATAAAATTTTCTCTGTTCATACCTTTCTTCTCTATCTAGCTTCTTTTTATTTCTCTTTTAGGATCTACATAATCCTTTCTTCCCCTCTTGGGCTCTGTGGCTACATATATATAAGTAAATAAGATTAGCTGGAACCTAGTCTCTGACCCCGAGGACAAGTGGTACACAGCCCTGCCCTGCACTACCCCACAGCCATGCCTTTACACTGCATTGGGAAGCATTTGTTGGCAGGCCAGAAGTGCCAATTAAACAGCATGGGTGACTAAGGGCCAGTACGTGAATCTGTGCCCTAGTATGGCTTAGTTTGCTAGTACAGACTAGCAAATAACTCTTATTTCCCCCCTGTAGCCTATCTTTTCCTTTCATATTTTAGGAAATTTGCAATCAGACCAGACATCCTCCTTCTGTGATAGAATTTTACTTCCATGAAATGCCTGGGAAAAGTCATAGCACCACTGAAAAAGCAACAGTTGGTAGCCTCCTACTTAGATTGTATTTGAAAACATGCTTGTATCTGTAAACTTCTACATTCCTTTTAGCTAGAGCTCTTTTGGGGTTATTGTTTTGCCTAGTACTTCTTGGAGAGTATATTTTCCAGCTGTCACTAAGGAAAAATATCTGGAGGTTCGACCATCTAGCAGTGTTTTCATTACTACACAGAAACCAGGAAAGGAAAGCAAAGAAGCTATCAAGAAAGAGATGGCAGATTTGGGCATACACTTGCACGCAATTTAAATACAAAATGCTGATACCACCAGAAAATCAGCCTCACCGCTCAGAAGGACCCTTAGCCTTAGATGAAAATGAAGACTATCAGATTGATTCAGCTGTAAAACTCAAAGTTCTGATTTCCACAATGGTTTGCAGTCATTGCTGTGCCAGATCCTGAAACAACTGAACAGCTATGATCTGTTTAGGACCTGTCAGTGTATCTGCTTATGCTTTCACCTACCATTATAGTGTCTGAATAATTTCTATATGCAAATTATTAAAGTCCAAAGCATATTTCATATAATCTTTGTCATGTCTTTTTCTTGTGAAATCAAATGTTTGAGAGACGTTTACTTGAAAGATATAATTAATTTTTTTTTTTGGTCAAAATAATTATTTGATGCTGCCTGGGTTTTCTTGGGCTGAAGCTGGTATCCAGATTATATACGCAATTCCAACAGTAAGAAGACTTTTTGCATGAAGATTTTGCAGAAGTTCCCAAAGATGATCAGTGCCTTGGCTTAATCTGCCCTGGAAGCAAGTTTCTAAGCCAGAACCACTTAAATGAAAAAAACTTTATCCAGGGCTTTGTGATCTACATTGTCCCATGGGATCACAGCTGTTGTCTTAGCATTTCAGAACTGAAATTCCATCTTCAGTGTAGCTGTGGTTTGATCTATTAACTAGTGTGTCTTGTCACCAAATTAATGAAAAGACCTTGGAAGACTATATGTTCTGTAAATTTAATCTGTGTAACAGCAGCATTATTTAGCCAAACATTACCACTGGAGAAATCCGTATTTCACTAATACTGCCACAATATATGATGTTCTGAACTTTGTTTAGAAACAACCTGAACAGCCCCATCAGTTATGTAAGATGTAAGTTAGAGACATGATAATGAACAATTCAAGCACAGGACTGATGACAGGAGACACATCTAGAGAATATGTTTAGTGTGTACAGTCCTCTTGAAGAAGGAAATTATGCTGGTAAATAGGAACCACACAAGAGGCAAACTTCCTGTCTGTAATAGTATAGCTCTCACAAGGGAGGAATCAATGTCACAAGGAGTTTGAACTTAATAAAGTATGTTAAACAGAAGAGGAAACAACAAGTTCAGGTGCAAATACCTCTACACAGTGCTTCACAGCCTAAACAAAGAATGTTGCTTTAAGGTCTATACAAGTCTCTAAGCAAATCACTGGAACTTATCTGCAAAGTTATCCCAGATGGTCCTTCTTGGCTTGACACCACAGTAGCTGCCTCAATGACAGGAGCAATAAAACTCAGTCATTGTGTTAAGATAACTAGGCAGCTAAGGGAGTATATCACCATTTGGAGATTCCCTGTAGAATTTCAATGAGCCAGTTAAATGTCAGGTATTATCAGTGTCTAAAAAAGATCAGCACATCCTCTTGCAGATGTGCTGGGACAAGTGTAGGGGCTTCCTGGGAGACAAAAGAAATGGAACTCCTCCTAGAACCCCAAACAATTGAGTAAGAGGTGGCTACAGAAAAAGCCTTATTTTCAGAATATGCATCTTTATTAGTGGTCCTTTATAAATAAAGCCTCATAACCAGAATCAAAGACTCATTCAGTACAAGAATAGCTCAAGAAATGCACTCTAGAACTACTACATTCAGAGAAGCAGCAAAAATCCTCCTAAACTTTGACCAATAAATAACATCCTATTTGCCTAAACAAAGCACTTGAAATGGGTATAAAAATATTCCTTAGCATTAGTTTTTAATTTCTGTGACCTCTGACTTTCCTCAGATCCTCCTTTTCTGCCTGTTACCATTTTTCATTGCATTAATTTCATGTTAAGTCATAAGCTCCTCTAAGGCATGTTCTGTTCATATCACACACTATTTAGCTCCCAGTAGGATACTATGGATAAATTCTGGCATACTCTAGAAACTCACCAGAATCTCACCACATAGTGATCACATGAGTATTCCCTAGACATGAACAGACTGGTAATAAATATCAATTTTATCCAACTATCTCGTAAGAATTTGAGAGCCAAATTCAAATCAGTATTGGCCTTTACAAAATTTCATAGGGACAGATTTAGGCAATTCTTATGTATCATTCAAATAAGCTAGGGGTTACTCAAATGAGTACTACTTAAAGAAAACAGTGTAAATGCATATTGAGGGAGAACTAATACCTAATATCGAGATTATATGGTAGAAGAAAACACTTTGATTTTGAAAAATGAAAGTTCTGAAATGTTTAGAAATAACAGAATTATCATCTTGTATTTGCTACCGCCTCATCATTTAATACGTTGTGTTTTGAATTTCAAAACTTAAAAAGCTAAACTGAGGCTACTTCATCATTAAAACCAAACCTGAATTTGCCCAAGTGAAAGTTTTACAATTTAATCCATAAAGAATTGTCTTTATGTATGAAAAATGTTCTGTGAAGAACAACTTATTTGGTAGCATAAAGGAAAAAAAAATTCCTAGTGAATTAAATACATCTTGGGAAAATTCTCTCAAAGGCTCCCTAACTGAACTCGCTTAGGCTCACAAGTGGTTTTTTAAATAGCATGTCAACATTTGAAAGCCAACAGGAACAAGGTGTCTCTAAGTTTTACTACTTAAGAATTAGCAACAAATACCTATTTAAAACAAAGTTTGTTTCTGATTTAGAAGTTGAGTACTGTGTTCAGTTTTGGGCCCCTCACTATAAGAAAGACATTGAGGTGCTGGAACATGTCCAGAGAAGGGCAACAAAGCTGGTGAAGGGGCCTGGAGCACAAGTCTTCTGAGGAGCGGCTGAGGGAACTGGGGCTGTTTAGTCTGGACAAGAGGAGGCTGAGGGGAGACCTTATCGCTCTCTACAACTACCTGAAAGGGGGTTGTAGTGAGGTGGGTGCTGGTCTCTTCTGTCAGGTGGCTGGAGATAGGACAAGAAGAAATGGCCTCAACTTGTGGTAGGGGAGGTTTAGATTGGATATTAGGAAAAATTTCTTTACTGAGAGGGTTGTCAGACATTGGAACAGGCTGCCCAGGGAAGTGGTTGAGTCACCATCCCTGGACGTATTCAAAAAGCATGTAGACAAGGCATTTCATGACATGGTTTAGTGGGCATGGTTGACAGTTGGACTCGATGATCATGAAGGTCTTTTCCAACCTAAATGATTCCAAGTTGGGGTTTTTTAAAATGGTGCTTTTACAAAAGCAAACCAAAACAAAACTTGGTTTCTTGTTCAACCACTTTCAGAAAGTCTGCAGAGTCAACATAGGAAAGGTTCTAAGTATTAGAGAAGGTGTTTTTAATCCCTTTAATGGGGTAGCAGTAATTGCCTTTAGGGTTCTCTTCAAATCAGCAATGTGCTAACACACTGCTCTGCCAGATAGCTGTGAAGTATACCCTTTCTTCTCCCAGGGCCTTAATTATTGCTTCCTCCAGTGGCCACAATAATCCATTCAGATTTTCATTAGAGACTGTTGCAGAGTGGGATCCTCTTCTACAGACAGTGCCACACGGAACTAAAATGCTAACACTAAGTTAAGCGAGTCCTTTGGAACCTTCAGTGATCACTTCAAAACATGCAAGATAGTAACTACTGCAACCCACAAAAGCTTAAACAATCACCTGTAAATTCAGCAACATTTTCTCATACGTAAAACTAAACAATTAATAACTATTCAGAAAACACAAATATATTCAGATCCTGTAAATCCATGCTAGAAGCATAAATTCCCAGATGTCTTCTATGCCCTGGCTCCACAAGCACAGAATTAGAAAGACAACAGGTCAATTTTGGGTGAGTCAACTCTTGCTGCAGCTTTCTGTCACTCAAAACTAGGCCATCTACTTGCTCTGGATGAGAGTATTTTAAATAAGCCCATTCCTGTGAAATTTATCCTAGATGCTTCTGTCAAGTCCTAAACATTAAGAAGTGCATACCAAATCCTATTTCAAAACAAAGCAAATCCGTTTAAATACCTACACTGACAATGCTATGGATAGTGCTAACTAGATCTGAAATTTCCTAGAACACAGAGATCTTTGAAATCAATTTTGGCATTTGTCTTCAGAAATGAGAATATTTGCATGAACAATAGTTTTGGAGCTGCCACTGCAATGTATTAACTGGAGAAACTGCTCTTACCATGTCCAGCTCTGCAACCCTACACACGACCTTTCCAGTTAAGAAATAATACAGAAAATATAAAACCATACGGAACTAGCCAAGAATTGCTTGGAAATGTATTCAGACACTCACAATTTTTGTCATCTCTGACAACCAAGTACTGTGCAAGTTACTTGACCAGATTCAAAGCCTGATATACTTATGCAGTCTAGCCCTGTCAGGGAGTTTTCTCCTTCCTCATGCTAGGAATGCAACTTTAAACAAAAATACATGGCTGAGTTATGCTCCCCCATCATCATTTAAAAATAAACTTATAATTGACTTTTTGTAAATTCAGTTTCAAAACTTTTCTGTTGATTTGTATGTATTCTTAATCCCTCAGATAAGTACAATGCTCAGATTATAACCATTTACATAATTTTTCATAATTAGCAGGGCTATCTGTGTACCACTTGTTATCTAGGACTTTTTCTGTTGATTACATGTATGCTACAAAGCAGATCTCAAAAATAGAAGCTTCCATTTAATCTCCTCTGCATTACACAGAAATATTTGGCACTTGTTCATAATACATTAGCTTCTAAGTAACATAATAATAGAGCTAGCTGTCTGACTCAGGGCTATTTCTGAAGCTGCTAATTTGATTTTTTTCCAATAAACAGAAAACTTTCCCCATTATATATATCATTATGTGGCTTTTCTGCTTGCAATGAATTATCCCAGATTGCTACATAACTAGATAATCTGATAAAACAAATTTTGTTTGTTTCAAATAACCTTCATTCAAAGCATCCACTACATACAATGATGAATGTAAAGTGAGGATGTAATGATTTTTTAATAAACATACCTCGCACTTTTGACTGATTTATATGACAGTAATATATCTTAGGTATCAAAAGAGGAGGTGTGTATGCTCAGGGGGCTACACTAACACAAATCTATAGCACAGACGTGGCACATTGGTAGCTGGGCAGCTGAATGCTCAGGGACACATTGATGCAAGGTCATTGTGTGGGTGTAGTTGTTCTAGATTGACATTACTCTTATAGATATATTTACTTGGTCTACATGAGGACTTTTTCCCCCACATCTAAGGAAAAAAAATCCAAACTTTGCAGTCATCAATATTACAGTGTCCATAAAAAAATTGCATGCTAGTACAGCATATAAATATTCTTATATCAATAAAGTGCTTCTAGTTTAAGTCACGATTTTAAGATAACCCTAGAGCTGTACACATTCTCTCCCATCCTGGACTTTCTCCTGAGCTCAATGGAACAGTTGCAAGGAGACATGGGGGAAATTTTTTCTTTTTATGCTTAAAGAGCCAGTCAAACAGAGCTGAGGGCTTTTAAAAGGGAAAAAGTGAGAGTTCTGTTGTCCAGTGAATACATGGAAACTTATTTGGAAATTCAAAATTTCAGATTTAGGTTTTGGTTTCGTTATTAGTCATTGCAGACTCTTTCAGAACATGAAAGACTGAATTTAAAATTGAATTCACATAACTTTGCTTACAATTGTTTTTACTGGGAGAACTGGACTAGCAATCATACACAATTTAGCAAACGTGTTGCTAAACAACAGACTTGACCCTGCACTTCTTTCAGTTTAAAACTCTGAAATTAATGTGGATTTTGCTAGTGAGGATGCAGCTTTACCTCCCATTCCTGCTCCCAAACTGTCAAAGATCAAATAACCCTAGAGTTAGTAGTTCATTAAATAACATAGATTGCATGAACAGAATGTCTGAGTGGGTTCCAGTTTCTCATAGATGAAACACTAGGGCTGCTTAGTGGAGATTAGCCAGATCGTGTACAATGATATGTATTTTGCCTTTCAGGTAGCCACAAATCAAAGATGTGCAGTTTCTCATAAAAGATTTAACTGTTGTTAATAACCTCTAAACATGCCTCCTGATTTATAATCAGCTGATAGTAAGAATGCAGTTGCATTTCAATAATAAAATCCAAAATAATCTCAGAATTTACTTCAATTTGCTTATCCTACATCTCAGATTTTGTTTGCTATGACCAAACTATTGACTTTTCAAAATATGAATCTGAACAATTCCTGCCAGAGGTTTAGTGTTATTTCTGTCAACCCCTTAGGGAGTTGAACGAAGTTGATTCAGAAAGGCAGTAATTTTCTCGTCATTCAAATCCAAACCGAACATCATCACTTAGTGAACCTGAGAGACAAAAAAATAAATTATTATGATACTGTGTTTAATCTGACAATCATCTCCTTGGGTGTCGGAGAATCCACTAGATAGAAAACAGCAGTCCCTCCGATTACCACCCCAAGATTTGGGCACAATCCAGTTATTGGGAAAGGAGTCAAAAAGCAATCCATAGTTTGTGTAACGAGACAGCAGAGATGACGGTGACAATGCTAGTGGCAGGAGAGAAACAATGGAGAAAGTAAGACTCAAGAAAGAATTTCCTATAGTGAGCACTTTCCAGTAGAAAACTTTGCTTGTTAATATTGCTGGCACAGAGTCCAATTCCTGAAGACAGTGGGTTAACAATGCATAAATATATGACAACTCATATTTGTGCAACAGTTATGAAGCTGTCAGTACTGCTGTCCATACTGCTCCTTTTGTGAATGAAAAGAGGACTTTGACAACCACATTGAGAATTCTTAGTCATTTTCTCCAACAATTTAAAGAAGTAATATTTAAATAAATACATTTCTTTGTTTCACCTTTCATATCTGCTTTCATGAAAGGAAAGCAAGTAATGGCTGCTATGGGCATCATAATAGCAGATTTCATGTGATCTCACATAAGTAATTCTGATTGCTGCCTTCTGAAATACTAGTGTCACCTCTTCACCACCAAAGTAATTTTCAGAAAGACCAATCACCTGCAATTACAGCTGACAATGATAGGAGATGCATGTGTAACCTTAGCTCTTTCCAACTCACCAGCTCCTAACTGATGAGTACCCAGAGAAACCCCAAATTTGTAACAAGCTGGGAACATTCTTCTGGCTGGGCATGAAGATTCAGTGGGGCAATTCAGGGACAGGAGGGGAAAGAATATTAGATTGCCTACTTCCAATTCCCAAGGAGACTTCAGCTACACATTTTTCCTATAGTTCTGTCTTTTGCTCTATCAACTGGAAGATAAAATAGTAATATAAGCATTTATGCCACCTTATGCTGCATGAGTACTCATATTGAGCCTAAGGACCCTAAATATAAATTTGCACAGACAGGCCACAAAGCAGTGCAGGACCTGGATTGCAACACAAAGCCACCCATTGGCTGCTCTAGAATTTGACCAAGCTAATAGGGAGATGCATATATTTCTGTAAGGACAGAAACAAGCAGAGAGTAATCAAGCATCTGGAGATGGGTAGCATATGTTATGAAGGGAGTTGAAGAATAATAGATGGAAGTTTCTCGTTAAAGCAAGAAGAATGCATGCCCTTAGGCTGCAATAAAGAACAAGACATCCCAATCCCCATTGTCCTTAAGTAACCACCACAGCCATCTCCACAGACAACATCTTTGTGGCATTAATATCATGCTATTATTCAGGCCTTCCTCTCCCAAGCACGCAGACTAAACCTTCTAGTTGCAGGTTTGGTCACCTACGCTTTCATGTAGAGGTCATGTAAGAGAAACGAAACTCTCAGAAACCAGCTTATTTGTGTCAAGGCCTCCAAGAAATGCTTAGTTGGTGTAATTCAATTTCTTCAGTGTTGTATCAACAAGAATTCTGCTAATAAAAGACAAAGTTGCCTTCATGGTATGAAAAAAAATTTATAAAAGATTCATTATTTTAAAAAAAAAAAAAAAAAGGTGTCTGGCATACAGAAAGATCAGCTCAAGAATCTCTTGTACAAGATTTTTTTTTTTTTTTTTAATTTATTTTTTTTAAGAGTTAGGGTACCATTATTTCAGTAATTGTGTAGAAGTCTGGAAACAGTTTTTGTTATAGAAAATGTCTTATGAAAAAGGTCCTTTCAGGCTGGGAAGGGAGTGCTGGATTATAAACTATGTTATGCAAGCCTGCTGCTCCAGAAGCCAAAACCCTGCCCCATCAATTGCATAACCAGCTCCAAGGGAGATCTGAGCCCTGCTCCTTTACGAAGGAGCCTCGATGGAAATTCAGCAAGTTACCAGCCTTCCCCAGGCAATAAACAAGGCATTTACTGTCACTTGGTATTTACTGGAGCCAATTCTGCGCAATATGATTCCCTGTCCCCCCCCCCCCCCCCCCCCCCCCCCCCCCCGCTTCTCATTTCACAGTGTAAACAAAGAAACAACTTACAAAAAAATGACACTAGGCAGACTGTCTCCTGTTGACACCATTCTGATCTGGGAATCATATTGCCCCTTTGAAATGCTGAACAAGCCTGTAGGCTGCTGGTACAATTCTGAAAGGAAGTGGGAGAGGCAAAAGCAAAACAAGATGCTCTGCAATGGAATGCACTAAAGAAAACCGAATATTTCAACCAATATTTAAATTCCTTAAGTGTGGGAGAAGACCTACTGATCTCATCATTAACAACAGAAACCAGTACAAAAAACACAGCGCTGATTTATACAGACATTAAAAAAAGTCATGCTTCACTACAGATCAAGAGACCTTAACCATTCAGTTACCATGTTTTTGCTGTACTATTCTTTCTAGATCGTAGGTCTCAGTCCTGTTACAGGGCATGTCAAACTGTTTTGCCAGGTTTGTACAGGTAAAAACATTACAGAGAAATATAGCTGAAAATAACAGCACAACTTTCATTTCCCATGTACACCTGCACTGAGTTTTGATCAGTATTAATATTATTCTTCCTCTATTGTAAGTACTGCATTACTAATGCCTTCTGCACGCATATTGTTCTCATCTTTACTAGTCTATGAACTGATTTAACATGCAGGATGCCACACTTGCTTTTCCATTACAGTAAAAGACAAAAGGAGAAAAGAAAGATACAAAGTCTATCTGAATCTTGATAGCTCATTGGACATGTCTGGTCAAGAGATGATGTTTTCCATAGCCAAAACCACACGAAGGACTCGTATGAATATTGTAGTTTATAAGCACTTCCCCTCTCCTTATTTCTTCTTCCCTTGTCCTTCCAATCTCATTCAGCTTGGAAAAGATGACTAGAGGTTTCACTTAGACACCAGGCTGGAATTAAGAATGGCAAATGTTGGAACAGACAAGTAAAGCTTGTTTAGATTTAGTTTTGCACATAATTTTGTTTTACCCTTGATTTTAAAAAACAGAGTTCTTATTGCTGGCATTACATTTTTCTACATAGCACATTTGTCAATTACTGGTTAGGGTAGAGAATTTTTGTATAACTGCATGTAAATTCACATAAATTTCCCTACAGCAGTGGTTTTTCAAACAATATCTCCTGGAAAAAAAAAGTCTTGTTATTAATAAAATATATTGTTTTGTCAATCGTCTTCCTGCAAAGCATTCAGCAGAACTGAAAGACCTAAAAAAGACCTGAGTTACATTTCCTTCATAGATTTACAGAGACTGGAGTATAGGAAAAATAATACCCATTTGAAGAAAGCAGCTGCACAGTCACCCAAAAGAAAAATTTACTCACCATTCTTACACCATTATGTGTCACATTTGACTTGAAAAAATTAGCCACCATGCTAAAAATCTAGCCCAATATTGCTAAGTCTTTATAAGCAATTAACTGTAAAAAGCAAAGCAATGTTGCAGTTTGTAATATAGAACCGAGCAAAAAGATCTGTGCACTGTCAGGAAGCACTTGAAGAAAGGCCTTCCGAGTTTTCAATTTCTAGGATTCCTCTAGATATGATTCATAAGATTAAAACTGATGAAGTTCACAGTCACTACAAATCCCCTTCTCTCCCTTGAATCAGATTGCACAACACAAATGATTGAGGAAGATATCCTAGCTACCTTTAAGATACATTCAATTACCCTGGCCATGACTCAATGTGGACTTTATAATAAACAACTAGATAACCAAAGGCAAAGATAAAAATTATAGCATGAGATACATTAACAGGAGCCTTATTCCATGCGATACACAAGGCACAAGCCAGCTACGAGAACTATCAAATGTCATTACTGACCATCTACATGCAAACCAGCTCTGAGTAGGTAACATTTTCCCCTTCACAATTAATTTTCCTATTAAATTAATAATCATTAATCAGAGCCTGATGATCTTACCATGGGCATACAGAGGATTCCCTTTGCTTTTCTGCTTTATTAAGATGACTACTTTACTCTAATTTCTTCCAGATTGCTTAAAAATCCAGCTGCTTTGCTTTAAGGTGTTAAAATACCCCTGAAAGACCATTTTGGCCATACATGTTCCTGTAGCATCATAAAAGTCACTTTAAACACTGAAAAAATTAAGTAACGCATGACTGATTGAACAGAGCTTAGCAAATGAAGGCCTTTTCAGCCATCACCTTAGCCCTCACACTGTTTTCTAATTAGTTACTATGAATCTATACCAAACAACACACCCTTAGCTAAGGATCCATTAAAACTTCAGTCAGTGAATTAGTCAAGTTGTGGAATCCCTTTTAACTCTGTCAAGCCAAATAAATATTGCCTTGACTTTATGGAGCAACCGAAGTAAAATGTGTTTATAATATATAAACCTGAACTGTTTTCAAATAAAAAAAAAAAAAAAACACCAAAAAAACCCAAAAACCAACAACCAACAAAAAACCCCCAAACAAACCACTTTTGGAAGAGGGTAGTGTTCCAAAAGCACTTATTTTCCCTTGAAATCAATGGGTAGAAGTCAATTAGGCAGTTCTGAAAATTCCATTAGGTGTATATCTGAATATTCAGTTACCAAAAATATCATTATAGCCAGAATTTTCAATGAACTATAGTGGTCTGGATAAGTTGCTTATTCACAATCCATTGTGGTAGCTAATGACATGGATTATACTTTAAGAAGAGACATGCATCTTCTGAAGCAAAGGACATCCAAGTGTATTCTTTGTATAATTTTAAAGAAGTTGATAGAGATTATATCATACTGTAACGTATAAAATTACTCATGTTTTTTATAAAGTATTATATTCCCAGAAAACAAAAAGACGTCAGGGCAGATATCTACAGATATAGTACAGTCAGGCTACATCATAAACAAGCTATCTATGGGCCTTATTTTTAATCTGCAATATAATTCTCAACCTAATGTCTCCACAAACTCAATTACATAGGCTGAGTTTAGTTTCCATATAGACATTTTCGGTGAAACAAAAGAAGTTACAGCTGTATCTACTTACAGACAGGATTTGCTTAATGGTTTTAGTCCAGGTCAACTTCCCAAGATGTAGTTATTTTATTATTAAATGAGTGCAAATATCTTTTTTTTAAGCTTAAGTATGTTCGTAATGAAGTGTTCTCTGGCAGCAATTAAGGAGCAGTTTGAATTAGGAGCTTATAACTATGATCAATCTGTAATCTAAGAGTAGATAAGAAGAAGAATTTGTGAGGGAGGGCATCCCATGTGCTTCTCACCAACTACTACTTATTTTGTTGCAAGGGTTGCTAGTCTTTACAAAACCCTGACAGTGTCAGTTACCCATCCAGCTGCATACAAGGTAGACCTTGACAAATAAGTCTGTGTGATTTATAGGGGAAAAGATCAGCAGGTAAGGCAACTGTATTTTACTCTGCAGGTACCAGATCATCTATTAGTATATACAAATATATATGTACATGATATATATACATCAGATATTTATATGAGAGAGAGATATCTATAATATTCTGGAACAGGGACAACACTAAAAGGACTAAAATCAGGCTGACAATAGATCTTTAAACATAACTATCAACACTTGCAGGTTACCACATGATCTATTTTTGGGTCATGCCATTTATACTTGTATAGGCAATCTAGACAGTTGTGCAAAATCTTCACTGCCAAAATCTTTATGGGATGGCAAGTTACACTAATGATGTTAAACACATGGTTCAATGGTCATATTGAGTATTAATATAATTAAGTGTATTACAATATATCTAGGAAGGAAGAAGAAAGGACACAAAAACATGCGTTTGAGATGGAAGCCGTCCTGAAAAGCAGCAATTCACAGAAAGACCTGAGGATCATTGTAACTAACACAAGGGTATCAAGTAGAAATATAATACTTCACATCTGTGCACATCTTTGGAAAGACAGCTTCTCTTCAATTCTGATATCCATACTTCAAGAATGAAAATATTTTGCAAAGCTTAAAGCACAGAGGCCCTAACAGTGACACAGGGGATAGGAGGTTAACAAAGCTCAACTTTGTCAAGGAAAATTTTGATATGTGACAGTCACTAAGCATAGGTATTTACACATTAAAAAAAACTTTTCACTTTTGCTGATAAACAGAAATGGATGCAAGACAAAGTCAATGTTAATATTTCCTGCCAACAAGGTTCCACTATTTTTGATAAACATTTTTTTCAGGGTAGGCAGCAGAAGAATCTCACACCTAGCCATTTACTTATCAATAGATGGGTCTTAATGGCATGCTCTCTCCTAATTCTCTGCTTGCGGCATTTAATCTCCCAGAATGCAGAAAGCTGGACCCTAGGACAACCATCCAAATTATTAGGTGAACTACAATTGCCTGTCACCTACATGTCAGGCTGTATAATCTACTGGCTGTTTGGCTATAAACTCTATGAAAGTACAAAATAACTATCTTTACTAACTACATAACAGCATGCAGGCTAATTATGAACAACATCAGAATGCTAGTGGCTTCTGGAGAACCAGACATAACAATTCCTTGAATAGCAAACATTAAGTATTTTACAATAAGATATTACTTAATTACAATTAACTACACATAATGAAGAAACCAGAGTTAAAAAGGAAGTAAAAAATTTGTTTGGTATTCAATAACAATAATTGAGTTGTTATATCAAGGTATCATTTTGCCTCAGGATGTATGTCAAATGGTAGTACATGTTCATACACACAATAGTAATATATACCCTACACCAACTTACAACATATGGATCCAATGAACATGAATATTACGTCCTTTTCTTCCCCATATTCATTAAGAATGTAACAGTATGCTCATGACTCTGCCAGGTAAATCTTCTGCATTTAGTGGTAAAGAATATGCATATTGAATAAGGCCTAATAAGTAGAACACCAATGTCTCTATTATCATGTTCAAACAGAATTCACCAAGAAGTTGTGAAGTTAGTTATTAGCAGTTTTCTCTTTCACTTGCAGTTTCAAAGCTGCTATTCAAGCCCTTTCATGCTTTCAGTGGATTTCTTTACATTTCATAACATGATCTACAGAACAAGGCTAATGTGATTAAGATTATTTTGTTAAATGTAATATTTTGCA
Source organism: Aquila chrysaetos chrysaetos (assembly GCF_900496995.4). Taxonomy (NCBI): domain Eukaryota; kingdom Metazoa; phylum Chordata; class Aves; order Accipitriformes; family Accipitridae; genus Aquila; species Aquila chrysaetos. Next base: position 15,527,961 of record NC_044012.1, read on the forward strand.
TAGTGAAATGCATGGCATACCATTTCTTATAAACCTCAAATGTGGAGAACTATAGCTATAATAGGTTAAGATTTAGTGACGTCACCAGCAAAATAAGGATATCTCCAAGATACATTTGCCTTAAATTCTCTTTGTTACGACCAACAGTAGCACTTTCAAGCATAATTTTTTGATAAAGCAACTTGTGATATTACTAAACTGCCAGACCAGACTTTCAGCAGATGGAGTTAATAAACGTAGCACACCAGGCAGGCAAAGAATGTCTCAAAGTCAGAGTTAAAAGCAAAATGGTAATACATAGAACATTGATCAATTCCGTACCATTAGCTAATTGTGTTACCATCAACCAGATCTTGTCTTCCCCAGATTTACCTTGATGACTAAACAAGCATATAATCTGTGAAATTTATATTCACTGTGCTAAAAAACCCCAATAGCTTTCTGTTGGAAACTTTTTCATGGGCTATTTCCTGTTGATTTTTTTCTACTTAGGTATCTAGCTAGTTTTCATTGGCAGGATTTTCTGTTGCCAACAGACTGGAATGTTGAGGCTTTTACATTGACATACAGGTTTTCCGTGTGTGTGATCTCCCTGTTTAACATGTCCTGGCCATTCTGAAAATATCAAATCAAATTGAAATGCTACAGATGAAGATTATTTCCTTTCCATAAAATATATGATAACTTTGTTGTGTCTGCAACTGTGTCTACCAGCTAACGTACATACATAAAAACAACGTGCAAAGATGATCCTACTAATAAAAACCCCTGTGTTTTAATTGTTTCTGGACAGAAACATGTCATGCTTCTCAACCTAAGTTTTGCTCCACAAGAAACTTCCTTGAAGAGTTTCAGAAAATTTTCCCACAATCACATCCAAACATGCAGTTCCATAGACCAAAGTCATAATGAGAAAGCTCTTCAATATTTTCAACTTTATTGTAAGCTTAGCTTAAAAAATTTCAACTTGAAACCCCACCAAATTTGCAACTTGGTTGGTGTCTCTAAATTGGGGGAAAACAGTCAACAGGCTTGAGGGCAAGACTCCCAGCCAGAGGGACTTAGACAGGCTGGAGGCTTGGGTCAGCAGCAGGAACCTTATGAAATTCAACAAGGACAAGTGCAGGGTCCTACATTTGGAATGGAACAACCCTGTGCAAGAATACAAGCTGAGGACTGTCTGGCTGTGAGCAGCTGTGCTGAAAAGGAGCTGGGGATCCTGGTTAACAGCAAGCTGAACATAAGCCCACAGTGTGCTCTAGCAGCCAAGATGGCAAATAGCATCCTGAGCTGTATTAATAGAAACCGGCCTGTAGATTGAAGGAAGTGATTGTCCCCCCTTGTACTTGGCACTCATTAGGCTGCATATGAAATACTGTGACCCATTTTGGGTTCTCCAATCAAGGAAGACATTGATAAACTGGAGAGAGAGAGTTCGGTGGAGGACTACCAAGACAGCCAGGGCCTGGAGCACTCATCCTGTGAAGGAGAACCAGAGGAAAGAGCACTGATACAGCCTAGGGAAGGCTTTGAGGGGACCTGATAGCAGTCGCCCAGTACCTACAAGGAGGTTATCAAGGAGACAGAAGCAGGGTCCTCATAGTAATGTATGGTAGAAGGATAAGAGATAAAAGACAAATTGAATCAAGAGAGCGTCAGATGGATAGAAGGGAAAAAGAAAAAAAAAAACAAAACCAAAAAAACCAACCAACCAAAAAAACTTTTGAGCATGAGGACAGCCAAGCAGGGGAACAAGTTGCCTAGTCTCAGTTCTTGGAGGTTTTCAAGACCCAACAGGATAAGGCCCTGAGCAGCCTGATCTTGTAGCTGACCCTACTTGCAGTAAGAAGTTGGACTGGGTGATCTCCTGAGGTCCTTCCCAACCTGAATTAATCTACTATTATTTTGATTTAGTAAGCAAAATTGGGCCCTATCTTGCACTAATTGTTAGCCAAACTCAACAGCAGGGAGAATAAAAGATAGTTAAGACCTTTCACCAAACATGCTTAGACTTCACAAGAACATTCACTACAGAGAATGTAAAGAACACGTGCACTGATAAAGCCAAAGTAAATGAAAAAAGGCATTAATCTTTCCTTAAAAAAAAAAAAAAAAAAAAAAAAAAGGAGGAGTAAACATACTAGATGCTGGCTTCGCTATTCTGAAAAGAGGAGCTATATAGACATGATATTGTGATATTCATGGAAACAAGAATTTTCATATCAAAATTCTTGTATTTATTCATGAGGAATTCTCTTTCTCCTATTCCCCTCAAAGGGAGGTTCTGAAAAATCATCTCGGGGGCTGAGACACAAGCTTGAAACCTTATTTTTGTTTCAATAACAGTAAGATTTTGCAGTTACTGTGTTTATGGGGAATCTCAAATCTTAATTTGCATATATACAGCTATAAAATCTACCAATACAAAAGGATCCCTAAAGCTACACTGCATTTTATTTAGATACATGAATATTCAAGGACTCTACATAAGTATTTGAAGTTAAGCAGAAGTAAGTTACTCTAGGCTAAAAAAAAAATTATCCATGAGTAATTTTTTTTTTTTTTAATGCTTTAAACTTCATAAGCAGTGAACAACCATGGATGTTTAGATGAATGCCTTGATTCTATAAATGAAATTCTGTTCTTTTTTACTTTCTATTTCAAGACCTTATGTTTGCCATTGAGTAGACAAACAGTGGGCCAAATAGAACTAAGGTACAGAAATATCACAAACATCATTAGCCTCTCCAATAATACATATACTGGAAAAAGTTCAGTCATTGAGACAATTTTTTCCAAACTTAAAAAAAAAAAAAATGAACAAGCATGTAGTCTTATTAAGGTCAGCCAAATACAAGCTGCAGGACTGATCTTATGATATTAAAGTCAAATTTTAGGCTATTTAATAGACATTGTTAATGAAATTCACAAGGTTATAAGCTTCCCAAATAGCAATTTCACTGTCATGTAAGTTATTTCCAAAGACTGCCTTTGTGGACAAGGTTTTTCTTTAATTTCTTACCTATTTTTTGAGAGAAAACAGTTCTAGTAAGTAGATTACTATGGGAGCTGAGCATCCTGGCTCAAATAACAAAACTTTATAGTGACTTCCCAGGTATACATGCAGTCTTCCCCAGTGAACTCTTAAGTTTACCCCATAGATAAACCAGCTGGGAAGGTTCTGCAGCACTACAGTGAATGCCCTCTTCCAGACCATATGCTCCTTCCAAGACCATATGCCCTTTGTGACAGTCCCAGATTAACCCAGTTTGTGTGAACTCAAAACCCACACATGGCACCTTTGTAGACCATAGGAATAACTCATAGAGGCCCCTTCTCCCTCTCTCACCACCCCCCCCCAACCAAACCTAATTAAAAAACACCCCCCCTGGCCAAAAGCCCAAACCTACCCCCTCCAAAATGCACTCCCACCAAAAAACAGACAACCCCTCCGCCCCAAAAAACCCCCACCACACAAAACATTTTGTTTTCTTTTTTTTAAAAGTATTACAGACTTTCATTACGTAGAGAAAGGAGGAGTTTGATGTTTGGTTTTTTTTTTTTCTCCAGGTGAAGCAGAATCAAGGGTGGAAATACTAAAAGGATTTGCTTTATTAAACTAGTTAAAAAGTAAAAACCAAATTAGGGCACTTCCAAATTAAATGCAAACTGTAGACCAGTTATGATGGGTCTAGAATTTAGAAGGACATGCTTGCCTGCAAGTCTTTTCTTCTTTAAATCCACAACCAATTTTGTTTCACAAATGAAGTAAATGGTACGTTCAATATTCCATTTGCAAGTGCATTGGCTCTTGCAACTTAATTAAATGCTTCACTAACTTCACACATCCAAGCATTTCTGCATGGTTGCTTCATATTAAACGATTCACAAGAAAGAGAAAATATCACAGAACACTTCTGTAATCAGATACACCATTGTACTATAAAATATTTGTGTAATAGAAACTGTGCTAATAAATACAGAGGCAGCTGGTAGAGAAGCCTTTATGGTTAAACGGACCATCATCTCTTTATCACTGGTTAAGCAGAGGGGAATTCCTAAGGAGACAAACACTTGTAAGAAGCTTACCTCCCAACTGCCAGGCTAGGCAGATTAACAGCATTGTCAGTCACATCAAATCACCATGATTGTTGCTTCAGTTTTATGCAAGCATTTTGTTGCTTGCTAGTTTTGCATTTTAAAACCACAACAACTTATTAAAAAAAAAAAAAAAAAAAGCAAGCTTGTGTACCAAAGTTTCAAGTAAACATTTATGCTTACTTTCATATTGAACAGCAGTTGCAGAAGGAGTTATGGTAGAGGATGAACACAGCAAAACAAAAGCTTGTAAGGAAGGTAGGGAGTTTGTCAAGAAGTTCTTTCAGACCAAGAGGGCTCCGATTTCATATTAACCTAAGATAAAAACATCAGTACATTTAATGTGCCAAAGACATTCAGAATGGCCTTATGGCATACTTCACATTGGAAATGCTCTTTCTGCTTTGGAAAAGTATCATCCTGTGCTAGGTTTAGACAAAAACAGACACTGAAGTACACCGAAGCTTCTATGAAAGCATTTCAATGTCGGATTCTGCAACAAGATACTGAACTCACTACCTTTAATGCCAGCAAGTGACAGCTAGTAGACCTGATGCTCAGTATCTTAGGACTTACAACTTTCTTATGGGCTCATTTGTTTAAGCACCAAACACATGACAAACCCCCTAAAAACAATCTTGGCCTACACCAACAATTGCAATGAAAGCAGTGCAGCATTCCCCACATACTTCAAAATCCAGACTGCTTGTTCCTGTGCAGCTGCTATAGTACAACCTGCTTCACGTTTATGCCTCCAGCTTTGAGTGTCTACTCTTAGATTCCTTCCATCTTCATGAAAGCAAATTTAATAATGATCAGGACTGGTACTACATCCAGTAAGTTTAGCACATCCACAGTTTCATTACTGTGAAATCTGTCCTGTCTTTCCCCTCTCTCAGAGTACAGTGGATCTTGCAAGAACAACCTGTAGCCGCATTTGGGGCAGTTTACATGGAAATACTGCACAGCCATGTGGCTGCTGTTGTGCGTTCCTGTGGCATATGACGTACTGTCCCAGATGGTGCCAATGGCATGGGACCTAAAGTACATTTACCTCCCACTGTAAATCCACATCTGATCTTCCTTTCCTGTGGTAGTCACATTTTGGTAATACTATATGAAAGCAAAAGAGAGGCTTTTAAAAAATGTAAGTGCTTAGGTGCTAAAGCCACACTTTTTAGAAAGTACCTGAAGCACTGTGGTCTTTCAGAGGTATCTGTGTACCTATACACTTCTGAAAATTCTGTAGAGCTCCCTTCTGTATCTTTAGACCCCTAATTGCCCTGCAAAGCTCCTGAGTACCTTCTGGAACAAAAACTGCCCTGTTTAAAAAAAAAAAAAAAAAAAAAAAAGAGAGAGAGAGAGAGAGAAAGAGAGAGAGAGAGAGAAACTCTGAAAACTCCCGGAGTTGCCATCCATTACAATTGGATGAGTTGGCAGTAAGGAAATATTTGTTTATATCTTCACATTGTCCACAAAATTACTCTAGATTTAAAAAACAAACTGAAAAAAACAAAACCCCATGACAGATAGCTAAATGAGTATCATCCCTACTGAAAAGCAGAAAAGAGAAGGATAAGAAAATTGAGCTCAGCTAGTTTGGTTTCCTCAAATGCACAAAATGCTCTTTATTAAAAATTATTAAACAAGTTTATTATATCAAACACCAAATCACAACAGGGAAAGAAAATGCATAGTGTATTACCACCACTTAGAAAGTGTCTGTATATTAACAGGCAACAACTATATATAGAAATATATGTTATGTATAGTGATGCAAATATTAAATTTACTTTTTTTTTTTTTTGCAAAATTGTGGAAATATTGTGACGATAACAGCCCCAACAGTACAAAGTGTATTTTCTCTACAAAATATTTTCTTATTATTTTATTTATTACAGATTCAAACTACAGGTTTTCCAAATTGCCTAAGCAGACCTCTTTCTGCAAAATCCTTGGCTTTTTTGCACTTTAATTTCTCTATCAATGGAATTAACAATATGTACTTCTTAGTAATAATTCTCTAGAGTTTACAGGTGAAGAATCCTCTGTATATCTCAAGAATTATCATTAGTCTGTAAATATTTTGTTTTGCAGCACCTTTAAATGGATTTCTACCTACAAAGAGCTTTTGTAAATAGTTTAACAGTAACTCATCAAGATGGGCTGCCATGAACTGCAATGATAAGGGAACAGTTATAGGGATCCTTGATAGTAGTCTACTTAAGTCTTTGGGAAAAACATACACAGGCAAAAGTTCATTCAAGTAAGTGTGTTAATATATATCAGGGCTGATAGATTATATCTAGCTTGGAAAGAAATGTTACATCTAACTAGCTCAAATGGTATTTAGGCACCTGAAGATACAATGAGAATCATAGCAAGATTTTCAGTAGTTATTTTTACTTTTAAATTAATTCAACTCTGAAACAGAGTTCTCATGGGGAATCAAACCAACATAATGGAATAATTGGTCTATCCAACCACCTGCTAGCTTATTTATAAATGAACCATAAATATCTACATAATTTTTTTCACTATAACATTATGATATAGCTCACTATCTAAGATGCAACAAGGTGACCAAAGCCAAGATGAAAATGGACTTGCATAGGCATACAAAAATGTCACATTAAAAGTTGTCCTTATAAATTAAGAGTTGGGCATATGTTCTTTCAAGCTCAAAATTTTGGCTTTCTATTACTGATTTGGTTTCTTCCCTGTCAATCACTCATCAATGCATTAGAATCAAACACAGAACATCATAGGCTTACACCAAAGCAATGACTTACATAGCTTTCTAAAACAACAAGAAACTGATAAAAAAACCCAATCAAAACTACAAGATAACTAGGAAATTAGAGGGAAACCCCCTAAACCTTACATGAAAAACCAGCCATCAAACTCTTCATATGCCTGCATCACCCTCCCAGTTCTTTAAATTTTGAATTCAGAATGTAGAGTCTTCAAGACATGGCCTATCTTTTACTCTGAATTTGCAGGTCACATGGCATAGCAGAACCTTAATTCAGCTAGGTCAGGTGTTTCCATAATACCGGTTACCAATCATTCCAGTATATATTCTGTTTACCTGTGGGCTAAATTACCTTGTCAGTGCATAGTCTTGCTTTAGGAGTCAAGGGGGAGCAGGGTATCACAGATGTCTTCAATATAATGCTTGCAGAAAGCTTCAGGGAACAACCTGGTAGAAGGGGGAACACAGATAAGGTTGCAGCCCATCACAGTGTGCGCCATATTTTCTCCCCCACAACTCTGTTAAGAGATGGTGAAATCCTTTCTGCTCTTTTTTTCTGTCCTAGCAGGAAAGTCTTGGAAGCAGCTTTACCTTTTTACAAGTGCAAGGATTGCAAATGTTGCCCTAATGAGTGGCATAATGATAGGTCCTGATACAGACCTTCACACACTCGAAAGTCAATAGCTGCATAAGAACCACACAGTATATATGCCGTTTTTTCTTCTGAAATATGCACAACAGAAAATGTCCACTTATTTCCAACATTGTTCAGTAGTATAGAGTGTCAAATCAATTAGTAGAACAGGCAATTCTCAGAAAGGCAGTTAGATCAAATGTTAGAAAGTGTAAAATTTTAAGCCTGTTAAACTTGTACTGTACAGTAGGATATGATTCAATACCCAGCTCCTTCCACAATTACAGTCTGTACAGAGTGAGACAACAGCATTATCTATGGCAGTTTGGCAAGTTGTTACAACTCACAAACACAATCTGTTCTAAAGTATAAACACAGTTTTCAAATACGCTGTCAAATTTTTACTCATGGAATAGAACTTGCTCCATATACCCACTTTGTGTGTTTCACAGACTTCTGCCAAACACTGTTTATTGTATTTCCCACCCTTCTACACACTGATACCTGATCAGACCTTCTGCTCCATGTCTGCATTCACTAACCACAAAATAGTCTTAAACAAGATTGTAATGGACAGACTTTGTGCTTGTTTCATCCAGCAAAAAACTGTAAAGAAACCTTCGTAACTTCAAATTTTCATACTTTTTAAAAGACAGTTTTATAGCAGAGTATAGAACAATTCACTTTATTGTGTAAGGATGTCATCCTTTGGACTGGAAAGACCCTTCTAGATAGAACAGCACACAACCTCTACTGTTTGTTTTGATACCAAACAAGGTATGTCCTTGCCTAACAGCTTGCCTTCTTTAATTTAGCTGAATTCATCTTGTGTATGAGTGTTTCTGTATGTTTACAGCATTAGGAGATATTATCTCAATGAAAACTTTTTCAAAGTACACCTACCCTTTATTTTATAGGAGGGAGAGGATATGTGCATGCAACATTACTATTTAATCCATAACCACCACAACTAAATAGCAGTCCTAGTAACAAGAAGGTGTCACGTATACCTTAGATGGGAAAAAAAGAACTAGATTCTATTTCTGTCTCTGCCACTACAGCACTAACCATTGGCAACTTTGCCAACACTCCACTTCTCCTCCCACCTAAGGGCTTATGAACAGATAAACACAACTTAAGGCAGACTCCCATTACATCCTTCTTACTATGTATCACTCACCATTAGTGCATTATGGCACAAAAAAAAAAAAAAAAAAAGAAAAAAAAAGAAAAAAAAAAAGAGACAAGCAAGAGAATATCAGTGAGGAAACAAATAAAGGGCCATAACATTTTTACAGGAACATTACAAGCTTATTTAAGCTGCTTTATTATTTGTGTATAATTAAATATCATATTAAAAGAAATCATAACCTGCCCTCCCAAATAGCTCCTCAAGCAGCAATTACACTCACCTCCTACCAGAAACATTTGAATAACGTCCCTGAAAGGCCCTGAGACTAAACATACCAGATGGAATAGATGAGATATCCTGAGCTTTTGCATGAATTATTTCAATCCATCATAATTTGGAAGACTCATAGCTGCTGTAATACGGGAAAGCTTAATTTGATTTCCATTTATAAAGTAGGGCTTTGATGGATGCTATAAAACAAAGGATAACCATCTAGCTACTATATCTTTATCCTCTCCGCATTTTTGTTGACAGCAGAGTACTGAGGGCTCTGACTCATGACCTACAGCAGTTTAAGCCAATATGCCAGCTGTGACAACTGAGAAACCAACACACAGCAGTCCTGCAGTAGTAAGGGTAGCTGAAGTAAATCTCCTGCAAATAACACCGGTAACATTTTAGGCCACGACAACATACACCGCTTATGAATCAGAGCTCTAAATAAGTTTTAGTCAAAATTAACATATTGAATGGTTTAAAACAAAAATAATTGTGTGCACACACTGAATCAGTAGAGACTCTGCAAATTAATTTCATGATCACACTAGTATTGTCTTAAAACTTTAAATTTTTAGAGCTATCTCCCTATTCATTTATTCAAAAGTCAGTTTCTGGCTCAATGCTGGAAGGGAAACAACTTTGAACATTGTGAAGCTGAGTGTTGATGTTACATGTTTCACACTAAATTACATTCAGCCCTGGAAATTTCTCTTTAGATCAGGTGCTAGCAACTGATAGACACACAAGCCAAGAGAATAAAAATTCGGTTAGAAGTTAAAATATAGCAAATTCTATTTCCCTAATGTAAAGAATCCTTGGGTGGCTACAAATGCAACATAAACCATTAATTTGTTTCCAGCGAATGTCAACTATTACTATTTTAATGCCCCTTCACTTCAGAATGTCAAGAATGTCTTTATCCATATTCTTGGTGTTCTGCCAGTAGGAGATCTGGCAAAGGACTCTGATGTGCTCTTTTTAATTCAAGGCCCTCTGCTGCAAAGATCTCCCACAGAAAAGTATTTATAAACCACAACATATCTCCTCCTCCTCCTCTAAGAAAATATTGCCAGACCTTCATGCTCTGCCTTTTAGATATTCCCAATTTTCTTCTCTCTTTGCAAAACACACAATTGACTTGGGTTCATTTGGATTCAAGGTGCAGTAATGCTCCTTGCATAAAGAAGTCAGACTCGGACTGGCTTCAGTATCATTTAGTCCTGTGTGCTCATAAGTCACTGTCCCACTGAAAAGGCTGGCACCTTCCTGCCTCTGCTTTTGGATTTTGCTTTACTGCTCACCAGGTTTTGGCAAAACGAGGCAGCCAGCTCTGCTCTTGTCCCGTTATGTGAGTTGCTGTGATATCTTCTCTGATTTTTAATGTAATCCCTCTGAATTTCTTTTCTATCCCTCCCCCACCCCCCCTTTTAAAAATGTAATTTCTCATGCACTGTTATCTTAACTTTTGTCAGTCAGAATTGTCCAAACAGCAGATTTCTGGTTGCAATTTTGAATTCAAAGAACTCCCGTAAAAGGTAAATATATTACTACCAATTTCATTTGCATCTCAAACCTAAACTTTGCAAACAGAAGAAAAGTACAGTGCCTGAGCCAAGAAGCAAATGAAACCTAACATAGAGCAGTAAGGATACCAATAAAAGTCTAAACCGATACAATAAGACATACAAGTGAACTTATGCACTAAGACAGATTAACTGTGCAAATACTTATTATGTTCATACATCATCCCATAACACTACATTTTCTTCGGAGGCCACGCATGTTTACGTTTAAACTGAACCGTTAACAAGTGGCTCCCTCTACTGGTACAAGAATGTCAGTACTGGTATTTCTTTGCAGAAACTGTTTTAGACTGTTTTGTGACCATCAAAATCATTATATAAAATTAAAGAACTGAAACGCTCACAGTTTGGGTTAATCTTTAACATTTGTTTTAAAAAGGGGGGGGTGTTTACATACCAAAATACATGCAAGTCAGCCTTTTATTTTTTTGCTTTTATTTTTTTACTAATAGCCTCTGAATAGTATTTTGCTCAGCAACATTTTCTCTTAAAATTAACAATACCAAGACTCAATACTTCGAATATTGTATGCTCATTCAGCAGCCAGGGAAAAAAATCATACATTACTTTGGATTTCAATCACAATGATTCCTATACTTAGTGACAAATGATGAGATAATAAAACTTAATTGGTATATTTCAGCAGAACTCTGATGTCTTTGGACCATAGTTTCTATTTTTTAATTAAAAATATGTAATATTTTAGTTCTCTTATGTACATTAAAAGTATCATTCCTGAAACAGTTAAAATTATACTCAAGTGGAGACTGAAAAGGGGAACCAATGTATTCAAAACCAATTTCCTCTTAAAAAATGCTTCCTTTCAATTAGCCGTTTAAAATGACATAATGCAATCTTACAGAATTTACCTAGCCATAAGGCAGATGGCAAAACTTGGTTTGTCATACACAGCTGCAGTTTCAACAGTACAATGGAACCACATTCTAAACATAAATGCATACATACACAGGTGAAAAATGTACATTTCTAAAATCCATCTTTTTTTTTAAATTCATCAATTGTTTATCCCTTTTACTTGACCATTACACTATTTCCACTGTATGCACAGAATTACATACCAACATATATGTACAAAATTGAGCACACACAGTAACAGTCAGGGACACTAAAAATACTTTGAACATGATTAGTTTGCACTGCTGTAAGGCCCTTGGGTTTACATTCTGTGATGTAAAAGAGAGAAACTGAACATATCAGAGACACACCTAGTTTTGTAACCAGACTCCTCTAAATACCAGAATACCCTGTCATAGTTTATACCACTTCACACAGCAGATTAGGTAGTCTTCGAATCTGCAAAGTAATTATTATTTTAAACAGTATTTATGAAAATAACATGTCATATACATGAATTATAGCAAAGCTACAAGCTTCCCAATAAAACAGAGCCATCCAGAACATAAATCAGGCCCAGGTCTAAAAATAGGATTGGATGCAGCTACAAAAAATTCCAGCAAGAAAGGCATTCATATCAAACACAGCCTGCAAGCTTGTAAAACAGAAGGAAACACTGTCAGTATTAGAAGGACACTTATGATTCACTGTTTTTCATGGAACTTTCTCAGGCACTTTCTCTGCTGTTGCAAAAGGCAGTTCAGAAATGCTCCTCCAAAACACAAATTACCCTAATATGGCACTGAAAGAGAAAGGAAAAACAGCAGCACTAGCACTGAATACTAGGACTCATTTGTAGCTTTGCTTGTTTACAACCGAAATAAAGTTATTTACATTACATAATGCCTATCTTAAAACTTAGAGAAAAAAACTCCTTTCCACAGTAAACTGTTGAATTTGTCACAAAAAATTTTGTACTTGTCCTCACACTAGGAATCAGAGTCAAAGTCTCAGGACTTTATCCTGGAGACAGACATTCTACAAAATGTTAAAGGGAGGGAGAGGGGAATGTCGCATCACTTGCTCATAAGGTATCGTCCCTGTTATTTTCCACTCAAAACACTGCTTCTAGTTGTGTTTTTTTTCAGCAAACAAAGGTTGAATAGCAGGAAGCATACTTCACAAACAGACTTTAGAGAAAGAAATAAAGATTACAACATATGTATATTCTCACACCAGCACCTAAATGAATATGTACGCAACCACGATACACATAAGTGAATGAAGACAAGTTCTTCAAGAAGCATGTTCACACAGGCTCCGGGCAGTTTAAGGGAGCCTATAGCTAATATCAGAACAAGTGCAAAGACAAAAGGCCATTTCCCTTTAAAACCACGAACAAACAAAGCCCAAATATCACGCTGGGGTTCTGTCTTCGCTTGATTAAGTAATTGTGTGACTTTCAAGTGATTCATCTATTCCTGATTAAGTCCAAGCATGAATATTTATTTTGGCATAAGAACATAATACTTAACATTTTTCAGGCATAGCTCCATCATTCAGGACAAGAAAAACAACCCCCCAACATCTCTGCCATCAGTTGCAGCAAACCAATTCATAGGAACAGAAGCCTTGCTGTATATGGAGGGAAAAAGACTGAATCCCATCTCCTTTACTACAGATAGCTACAGCGTTTATACAGCATTTGCACTATTAAATCATAGGCCTAACAGAAAACACATTTGAACGTATCTTTCAGCAATTATGCAAAAACAGAAGTACAGTCTTGACCTCTCTGACACACCTCACTTCATATGTAGGGTGTTCAGCACAGTGGGCTACCTGCAGTTTGCCGTTCTCAGTTTAATACTGACATTACTATGTTTTGTCAAGCCTAGCAGTGCAGGTAGAGGAGTGACATTTAAGCTCACCTAAAACACATACCTACTGCGGAGCTGCCCTGTACCCAGCTGAGGGCTTTGCTGTTACCACACGGTGTGCCACTGAGCAGGGGTTTGGCTTGTGCTCCCCCATCCCCTGTCGCTTTCCCGCCAGCCTCTCTCCCCTCAGTGTCTTGCATTCATTTGCTCTCAACCTGCTTGCTTCAGCTGCAAAATGGGGCAGATGCACAGAAAACCAGCAGAGCTGCTGCCCAGGCTGCCATACAAGCTCATAAAGCCTTCCCTTAAGCACTGTGTCAGTCACCAGCCACTCTCCCAGCCTTCCTGTTTCCTCAAGCCCCTTTTCTCTCTCTCTCTCTCCCTCCCTGCCACAGCTCACCTGAGGTGAAACAAGATGGATGCCCTCAGAGGCCTCATTTGCCACAGCAGCAGGGCTGTTGTGGTACTGGTTGCTGGGTAGATGATGCTGGAGCCAGCTGCGAAAAATCTTCACATCAGCCCTGGACATCTGCCTAGGCAGGATAGATGTCACGGTGGGATGAGGAGGGAGCTTGTTGCTGCCGTGAGGCTTAGGAGCTTGGTCACCACTTCCATCCACCATACTGAGCAGTTTTAGGCAAGTTGGTTCTTTCTTGTGCCTCAGTGTCTGTTTGAAAAATGGGAATGGTTATGCTGGCCATCTGTGTGGAACATTTTGGTTAATAAGAAAAAAGATACTCATCCAATACGCTCCTTGGTAATTTTGTAGTTCCTCATGTCAAAGCCCTTTTCTTCCATGTTTTCCACCCATTAAAATCTAAGCGTTATCTCAGATCTATCTATAAAAAGAATGGGAATTATGTAGTAATGTTTGCACCACAAATTGACCCTCCACATGCTCATTTTCTGTGTTAAACAAAAGGCAATTTACAATTATATTGTTAGCTTATCATTAATCAATTAGTATTTTTTCCCAGGCAAAAAGAACACATAGGCACTTGCTGTACACCCAGCAGGTTACCTGTTGCCAATAGGCACTCTCTTGTCCTTAGCAAACTTGTGAATGGACCTGTGTAATGTTCCTGTGTGCCTGCGTGGAAAAAACTTTACCAGTTCTGTAAGTCTCTTCCTAGAGATTTTTATCTACTCATATTAAGGTTTTCATCTTCACTTTTTTTCAGTGAAGAACAGCTTTCCTACATATCACAGTATTTTGACAATTTTTCATATTTTTCTTTCTTCATACAAGTTAGCATTAGGAAATAATATTTTGCAATAAATACAAAAGTATATTTCATATTTTTAAACTGATATGGTTTTTATTTTAGGTTCAGTCAACTCTGTCTTCCAAGATGATGGGAAAGGTACCTGGAACACACAAGACATTAACACTGGTAGGAAAAGAAAGCCCAAATACCACATTATGGGACACACTGGGAAACACAGTACAAAGACACTTCATGGCATTAGCTCAGGTGCAGAAGGAATGACAAGTTCAGGCTCACCACCACCGCAGGACTTGCTTGCAAAACCATGTCACTCACTATACTACTCTTTTGCCAGCACAGAACCCAATAATATATCTGAAGCATGAGCTGGCTAGGATCAGGAGCAATGCAGGAAGCAGAGCAGAGAGCTCCAAGATCATTGCTTAGAGCTGGATCCTGCTGGTCTCAAACTGACAAACCCAGGGTGCCTTGGGTATCTGAACTGCACCGTTTGCTACACAAAGATCACAGCAGAACTAAACCACAGTAGTTACACATTAGTTATCACACGGACAACTAGTTGAATGCACTCAGGCAATTATAGTATTTTATTGTTTCAGTATGGAGCTAGGAGATTATACCTGTATCCAGGATTTTGATTTTTTTGTTGCTTATTGCTGGGTCTTGGCACTTTTTTTACTATCATGGGTAAACTCAGGGCTGTTCTGTTCACATAAAAGTAGTTGTATCTACCTGGAATTATGAGTATCCTATCCTAGACAACAGGGAAGTTCTGAGCAAGATCGAAGAAATATTCCTTTATCTTCCCATTTCAGTGGAAATACCAAGAAATTGAAAACTATTAGCGATATATACCATGTTACAGAAAATCAGTTTATTCTAGGGATCAGGAACATTCTGGGTACATTCAGACTTAGACTTGACCTTTTCCTCTGCTCATTCCACTCTGAGCACTCCGTACAGTTGATAAAGGAGAATCACAAACCAACTTTCTTGCATAAAAAAGCGTATTTTCTTTGCCATTAAAAAAAAATCCAAACAAAAAACTTGTTCTGTTGGGTGCAAGAAAGCTTTCTCAGTTGCTGTGTTTCATGCAGTGCTAGTTCTATTGTGTGCCGAAAGAGGCTGTTTATGGATTTAATGAACAGCCATACTTACAGTAAGTAGGCCAATAGGGAACTAAGAACAAGTGAAAACAAAACTGAAAGGCACTGATGGTTTTGTTCTAAGTGCAGTTAAGATGCCACCCTGGGTGTTCCTCCACCATATGGCATAGCATTGCAACAGCTCCACCCATTTCCCTCAAGGAAAATTCAGACCATACTGGTTATGTTTGTCATACTCCCCGTTAACAGAGATGCAGTGTTTAAAACTCAAAGCTGAAGGGATAATAGAGCCTAAACAAAGAAAAATAGAAAGGAAAGAACCTTTGGCCTCACTTGGTATCATTTTACATGAACTTTAGCTGTGACAGCTTGCTTTAACATCCAGCAATAAACTTCTGCCATCAAAATCAATTAATGTGTCAAGTCTGTCCTCTATCTGGGAAAAAGTGGTAAGATTACAGGTTTTGGATAGCTACTATTCCCAACTAGGCTGTCATGCAAAAGTAATCAGCTACTACTCTGCTGAACACTTGATGCTACATTCCTCTTTAATTCCTTTCAAATTGGACATTAAACATAAAAGTGAACAGCACATCAGCATTTACTAGCATTAATATAGTTCCCTAATCTGCTGCTAGCTAGTGAAGAGTTTGCATACTTCACTGTGTCTTCCCACACTAGATAGTAATCAACATGGTACTTATCTTTTGCTGCCCCTGCAGTGTCATACTCCAGTTTTTATCTTCTTCCTTCCTTGTGACAAACAAATGAAAACAAAACCATATTTCTTTATCTGCACTTCTGTACTGCACAGTTGGTTTCAGTTTTGAGTATACTAATATGCAAAGGAGACACGGAATAGTTTTTATTGCTCTTGGCCCATTTCCTTGATTCTCCTGATTGCCTCTAGAAGAGCTTATTAGGAATTAAGAAGCTGACCCAAAGCTTCAGTGTCTCACTCCAATGTAGAACTAAGCAGAATTAGCCAATTCACCACCACTGTCCTCCTTGGGATCCTATCCCTGTTAAGGAAAAACCCTGGTCTTACTTTATCCCCTTACTGCTTATTAAAATGACACCAACTCCAATCAGTGACAACAGGCTTTAGGAACCTGCCTAAGTTTTTATGGGTACAGTTTTTATGTGATATGGTGATCACATAGCACTTAGTAGGTAAGCACTGCTTCTTGGCAAATATGTGCTGGTCAGAATGACTCTGCCCACCTGACTAATGAATTGCCCATTTATACAGAAAAAAAAATAATTAAGATTTGTCTATTTTGATGTAGAAACATATTTGAAACTTTTCTTCACCCTCACTTGTATTTCTGAGATGCTATAATAACTGTTCCTAATACTTTTATTTTCACTTGCTGCAATCATATTTCAGTTTGCTCCTGTTGAGGGAAGAGCAAGACTTTATCTTCTGCTTCTGACTTCACAATACATGTGAAAGGGCCATGCAAGAAGACAGACTCTCAACACCCTGATTTTCTCAGTATATTTCAGCTCTTTTGCAGTTAAGCAAAGAGTGATTTCAGAACCCAGGGAAGTGGAGAGAAAGTCACTATACTTATGCTTTAGGGTAAGGCTCAGTATGTCAGAGATTTAACATGGGCTCTGTAGCCCACATTTTCTTTACAGTCTGATTTGGTTTTACTAACGTGAACACTTAACACCAGAAACTGGTTAAAAGGAACGTATAGCATGTACAGAGACATAGACACACAGTAATCTTCACTTTGCTCCTGCTCTTGAAAGTGGTTCTATTGGTCAGCTTTCATAAATTACGTTCCTTTTTTTCCACCTTACTTTTGGGATAGATCCCAAAACAGATTTAAAGGGGTGGAGCTGATTGTTAACTACAGTGTAGTAGCTCTGCACAAGACAGCATCACATTCTGTTAACAGCTTATCACAGCATTCAGATTTATAACAGGGAGGGCAAAGACAAACAGGTAACAGTGCAGATTGTTAAAAATACTAAAATTATTCTGAAAGAGTATTGATGATCAAAAGAATTTCCAACTGAAAAAACAATGTAGGTATCACAGATCTTTTAATGCATTACAAATATCTTCTATTGAGGACAGTTGTGAATTTACACTTTCTAATTGAAACCTTCCCTCTCCTAACTACTCTAGCATAGTATCTCTCAACCTGGATGAACAGGCAAATGGATTTTCTTGGTTTTCATTCCATGGGCACTAAAATTTTACCCATATACACAAAGCTTATTAGCTGCCCATAATATTAGAAGGCTGCTTAGCATCCCTAAGTTATTCATATAATATACAATTTTATCCATAACACTCTATTATCTGCCTTGCATTTAATCTTTTTTTTATGTAAGAACGAGCACTTCAGAATGTCAGAAGCCTTCCTGTTGATCAATACAAACCAACAGATGCATAGCTCCACCTTGTGACAGTACTTCAACAATACACTGAACATCCATCCACTGCTCCCCATACAGTGATCTTCCAACTGCTGTCCATGCACCTTTAGGAGTATAGCCTATTTCCAAAATCCATGATGCAGGCTTAAGGAAAGCAGGTTCACATATACACTACTTAGAATTCTTCGTATCTGAAAATATTAAAAAGGTCTGTTTTATTTCCATGGAGAAATATTTCAAAGTTCACAAGTGAAGGAGATGCTAGTAGAGATAGGTTTTCTAAGAATATCTATACTCTAGATAAAAACACCAACAATATCTGACAGGTGCATGGCTTATGTTATAGTATGTTATGCGTGCATCTGGAAAATATATCTGAAGCTCTAAGAGTCACTTTTAAGACTCTGACATGATTTTTCCCTTTTGAGGAAAGGGGTTTTTAAAAAGTGCTAACACTATTTAAAGTGATAACAGTTCTTCAGAACTGATACTGCTTTAATAAGCAATTCAAGTGAAGCAGAAGATTTTTTTTCATAGAAAATATAACTACAAATCTGTAGTAGCAGCAGTTTTTAATTTACCAAAAACTGGCATCTATTAGCAACAGAACATACACAAAAAATACCTTTGTTTATACAAATAAAATTAGGTTCTGAATATTCACAGAGTAACAACAGAGCATTTTTCTTCACATTGGTATTCAAAGTTAGTCAAGATCAGTTGTGAGATAAAACCCCTGTATAATATTCAGTCAAGCACCATGGCAGACAGTGCATTAAGATCTCTCATGAATGGATGATCAGCTAGTATTTGATCAATCTTCTGTCTTTGCTCATAATCAGGAAAAATTTTTATCAGTGCTTCTCTTAGCTGTACTGTTTCTGAGGCAGATCTCTGTGGTGGAATTGCCAGACAAGCCTGTATGTTTGTTTCCAGTGGAAGCCATGTTGATGAACGATCACCATGTACTCTGTTTTTAGGCTGTCGACTGCTACTGGTTGGTTTGGGGACTGGTACGAAGAAAGGTGTCTCAGAAGAATATTGTCCACTGCTCTGTAAAGCCTTTTGTGCTGACCAAAAATCTCTATGGAACAAAATAAAAATTTTTATTAAATTAAGGTAAAGGAGATGCTAGCTGTCTCTGTACAAACACAGAAAAGAAAAATGCATGTAACTCCTATACACTGCTGCTCAGCTAGTTACTGATTTGTATCAAATGATAAGCATTTTTTCAAAGTGAAACAAAACAGTGGGTGTAACAGTTTTCAATTTGAACCTGGCATGACTAACATTAACTAACATTATCTAGGACTAGTTCCAATACGCTGCGAGTACTTTACTTGACAGAATACAGCAAGACTCAAAGCTTATTTTATGGAAGTATCAACATCAGTATTATTGAGCTACATGGACAAAAAGATACATTGAACACATGTACACTAATCCAGAACACGTGAAAATACTGACAGACCAAAGGGGCCTCCACATGCTCCACAAGACTATTCCTCATCTACTTTTGCTCATGACTGTGAGCTGTGCTCACATTTACATCAAGGCCTTGTTTCCCTCATGTGATATTCTTAATGAGGGAATGAAGTTTTTCAGCAATTTCAGGATCTGAATATTCTTCCTTAATTATTGAGATTTATTTCAGGCTTTGAAAAGTTGTTGCTACTCTTAACTGCTAACACTACAAAATTTAGGGCCAAGACTGCTTCAGATGCCACCAGATAACACAGAAATGTGAACTGGAACTCATGTTACAGTCTAGTTTCTTACCACCAAGGGAAACAGTATCTAAATTACAGAGCTCTATTTTAAAAGCATTTGGGTTACAACAACTCCCATTACTCAACATGGAAAGGCTCTCTAATTGCTTGAGATCCTTCTAGTTTCTGATCTTATTCCTGATGCCATTTATGCTTCCTGCATCACTTAACTCAAGTAGAAAAGTCTCAGGGAAGGAACAAAATTAACTCTTTACACTGGCACCTTTTCTCTGTCTTAAAAAACCCCACCACACACCCCCAGAAACCAAACCCTAGTTCCAGTTCAAAGTTTACAGAGAGGAAACCAAGCTCTTCTAGAGTCTTCTCAAGTCTCTTTCCATTTCTACAATCATCACAGTCACCTCTCAGAACACAATCTGTTTTCACTTCATTTTTCTCCGACACAGGCAGCTAAAACACACTGTTCCAAATGACATCTTGTAAGGGTTTTATATTACAACTTGAATACTTTCTTAGGGTTTCCTGCTGGAATTCTAGAACTGCACTTGCTTTTTTCATGTCAACATTACATGCTTATTTTCAAATAAGCCTGTGACCTACTGGTATATACATGTCTCGCTTGCCTCAAGTTTTTCCAATAGCCAAAATTCCTGCTTATTCTTTATATTAATCCTTAAGCATGCTTGCCTTTTGTATTGCGGATTTTTAATTACCTCACTTGTTTCTAAAAGCTCTCTCAATACCCCTCATAATCATTAGCATTCATAATTATTAAGCTGGTGAAAGAAGAGCAAAGAGCAGCTTATTTTTTTGTGCAAAAGAGCAAACATATTCTCAAGTCTTGGAAGTTAATGCAAAGCAAATTCATATTTTGCATATATGCACATTTTAAAAGTACAATGATCTTAAAGGAACAATATATGTTAATATTTAAAATTAAGAATCAAATACTAACGCATTTAATAACAATGCCTCTCAAAAATCATTTTATTAACAGTACAGTACCATCAAGTGTGAAATGAAATGCCTCTCCCATGACAAAGAATATGAGTGTAGAGTGTTTCTTTTATAGTGGGAGTATAGGTGCTACAAGTAATCAACCAAGGTTTTTTAAATAACATCACTGTAATTAACAGGATACCAGGCTACCACATACCCAAACCACTGACAGCTTTGTGTGATGTTAACACAGTTTGGACCACCTTTGTATGAAAGCTACCACAATCAAATCTCAGAGGAAGTTATTGTCTTACTTATCTTAGTTCTGAGAGAGATCTTGATTAGATGCAAATGTCACCAGCAGTTTCTGAACAGACTGAAGTAACAGGAAAAACATGTTTTTGTTAAGCTACTACATCCTACAGTGTTCTTGCTTAATTTTACTGTACCTTTATAATCTAAAGAGGTGTTCAAGTGAACCAGGAAAACAGTTTATTTCAAATGCAAAATCGTAACTGTCTCAAACAACAGTGAAAACAGTGCTTATACCTAGAACAGCCTTCACTTCGAAGGAAGTCATCTAATCTAGGTCCATTTCTTCCCAAAGGATCAT
This sequence comes from Aquila chrysaetos chrysaetos, assembly GCF_900496995.4. Taxonomy (NCBI): domain Eukaryota; kingdom Metazoa; phylum Chordata; class Aves; order Accipitriformes; family Accipitridae; genus Aquila; species Aquila chrysaetos. The sequence goes on from NC_044012.1 coordinate 15,549,191, forward strand.
CAGGAACCATAAATATGTCACCAGCAAAAGTGTACTGGAGCAACCTGCAAGAGACTTCTTTCAATATTATTTACTAACAATGTATTACACCCTCACTGCCCTTCACCTGTGTCGCACAGGACAAGTTGCCTTAGAGCAGACACTTCACACCACATCAGGAGTCACTGATGTTTAACTAGTAACCCATTTTAGATACAACCAGCATTCACTGTCAAAATAATTTAATGGGAGCTTATGTGAATTGTTCCCATAACACTGCACTGAACTTGTTTTTTTTGGACACCAAGTGCTGAATGACTGCAAATTTTAAATTTTTGCAGACCAGAGTGGAATTTTCTAGGTGATTAGAGAGGGTTTTCTGGTTGTTCAAACTCCCCTTCCTTGTAAGGATCTTCAACCACGTAGCTAAAATGCATATGTTACCAGAAAGCCACACAACTAGCAAACATAGCATTAGCTGTTTACAGTTAAGACACAAAAAAGCTTTTTTTCTGGAATCATTTTGGGACAGGGGGAAATCTGCATTGAAGGAAACCAGTTCAACTAAAATTTGTCTGCAAGGAGAGAATTTGGTATAGTGGAATTTCCCCAGAAGTAAAACCAATAGCAGATGTTAACACAAGCTCTTAAAAAACCACAGACTCAGAATGACACGCTAAGTATTCTTGCTAAAGTTTCGTAGGAGAACAGAACCTGTCTTGGGTAGAATTCAGTCAAGAAATAGCATAAATACCTACATGATTAGCCAACATCAATTCCATGTTCTCCCAGCTATATTGTGAGAATCCAGGACAGTTTTCAATTACTTATTTCATCAGACCTATACAGATCCCAGTCACTGCACTAGATCGTGTCAGGGAGACTCTGAGGGATTAGTGGGAAATTTGGGCAACAGAAGACCATACCTTAACAGTGAAATGACCTGATTTAACTGCGGGGGAACAAAACAAAACAAACCAAACAAATTAACAAAACAAGAGAAACCAGTTGCATGGGCAAAACTGTAATTCACAGAGAATCCACAAGCTGAAGCAGGGATATTTGACAGCTAAGTGAACTCATCTAAACCCAAAGGACACTCAACAATTGCAGGGAAATGGCTACAGGGATATGTTGCAAGTGTTCATTATTTTGTTTAGCTATGCTGGTTTGTTGTACTACTGTAAACAGTGATTGATTCTGAAACCTTAGAAGTGACACTGTATGTCTGCATCAGCTATCACGTCTCCTTGAAGAAATGAAATGTAAAACAAGAAAGCCTGTGAGAATGGACTGCAAAGTGTTTACGCTAACAGGATCTAACACCGAGCTTCAGAAGTGACATCGCTTGGCTGCTACACCAAGTTCCTATTTATGCGAGCAATTAACAGACCTACGTTAGAGAATACATGAATAATAGGGACATTAGACTACTCAACACATGATTATAAGGCCATGAATCAAAGTGGTGAAACACAGACAGTACTTTGTTGGGCTCTACAAGAATTGCATAACAGATTAAAAATAAAAAATCCCACATGAAGGTAGAGTGCCTACACTATAAGGACAGACATCCTTTTAAGCTTTCATAGAAATTGAGTAATTACCTTTTTTGAATAATTTCTCTCCAGGCAAGTGATTCTGTCACAAATTCTCTGAAGTTATCATTAGTCACAATAACACCTCCAGTTTTATCAGCAAGGTGTAATAAAAACCTGTAAGGTTAATTTCAAAGACAGTTAAGATAGCCTGCTTTGATGAAAATTGTCCAAAGATCTAAAAAAAATAAACATTTCACCATCCAGGAGTAATCTATTTGCATGAAAACAAGCACTTTGATTACCAGGAAATTACTCTGTTTTGACCCACCATATAACTTTATAGAATGTTTTAGGTAGCATGCATTTATATAGGGCAGCACAGTCTTCATGGGAGGCTTTTTTTCCCATTAAAAAAACCCCACAAGACACCCCCCCCCCCCCCCAAATCCATGGGATTATCAGATTCTAAATATTTGTAGAGGTAAATGGTTTGCTTTACTAAAGAATACAGCATTTATTACACATTCCAACACAAACTTATTTCCAGACACTGTTTTTGCTTAGCATTAATGTCTGTGTTCTGCAAGATAGTGTTATGCATGTTACTTGTTTGCTCTGTCAACACTTGTTAACAAAGAGTGCTGCTACCATTTTGTTGTTAAATAAATTGTGACAAGAGGTAACTACTGATTTATTAAGAAAATCCCACTTTTTTTTTTACCTGTCTGAAAACAAGCTTTTTGCCATTTGAAACTATTTTAGCAGAGATAATGGATGGTGTCCTTTTAAAGTGTACACTTTGATGAAAGTGCAAATATGTTAGCACAACACTCATTTCCACAGTAATCTCAACTACAAATACTGTACCTACATAGCATTTTATATGAAATGCTGGGTGTATATAAAACATTAGTGTGTAAACAACTCCAACTTGGCTGCCTTGTACATTTTTTTTGCTACAACATTATTAGTTAAGAGATCAGAGTTGCTATACTTTAACAAGAAAGATAAATTAAGTGCACTCTACTTCATATATCTTTTGCATATCAAGGTTTGCAATCAGGTACACGACTGTGCAATCTAACAAAAATAGGCATGCCCATGATGCAAAAACTTGACAGTTTTGTAATCAGAAAAATAAAGTAAGAATGATTATTAGTAGGAAGGAAGAAACCGAAATCCAGTGAACTGTAGCTAGCTGCAAAACACAATTTCAAAGCTGCAAACTGCTCATCCATGCTGATTTAGGAAAGCTGGTTGTGGAAAAACACTTCAAAAGCACGCACTTTTAACTATGTCTCAAGACTGGGAAAATCTGGCAATAGCAATGTTAAGCACTAGGAAACGCCACCAACACCCAACAAAAACCCCTAAAGCTTACTGTTGTCTCGTTTACTGAAAGATGATCCCTACATTTTGAAGCTGAACTTTGGTGCTCAAATCAACTTGGAAATTTACTAGACTACACATTGTTACAAATCACATTGTGGCATACCCACAACGGCATCAAGAAAAAAACCAGAGCAAAGTAGTACCTTATCAGTAGCTGATTTATGCTAGTGCTCCCCAAACATAAAAGACAATTCAGGGATAGACTGATGATCAGGAAAGCATAAAAACATTACTAGAAGACTAATTTCTTCCTCAATGCATTTGAAATGGATTTTTTTTTTTGCCATTTTCCATGAATTTCTGAAAACAGTACCTACAATGTTATTAGAGAATTACATATAGAAGTGTTTCTTAGGACAATAACATAACGTAACAGATGTAAAGCTCAGTCTTAAGTTGAATGCACAGCTTGCTGTCTAGACAGGTTGAAGAACTAGCTAATACAACTGTTCATGAAGTTTTAAGCTTGAACAACCATCAGCCAGATGTTTAAAAAGACTTGAAAAACTATGTATATTCCATACCTGTCATCATGAGCAGCAATTCTTGCTCCTAAAACCATCCTTGCAGGGGTTAAAGACAATATTCCAACATCCTGCAGCTGTGTTAAGAAATCCTGCTCTGTTAAAACATGAAACAACTGTTCTTAAAAACAAAAGGTTTCTTCTAGGCTATTTATAGATTTGACAATTAGTCTGAGATATAATTAGCAGAGAAGATGGGCTGGTTTTGTACCTATTAATCTACAGAAATGACATATTGATAGCTGAAGAATTGCCAATATAATAAAAATGGGGAGGAAGAGGTTGAAACTAGAAATTAAAAAGCAAACAAAACCCCAAACAAACAAAGAAGCCTCCATTTATGGCACATCAGTTAGCCTAAACAGCATTTTGGAGTGTCTCACACTGTATATGGAAACCCAATTACTCATGCTGAGCAGCCAGACTGCTCATGCTTAATATTTTATCAAGTATTCTTTCTCCATTCATTCTTCACAGAAGCATCCAAAGAAATAGTTACAATGTAGTTTGATAAAGAAAACATTGAGAAACTATTTCCCTCACCTGTAATGTAAGGATCACGTCTTGTTCTCCACTGTGGAACAAACACAGTAATATTTCTGTGGCCACGTTTCCAAAAGTAGTCAACAGCTATTGCGATTCCTCGACAGGAGAAGAACTTCCTTAGACCATGACTGGAGGTGAGAGATAGAGAAGGGAGATTAAATTCACCAGAGTTTTAGGACTAAGAATACAAAGAAAACGGAACAAAACCTTGCAAAGTGAAGAAGGAAGTTACACATAAAGCCACACCAAAGTAAAAGGCAGATTAATGTTATAGATGAGGAATCTTATAAATGGAAAGAGATCTTCAGCAAAAGAAGAGAATAGAAATATCACTTTGCAAATTTATTCCTCAGTCTCCTTTCAATTTTATGGGCACAACAATATTTGAGTAATCAGAAGTGGTTTAGCTTTAAAAAGAGGCCAATAGTCATGGCTTCCAAAATCAACTGATTATAGATTAAAATGATCATAATCCAATATTGTGGCAGTTCTAAATACAGTCCCACTACAAAATAGAACACCTTTGGTTCAACTGATTCCCAACGATTACATCTGAGAAGTTCTCTGATAATTAAGATATTAGGGCCTCCTGTCCCTTCATTTCAACAATCTGAGCTACCGTATTCAACCAAAATAATGAAATTTCTTTGAAGAAAGGTTTTTAAAACACTGTATTTTAGTGGTAATTCCCCCCCCCCCCCTTAAAAATATAAAATGTTTATTACCTGTTTTTGCAACACAGTTAAGTGACTTTCCAGAAAAATCAGCAACTGCCTAATATGAGTGATACAGAGATTGGAGTTGATGACCTTGTGAGGTCCCTCCCAGTCTGAATTATCCCAAAGATCCTATATGCCCATTTAACACATGGCAGGACGTCCTCCTTTAGCAATTAACTGTCTACCCAGATTCTGGGAACTGAGCTTCAGGAGAATATTGGAAGAAGAATCTTAAAATAAACACAGAAGACCTCAAAAATACCTCTAGAATAAATTCCTACAAAACACCTATTAGCACTTTACGTAAGGCTAAATCCAGTTTTCATTCAGAAACTTTTCCCTTCACATTTTCATAGATTAGAGGCTACACTTAGACAAAACAAAGATAGACTTATTTAGAAAAGACACACTGAATCAGAACTGATGGCATGAACAGGCAAAGCATTTCTTACAAAGTAGTGCATATTCTATGTTTTAAGTTAGATGTTAAGTCACTATAAAGTTCTTCTCATAACAGTTAAGTGACCAAGTGGTACTCATATTTTAAACCAGTCTCCTAGTTAATGTACAACTGTATATTATAAGCCTAATAGTAAGCCTTATTAGTTTTGAATGGAATTGTATCTTTAAACCCCTAGTTTAACCTACCAGGAAATCTTCTGAACAGAGAGTTCTTTAAAACATCTCCATGGAATTACTTTACAGTGAAACTCGGCCTTTACCAGCATTCATGTATCCCTTTCCAATTTTGTAAACTAATTTTAAAATAAATGTATCAAAATATAAATCTATTAGGGTTCTCTGAATTTGGAGAGGGATGTTTTATGTAGAAGGGCAGGAAAATGAATAAGCTAGATCTGAACTATAAAAGGCAAAAAATCTGACTTATTAACAGAGTTTCTGGAGAAAAAACAATCCTATGCCACACTTGCCCCAATAAAATTAAGTGTTCTTGACGTCAAGAGCAGTCAAATAAAGGAATGCAATTGTCACAGAAGAGTTACCCCTCATAAACCTTCTAGGTCATAAACTTAAAATGCAGTCATCATTCCTCCACTTTAAGTTAGGTATCCTATTCAATAAACTAGAAAACTGTTAAATACTTTCACTGTATTAATGGCTCTCAATTGGACTTCAAGAGATGCGGAGGTCTCAACATTCATGTTGAAAATTGTGCCTTCTCTACTTGTCCATTCTCCTGTTTTAGACCTTCAAACCTGCTGAACTACACAGCGTACTCTCTGGTTTTTAAATCTTTTGAAGACTAGAACAGCAGCTCTTGATTTGTCCAGTATGATCACAGACTTCTGCATTGTAGCAACTTAAAAAAAAAAAAACCCAGCATGCAAATAGAAGGAATATATTTAACTTCATCAAATAACATGTAGAATTAAGGTGAGCTATAATATGAATGAATATGTCACTGCTAGATAAACAGAAATATGAAATGCTTTATTTGAGCTAGGTAAACATCTGAAGGACAGCAAATTATCACAGCAAGGTGGTCTTCTCAAGACATCCATCTCAAAGACTGTATCTGTTCCCCAATTGCCATTGTAAATACTGGTTTTGGCTGTCCCAGTTCTTTAAAACACTATGAAGACCCTGCAGAGGTATTTCTTAGGTTAAACGAGAGATGATCATAAGCAGCACAAAGCAGCAAACAGCAGTTTGCTTTCTGGGACATGTAACATTTTCCCTTTGGTTTTTTAACTAAATTAAGGAAAGTACATATCATTTTTACAAACAATTCTAGCAAGATATAATTCCATCCAATTGTTCTTTCATTCTGAGTTTCCTCCACATTTTAATAAAATTTAATTTAAAATTACCTGACAACTATCTGGATATTTCAGTCTGCCCTGAGAGGCCTGTTTGCAGCACACAAGAGGAGGCAATTTTTAAAAATACTTGTTAGCAGCTAAACTCTGGGCTTTCTCTAATTCAACAAGCACACTGAAAGTGCAGCTAGCATTAATATATCAATGTGCCATTTTTACGAGGCTGCACGTGTCAAGAGGAAAAATTCTTCAGCTTCTTGCAGTCTTCCAGACTTAAGACACAAGGCAAGTAGTGATTCAGAAGCCCATTCAGCCTTAGCCAAAGTATGTGGACAATGCATTAATATCCACACCCCTCCCCCTACCTCCAAAACACATGGCATTTAGAGGTCAAAAAAAACCCCAGACCAATATAGGTATGGAAGCAGCTGTCCATAACCTCAAGGTACTAAGAAGTAAAACTTAAAACAATTCAAAGCAAAATTGAAAACAATTCTTCACTTTCTAAGATCTAAGAAAACAATGAGGCTTTATTTAGCCAGAAGGAAGCTGCATAATACCTACATTAACCCCCACCCCCATGATTATTTAGTAGGACATTTAAATACCTCCATGGTCACCTCATTGGGGTCCATGAAGGAAATATTAGAACTTCAGTAATGCACCTGTATAGTTGATAAATATACATATATTGGGGGCGCATGCTCAAAGATTTTTTTACTGGTAGCGGTATTCAATCAAAAAATGTTAGGAGGCCACTGCCTACAGCAGTCTTGCAGCCATCAGAGATAAGCAGATGTTTATTCACCATCTTTTAATTCATTGGTTTCAGATGTATTTGGTTGTTCTTTAAAAAAAAAAAAAAAAAAGACACAAAACCCCATGGATGAAATATGCAGACAAAAAAAAAATCTCTTCATATTAAAAAAAAAAAAAATAGACAAAGAGGATGTGGTGCATTTGTTATTTTCTACATGACCCCAACAATTTGCATTTCTCTTCCACTAATACACATTTGGAAAATCATTTTTAGAAGTTCAAGGTAGCTTATGACTCAGTTGTGACTTGCACTTTTACATCACTATTTTCTAAATAACAGAGTCTGAACTGTAAGGAAATGTTTGCTCTAGAAAACTATTTACTGCACTGTACTTGAATTAAAGCAGTGTTAATAGTTTTTGGATCATGTCAGGCTTCTCCTTTAAAGTTAGCAAGACTATAAAATGACAGAAAACGTTAATCTATTAATTCAATTAATTCTTCAGTGATTGACCTGAGTAGTTTTACTGTTGCCAGTCATATGGGACTAGCTCTGGGCTCTTTAACCTGGGGAAATCAATTTAAAAGGATGATGATGACCCTCTTCAGCTAATGATCACTTGGTAGGAAAGCATTTCTCCTCGTAAACAGAAGTTGTTACTTAGATCTACACCTGATGCCTCATCTGTGCTATAGAGACTTTCTAGACTAACTGCAAACAATTCTGTATTACCAGATCCTTGGTCCTTAAACTGCATTTGAAGCTAATCATCTTTAAAAATGTATGTTTTGTTCTGAATGGGGAAAAATAATGGTCTAGCAGTAACACATGCAAATACATGAGAGGCCTGCCAAAAAACCCCAGGCAAAGTAAGATATATTTTTATGTGAATTAAGTTTAAAACATCAGCAGAAATATTTCTGAATGAACTACACATCTAGGAATTCAAGGTATCATCTGGTAGGTTATGTAAGTTCATAGAATCATAGAATGGTTTGGGTTGGAAGGGACCTTAAAGATCATCTAGTTCCAACCTCCCCGCCATAGGCAAGGACACCTTCCACTAGACCAGGTTGCTCAAAGCCCCATCCAACCTGGCCTTGAACACTTCCAGGGATGGGGCATCCACAACCTCTCTGGGCAACCTGTTTCAGTGCCGCACCACCCTCACAGTCAAGAACTTCTTCCTTACATCTCATCTAAATCTACCCTCTCTCAGTTTAAAGCCATTACCCCTTGTCCTATCGCTACATGCCCTTGTAAACAGCCCCTCTCTGGCTTTCCTGTAGGTCCCCTTTAGGTACTGGAAGGCTGCTGTAAGGTCTCCCCAGAGCCTTCTCTTCTCCAGGCTGAACAACCTCAACTCTCTCAGCCTGTCTTCATAGGAGAGGTGCCTCAGCCCTCTGATCATCTTCGTGGCTCTCCTCTGGACTTCCTCCAACAGGTCCATGTCCTTCTTATGTTAGGAACCCCCCGGAGTTGAACGCTGAAGTTATCAGCAAATAGCAAGGTATCAAAATAGAAATCATCAGGCTAGGACTGTACATAAAGGGAAGAAGTTAAGATTGATTTCCCAATTTGCTAAAATAATATTAACTGCGACACAAGCGCTTCACAAAAATAACAACAGAATTTATTATTTCTGTTCTCAAGCAAAATTCATACGTATAACAGAGAAAAGGGAGTGCGAAGTATTTACTATCCCTAACAATTGAGGAAGTTTTGCTATTCCATGAATTTTGTTAAGATGTTTAGGAGCTAAAGTAGGTCTTTCATAACCACAAAAGAATAATATCTAAGGGCATCTCTGTGAAACTAGAAGCATACATCCATTTTTTTTCCCCATCAACACAACTGTGTGTACATGCACATGCAGATCTGTGTTTACATAGTTACTTCTGGGAAACTGTACCAGCTGTCAACTGTCTGAAACATTAAATTCATTTTAGGACAGACTTTGACATTATTTTCTAAGGTACATAACATAATAATTTTTTTTCCTGGAAGTTTATTTTCTTCCCCTAAACAGCATTTAAGCCCATTCTTTGGGAAGCGTCTTTCATCTAATAGCTGGAAGTAGATGACACATGATACATGTATCTTAACCAGTCAGATGTGTTTTTCTCAGCCTAAGAGCATCCTACAGAATTCATGGGATCACTGGTAGTAGTGTGGCCTATTCTTAGAAAACATCCTATGCAAGAATTAGTGACAACTAAATACAAGATAATATAGCTGATATGAGGCTCTTCAGGACTTCCAGTCTCCAAGGTTAAAATCCATATTTTAAAATAGTTTAACTATTTAAAAAACACTTAAATAGGCTAATCTTTTCCCACTTTGTCTGGGGATACAGAGAATCTCTCTCAGAATTACTATTGTTTTGCTTAAAGTACTCCATTTTGGTTCTGGCAGCATGGTTTCAGAATGAAAACTGATTTCTGTACTTGGAAGGGTTTATGCATGTTCAGCAGAGGAACTCTGAATGCACCAAAAAAATCTTTAACAGCAAGTTCTCATAGTAAGTTTACTCTTACTTATTGTTACATTGTTGAGTGGAACAGAATAGTCAGTCAGTTTGTTCTTAAAAACTACCACTTCCTCACTAAGAAGAAATACTGCATTTGTCATTGCTCACTTTCATATTCCAAAACTACAAAAAAGGCCCACAGCAAACAATGACAAAATCTTGACATGCTTACTTTTCAAAATTACTTCGTATAAAAAGAACAAATCCAAGTCTCCTCCTGACTAGAGAACAGCAATCAATGCAAGGAGTTTTGATGAGACAAATGTTAAAATGAACCAAGGGAAACATAATTTTAGAGATATAGGTTCTAACTGATTTTTGCTATTCCAGTTAGTTATAACAAACTTTAAAAAGAAAATTGTAATTGACAATGCCCTCCAAAGTTGTCTACAATAGAAGCACGGGGGTGGCGGGGGGGTGGAAGGAATTTGAAGTTATTTACAATAATGGAAAATCCCTGCATCATAGTCAATAAAAGGGATTTCTTGATCTTTTCAGTATTAACTGTGCCCATTTCGTAGGGTTTGTTTGCATGGTGCCTTGTCAGCCAATCTATTAAAATTATCCAACAGCCCTATAATTGTCTACTATTGTTTGCATACATCCTTTCAGGTATCAGGAGGAATAAGAGACAAGGTGTGTGCACACATACACATGGTTCTCTATTCTGCAAGTTTTATGGAGGGGGATGGAATATTTTTGTTGTGTGCCTACATTTGCAAAAATTAACAGGACCCAAGCACTAATGTGTAATGTTGTAAAAGGACAAATACATTACTACTCTATAAGAACCTCCACTTTAAAATCACAAGACACTAAGAGCAAAAGTAAAAAACCAAAACACTTTACTCTTAAGCTGATGGCAACTCAACTTCTTTGTTAGGTGTGTGCAAAGCAAATTAAGTTTCATGCATAAAATTGCTTCCAACAGAGCAGGACTCACTGAAATTACTTCTGACTGAAGTGTTACATTGAGCTCGAGCACTGATAATTCAAAGTAGGTTGCTCTGAAATGGCACAAATGAGGCTTCAAATTTGACCATTGCCTTGTAAAGAAATGCTGTAGAATTAATTCACTTTTCATTTTGAAACACTGTTATCAAAAAGGATCTCATCTACCTCTAACATATATCTAGTTTTAGCTTTCATTGCCTATTGTATTCAAGTTTTTTTCAGATTGTTTTAGTATTTGGGCTTCATAAATCTGAGCTACCCATTTTTACAAATTCACAAATTTCTAACAGAGCAGGAAAGATAAGTCTTAAAAGGCTTTACAGAAAGTTTTTTCCAGAGTATTGCATTTACCAACCAATTTTTAAAGTCAAAATAAGGATTTTCCTTATTCTATTTTAACCAGTTATTGCATTTGTTCAACTTCAGAGTATGTAATTTTATTAAACCAGAAGTAAATTCTACAAGAATTGTTTCATGATAGAACATCCCACAACCACACTGTTCTAGCTGGATTTGTGTACTGAATTAAGTGTCATATAGCGCACCTGCTAAAAACTTCTGAATTTCCTTCTATGCACAGTATCTCAACAAAGAATAGTAACTCTAAACAAGTCAGTCATAAAAATGAATGCTGTCACTAAACAGAGAATAAAAACTATCAAAATTGCTATGCACTGGAAATTAAAATGGCTACTGTCAATCTCATGTAATTTTTCATTATCAAGCCTTACCACAACTTACCAATGTAGCCATTACCAGTAGCTGAAAAACCTTGCTGTGTACATGGACTGTTGGTCACCAAAAAGCTAGCTACCAAAAACTTTACATATGCCACAGCAACCTCTTAGTCCCCATTTCATTTGAAAGTTCATTGAACTTTTAATAAAGAGGTAGCTGAAAAGAACAATACTTACGAAATTGCAACATTGCTTCCATCAATAATGATATGTTTTAAATATGGTTTCCCAGGTTCATTTTTCAATTCCAATCTGTATGGCTTTTTCAGAGATTCCAAAAATCTTTGAACTCCAGTAACTGAAGGATCAGGATGATGTCTGTGTGGTCCCACTGTGTCTCTATCAGGATTTGAAGGATGTATTTGTGAAGACAATACCTGGTCTGGGATAGGATTTTCAGAATTTGAGGTTTGGGAAAGGCATTGGTTGAGAGATCTCACTTGAGAAGAGCTGCAGTGTCCTAATTGGTCCTCAAAACCAGGATGACTATTCTGTACAGTTGAGGGCCCTGCAGATTTTTGCTGAACTGCAGTTTTAGTCTTAGGTGAAATACGCTCCATATCTGAGCTCCCTCTGGCTACAAAATCAACATCTTTTAGAGCTCCAGCTCGTACAGTGCTGAAAGTTACACCACCATCAGTTTCTATATCACTTGACCTTGAACTGAGATTCCTACCAGGGCAATAAATGTCTCTTTGTTTATAGCACATAGCTGAATTTTTACTGGAAGGAGAAGCAGGTTTGCATACCAACATATGCATTTTATCTTCTTCATCAACTTGCACATTTGGTGCATCTCTTATTTTGTGATACTTATTTTTTGTCTCCTTTGAAATATGACTGGATTTAAGTGGACTTTTATTGCTAGAAATGCCTTTGTCTTCTAGCTTTTGTGAATTATTTGCATTATTTCCCAAAGGAGGATTGATAGTTCTAGGCTTTTGAGATGACTGTTCCTGTTCTTTTTGAAATTTTAAATTTTCCTTTTCGATTTCTTCTAGCAATGTTAATGGTTCCACAGATTGTCCTAGGATACCAATAACCTTTTCTACAATATTTTGGGAATATCCCATTGTTCTGAAAAAGTTCACAAGGATCTTATATTCCATTTCCTCATTGATATCATCACCTTCTTTAAGGCAATAACTGGGTTCATCTGATTCACTGCAGCTATCCGAAAGCAGATCAATAACTACATTGCTGTCTGAAGGATTACTGTGTGAAGGAGATTTCACTTCCTGATCATTTTCCAAAGAGAATTGCTTTTTAGGGAGCCTTTCCTCATCATCAGAAGATCTTCTTTTACATGATTGCCTTTCTTTAGACACCACTGCCTCTAACAGAGGCACAACATTTATAGGAATAAAACTTGTTTCAGGAGCATCAGAAAACACAGTGTCCATTTGCTTTGTAAGCTCAGTTACAGGTGTCCCAGCATTGTTTCTTGCTTCCTCACCACCTGCTCTTCCATCTCTGTTTGTAGCGATTACTTTGGAGGCTTTGTTCTGTAAAAGCTCTGTTGGGCTTTCAGAACCTGTAAGATCTATGATATTGCTCTCCACTTCACAACATTCCATTTGTGTGAGAGCTAGGAGTTCTCTTTTTAGTGAGCTAGGCAAAATCAGTAAATCCATTGTATATTTATCTGCATGTGCTTCCACAAACTGTCTGAATTGCTTTTTAATCTCCGATTCATTGTCACTTAATAAGCTTTCATTATTCTCAAAAAGCTTCACAAGCTGCTGAACATGACTTTGAGCCATGACAACAGCTTCTGCACCCCCCTTAATACTAAGCAATCCTATTTCCAGCACTGTTATATCAGCACAGGTGTCCTGAATAAGGCTGTTGAGAAACAGGCTCTGTGCACCAACAAAGATGCAGTGCATGTCCTTCGGGTAGCACTCCTTTTCTTCTAGTTCAGGTTCACAGAGTCCCTTAATATACTCCTAGAAGGAGAAAAAGACAGCAGAGTGAATATTTGTGAACAGCTAATGTATAAAGTTAGTTTTGGTAAGGTCAGTAAAGGACAAGTACTTTAGAAAATAAAGCCAACTTAGCATAACAAATGTGAGAAACTAAATACTGCCAGTAAACTGGATAATAGAGATAAAGTACAGATATCTGAATTATTCTTAAATAGATCTCATAGAAGGCTAACTTTCTTTTATATCCTATTGTTTATAAATAAATTTACTTAAATACTCTGTTACTATCAGTTTCAAGTTGTAGCTCAAACAGTTTGAAAGACAAGTCAAAAGCGATTTATTTTCCCATCCCCATTCTTTGGTCAAAGAGAACATGCTTCATGAACAAATGCCTTGCACTAGAGAATTCTACCTAGTCCATAAAACTGAACTTCTAAAAATAATTTCTAAAGATGATTTGCAAAGGCTCATCCCAGCAGTAGCTATCCTATATTTTTAAGTTGTTATTATGTGTTACTTATTCTATACTTACTACCCAAAATCAAGGACATCAATCCTGTGGCATGGCACAACGTAACTAGTATCCATTAAGATACCCTTTAGAAAAAAAATAATGCTAAACTCAAACAAACGACAAAACCACTATCTGGACTCTGATAGATTCCCTTACTAACCAAATAAAATATTCATATTTTAAAACTACAACTGCCAGAGCACCTACTTACAATGGGTATATAATACCAAAGAAAGTCACACCCAAAAAGCTCAATACCAAGCAGCTTTCCACATAGGGCTTTGAAACTCATTATTTTCAAAAAGCAGATGATACTGACAAATGACTGAGAAAACTCCAGGCTCCAGATAGTTTTGTGTTCCAGAAGTTCAGGTTTTTAATAGATAAAAGAAAAAAAAAAATCCCATTGCTATTTCTGCCACCTAGAAGTTACTATAGGTAAATTCACTACACTGCATTGTTTTAAACGTGTCAAGAGTTCAGAACTCTGTCAATACAGTATACTATTTCTTCTTTCAGGTGGCATTATTTTTCCCCAAATTGTCTCTTTCCATGCTTAAAATTCTATAATGTAGAGAAACCAGTTTCTAAACTGCAGTCGTTGTATTTGCACACTCCCATCTCTCTTTACTCTTGGAAGCTAAACTTCTCTTTTAAATGGAACTGAAAACCAATAGAAGGTAATGAATAACATAACACCACTTCCTATCACCTCTTGAGTTACATCACCAAAGGCATCATGGCAGGCTGCTTCAAGACCATATTAGCACAAACTGCTTCTGCAACAAAATCCACAGGATTACTTTTCATGCCTTAGTCATCATATGACTGCTTTTGCAGAGCAACAGGACAGTAACATAATCAGAAAAAAGGATATTAAAAATCTGGGAACTTTTTTTTTTTTCTTCACATTTACTAAGCAGCACTTAAGAATGAATACATTGCACGTGACTGATGAATTAAAACACAAATTGCTATCACCAAACCTTTTAAAGGGAGACAATAGAAACATGCAATTGTTTGTACTTTCTAGTCAATAATCCCCCCAGATAGGGTCTGAAAATTGCTGTACATGTAAGGGACAAGTCACCCCTACCCTTTAAAGTATGTGGAGTAGGAAACATTTTGTGTGTTATTAGGAAAAGCAGCAATGAGAAAATGGAAATCTTGTGCTGCTTATTTCAGGCTTTAATTTTCTGGAAAAAAGCAAGCTGTACTGCAGCTGCCTGGAGAAGATGAATAGCTGTTTATGATACCTGTAACAGCTTCTGGAGTCTCTGAGCCCCAGTATGCAAGCAAATGGGCTTAAAATCAATTTCAGAGTCAAATAATTAAAAAACCTCAACATTCATAGCATTTTCCTTCTAAGTCTGATACATTACACAGTTAAGGAATCAAGTTTTTGAAAGTGGACTGCCAAGTCTGTGAATTAAGTCACAACATATATGCTAAGTAACCCCGCTAATATATATGCGTATTTAAACAAACAAACAGACACAATTGCCCACTTACTGAGATTTTCGTTTTGAAAGCTACCTTCAGCCTAGCTAGCGCTCACAGTACCATTCTCATCACATGATTCAAACACCTATAGTTGCCAGGTCCACTGTAAGTAATATGAATTTCATCATTCCTGCCGAGCCCCCCCAAGGTTAGTTGTAAAAGAGTTTTAACAAAGTAATTCTGTGAAGATACTTCACAGCAACTAGTGTCACAGTCAGAGACACAAACAGCTTAGAGGGCCCTCTCTTTTAACGTGTGTAGCGTTTGGTTAAAAAGAAAGCTATCTGCTCCAGCAAACAGACTGGCAAAGCAGTCTGGATCTGCCAACTTTTACACCAAGGAAATATTAGCTCTGTTAAGCTGTTAGCGAGAGCTTTGCTAATAAGCTACTAAATGCCACAGAATAAATTAAGTCTATAAAGCAACTGTGAAACATGGCAACACCCAACCAACCCCGAAGAATTTCCTGACTTCGCGAAGGAAAAGGAGAGCGATACATCTTAATCGCGCTTTAAACCAGAACTTGGCCCATTCTCACAGGTGTTACAACCCCTCAGCAGACGGCAGTAGTATCTCACAACGTGGGGACCGTAACGCCCTCTGCAATCCCGACGACCTTTGCACTTCTCAGCTGAATTGTTTCTCATTATTATCTACGCTTATGTCAACACCATGGGAGACACCCTGGCACCTGGAACACACCTATTTGCCAAGGCAGGACCGTTTCTGTTTCCTCGTGAAGCACTCTTCCCCCACCCTTTCTTGCTCCTACCCGCACGCAGCGGCCCGGCGCCGTGCCCCGGGCGAGGGGGGCCTTGCCGTACGCAAACACAGCCCCAGGCTCCGTCCGGGTGACCCCGGCCCCAGCGCTTCCCGCCCTGCCCCCGGCCCCCCGTACCTTGGCGCTGCGCACGGCCTTCCCACCGCCCGCCAGCTGCACCCAGATCCTGGCGGCGGCGGGCGGCGGGCCCGGCGGCGGGATCGCGGGCCGCCAGTCCCCCTGCGCCCCCAGCACGGCCAGCCGCACCTCGAACAAGCCCTCGATGCGGTCCCGGCTCCCCTCCAGGAGGCGGCTCTTCTCCGCAGGGACGGTGAACTCGTCCACCCCCGGCCCCGGCTCGGAGCCGCGGGCTGCCCAGCGAGCCGCCATCAGCGCCGGCCGCGCCGCCCCGCGCTCCGGCCT
This sequence comes from Aquila chrysaetos chrysaetos, assembly GCF_900496995.4. Taxonomy (NCBI): domain Eukaryota; kingdom Metazoa; phylum Chordata; class Aves; order Accipitriformes; family Accipitridae; genus Aquila; species Aquila chrysaetos. The sequence continues at coordinate 15,565,782 of NC_044012.1, forward strand.
CCCATCCCGCCGGGCCCCAGGACAACAACACGGGGAATCCCCAGGCTCCCTTCGCACGGCGCGCCGACGTCATCTGCCGGCGCCCCGCGCCAGGAGGCGGGGAGCGCCCCTCCACAGCCGCGGCGCCATCTTTAGCGAGGGCGGCCGAAGCGATCCTCCCTAGGCCGGGCTTCGTCCCGCCTTTCGGCGGGATGGGCGGTTTTTGGCGGGGCCCGGAGCGGTGCGGAGGCCGAGCCGCCCGCCTCCTGTTTTTTCTCTCTGGCTCGCGGCTCCCGCTGCATGCCGGCGGGTGCCTGCAGTCGTTCCCTAGGTGCCCTGAGAGGAGGCTGGAGGCTCCCCACAGCGGCCCGCCCCTGACCGTTAGCGCCAGGCACAGTCCTCACACAGCGGCCTCCCCCGCCTGGCAGGAAAGAAACCTGAAACCTTCCTCTTTCACGATTTCACAGCCCAGAAGTTTGCTTTTAAGACGCTGTTGGCACAGCCGTGTTCTGGTATCGTCGTCAGGGATTTCATTTAAAAAGAAATGTAAGTTTTATCCTTCGTGGTCGCAGGGGATAGAAGTGTGGCCTCCATCCCCAAATCCTTAGCTCTGATAGCTCAGAAAACACAAAGGACACATTTTTACTTAAAAAAAAAAAAAAAAAAAAGCCTTAAAATGGGATGTGAAAGATAAGATTAGTTCTTTAGAAGTAGCTCTGGGACTTCACTAGGCTTTTGAACATCTGGAGTTGACAATACTGACCAACTGTTGAACAAAGGAGTAAATATCTTAAGTTTCTTTCATCTCTTCCCATCCTAGACCCGGGTAAATATCTTCCAAGTTCCCCCTAGACTATTTGATTCCCACTTGTTTTGTCCATCTCTTTAGCATCACTGTGCAGTTAGTTTTTAGTAGCTGTTCATTAAATAGAGCCTTCGAAGGGAGGATGAATATTTTATGGTTGTGTATCTAAATGTACATATTTTGTTTTAATCTACTTATATGTTACACCAGGAAAGCTTTAATATAAAAACATAAAATACCATTTTTATAAAGGCACTTGTATCCCTGTTTAGAAACCTTTTAACCAAATAAGAGTTTGCAGTTCTTAGCACACTGGAAAATCACGCTAAATGCTTATGTCCAAGTATAGCTATATATATTTTCCTATCTGAATTTGAAGTGTTATATCTTTGAGTCCAATATAATTTTTGTCAGTGGCATGGTAAAATGGAGAAATTTACCTCTGTGTACACACACTGCATTTACACACATACATGCTTTCTAAACAGCATAGGGTTTTGATGATGAGTGTCATATTCGATAAAGGTGCTGTACTTCCCTGAAGATAAAATTTTTCTTGTTTTGTTTAGACAGTGCATTTTGCTTTCCCATCAAATTATTCTACAACATTCACATATAAGAATGTAACCTAACGTTTACCTGGGCAATTTCTTGAGGTGATTGGTGCCATCAACTGTTAAAACATAGTCACTGCAGCCATTGTTGCATTGTAGTTGTTATTAATTACAAATGAAATTGTAAGCAAGGAACTTTATAGTAAAAATGAAATTACCATTATTTTGGGATACAAAGTATAGTTAAAAAGCTGAAAGAAAACGCTTTTATTTCTGTCTACCATGTCAACACAGCCTTTGGAATATCTCAGGATAACTGAAAGCTTACTGGTTTCTAAGTAAAGTGATAATGCTTGGCACTGTGTATATTTTCTTGTGGTCTGTTTTGCCATACTGTATGTTATAAAACTTGGTCTGCTGAATTTACTGTAATCTCTATAGTTCTATATGTATTCTCTATAAATCTGTATTCAAAGGTCATTTACAGCATTATAATTGTCTGAAACTGCTCTCAGGGAGATCATGGTGAGCATGAATGGTTCTGTAAGACTGTGACCCAGTCTGCTAAGGTTAGGTAGTACATGACATTGTAACATTCAAAACAAACTAAAGCCCTTTTGAAGTGGAAAAGACCAATGCTATTGAAAAGGTTTACTTACTTATGTTTACAAACATGGGTCAATTATTAAAACAAGTTGGAACTTTCTTCCTGCGTTGTTGTGGCTCAGGCTAGAGAAAATATTTAGATTATGGCAATTTTTTAAAATTTTTTTTTTAGTGGCCATTTGAAACTGCAGTCCGAACTTAATCTTCCCCATACTTAGGAGAAATTGTAAGCCTCTTGTTACAAGCATGTATTCAGGTGGACGAAAACCAAATGTGAGCTAGGTTGAGAACACTAGAAATTCTCTTACATTTTATAACAGGCTGCTTACAAAGAGGATTTGTCAAAGAAGAAAGACTTTTTCAGCCTACGGGCTTTTCACAGTAAAATATCCGAAGTGATAGGCCCTGTTTAGTTGGAGGGGAAATTTCATTTTCCTGAATCTTTGGTTGTGTCTTGTAAGCTTATTTTAGGGAAGGGAAAGTGCAATGTTTAGCTGTTAGCAGTCAAAGGAGTTGGTTACACCCAATGTCAGGTCTTGCATTTCTACTTGGAACACCAGTGCGATAATTTACAGATTGTTCTGAATGTGAGTTGTTGCCAAGTTCATTATTTGTATTACTGTTGGAGAAATACTGTAGTGTGTAAATAGTTTTTTTTCTTTCATGTTTTAAAATAGCTTGCTGCCTTGTGCAACTTCTTGCTTTTTATTAAAATTTCTGCAATTGAAAATCGGTTGCGTAAATGATTTTGTGAAACTGGGCCTTCCTGAAATGTTTGGGCTTGAGTTACATACTTGAAATAGGAGCTGTGCTAGTTGAAACAACATGGAAACTGAATCTTGAAATTGTCTTTCAGATCCGTGTTGGTTAAATGAGCTATACAGTCTATAATGATGCACGATTACAGATGGTGCTCTGATCCTCATTATTAGTATTATGGTCTTCAGTGGGGTTATTCACGTGCATACATTTAAATACATGTTCAATTGGTTGCAGGATGGGGACCTAAAATACTAGGGTATAGAAAGCATCCTGCATGAATTTGTATAGCAGAAACTTTAATTTGTAGTCATAACACAAATAGTAGCACATTTTTTCTAAAAGTGATACCTCAAATAAATTTTATGTATTTCAGAAAGGAAAAGGAGCCTTGGCTAGAGCTCTCAAGTCTTTGTGTGTAATGTAATCCTAAAACTTAAGACTGCCTCTGATTGTATCGAGCTCTCCTTGGGAGATTTTGCTATATGCTTTAATTAAAGTTTTTTCATTTGCAGAACTACAAAGCAAAAAGCCAAAATTAGTTTGAAATAAAATGACTTCACAATACTTTATAGAGACAAACTTCTAAATCTTATTGAAGTCTCTGGTTATGCAGCAACAGCCCTGGTGACACTTGTGATTAAGGTTTCCCTTTTGGAGATGTTATTGCAATGCTGACATCTTGATGAACCTATAGATCAAAGCTTTAGTCTTATTTCTTTAGTATCAAGAGGCAAACTCTTTGAAAATAATCCAAAGTATAGATTCTGTAATTAATAGTTTCTACTAATGAAACTTATTCTGTCCCTCAATTTTAGAATTAATTACTTTTCTTTATTCCAAATTCCTTTCAAAAGAATCTGTTGTATATAATTGAATCGTTATAAAAGGAAGAAAAGACAAAAGCATTGCAATTATACATGCATCAGTTGTTGAGAGTAGGTAATATTTTTATGTAATGGAATCTACATTTGGTTTTTGAGGCTTTTTGAGTGTGTTTGCTCAAGTTTCTTAATTAGTTACAAAAAGCTGCAGGTGTATTGGCAAAGGCTGTTATTTAGCCTGGGAAATGTTCCAGAAGACAGTTTTGTGTTTTTTTAATGTAAATATTTAGCTGTATTATTACCAGTCACTTTAAAGGTTCCACACTGTGTGCCTGCTGTGTATTTAAACATTGTAGCTTCACTTGAATGACTGACAAAACAAATGATAACATTAAGAGTATAATCTTTATTGTGAGAAGGGATTGAACACTGCTGAATTATTTGCAAAAATGACAAGTGGTATTTGAAGGAGTGTCACTATCATGCAGCTGTCCCTGAGGAATACATAGCCCAGCTTCAGCTGAAATGCTGCAAAAAGTGTTCCATGCTTAGCTGCCACTCTGTAAGTTAGTTTAAAATTGGTGTACTTTATCAGAGTTTCTGCAACTGCAAAAATTAAAGCAGTAGTCTTGCTAATCTTGTAACTAGGGATTTTATAAAGCTCTTTCAAGTAATTTTTTTACAGTTTATCAAAAGGTAGACTTAGACTCTTGAGCACCATTAAGGTTTTACAACTTTTGCAGCCAAGAGCCTTTTGTTTTTTAAAAATTTTCATAAACAAACATTTTGCTCCTAGTCTGACTACAGGAATTTAAATCCTTTTTGTAAAGCACTACCTATAGTTACTGAGCAATGTTCTTGTATGTACTGCACCTGTTTGGTAGCTGACTGCTGATTTCTGTCTGTTCTGGGAGGTTTAGTACAGTATAAAAGAGTTGGTGGAAAGTGGCACCAATAGTTGAAAGGTACAAGGGGTGCAGTAAGCTTGAAAGATGTGCTTACAATGGCTTTTTAGTGCTTTTAAGAATACAGCATGTAGTAAACCTAACTGTAGGTGATTTGCTTTTTGTTTTGCTATTTATATTTGTGTAAAGCAGGATGAGAATAGGTGTAAAAACTTCCATGTCTGAATGATACCGGTTTGCAGATAGCTTACACAAAATCTAAGTGTTACAAGGTTAAGACCAATAGAAATCAGTATTATTCATCTTTATGCATGGTCCTGTTGACTTCAATGAGACTGGTAAACTGACTAAATGTTTTTCACCTGAATGAGTGAAGAGCAGTGAAATGGGATAGTATTTTGGGGACATGTGTAATCAATATGGACAATCATATGTACAGGAACAAGTAAAATTTTGATAGTCCTAGTTAAATTGAATATCAAGAGCCAAGTAGTAACAATGAACGAGAGAGAAAATTTAATGGAATGAATTGTTATTGAAGACTATTAGATCTTAAGTTAACATTACAGGTGTAAAAAGAAGTACCTATGTGGCTACGCAATATAGTCTTCAAGTGAATAAAGTTATTCCTACTGGCTGGACTTTTTCATGGGTGCTCATTTACTTTAGTAAGGTTTTCCGGAATCGGGTCTTAAATTTTAGTTTTATTTTAATGTCTAAAAAAGAATGGTAATGTTTGGCTTACATTTTCTCACACAGAACAATTTTTTTTTTTCAGTTAAAGAAGAGTATTTTTTTCCCTCTGAATATACCATGTTTTTTATACTTTTACGTATGGACAGTAGGCTGGGTCAGACTTTCAGCACATTTCCCTCCATACAATGACTTCTACTTGGTTGAAGTGTCTGAAAACGTTTCTGATATATTTACAGTGTAACTGATCTTCTCTTGAGAGATCTATATGAAAACACTGCAGTCAAAAATCAGGCTCACAGGCGTTCTGTGAGAATAGGGTCTAATATAATCATGCTAAAATTAGTGGGATTAATCATCAGCAGTTGTAAATCAGAATATTTCCACGAATTTCAATTAAATTTTACTTACACCAACTGGGCATGCTAGGCTTGTGTAATAGTGGTGAAAAAAAGCAAATTAAGCTCACTTTCTTTACATAAAGGACACTGATGCATTTACGTTTGATTCCCGTGTATTTTACTGCTTGCCTCAGAGCAAAGGCGGTTCAATTAAATATCAGTGGCACGCTTTTTCTAGGTAGAGACCTCTGGAAATTACTTTAACCCTTTAACATTTAGAAAGCATATTTAGACAAATGGGATGCCTCCTTTTATGTGCTTGCTTTCACAGTGGTAGAAAAATAGTAAAACATTTTCAGGAAGATACCATCCCATTTCAACCTATTCCACTAAAAGTAATAGAAATCAGCTGTAAGTTTTATTTTATGATAAAGACGACTACATCAAAAATTAGGAAAAATATCTTGGAGGTAATTTGCTTTACATGACAGATGAAATTTTGAAACTTCTGTCAGTCATTATCTACTTCTTCATACTGATGTCCTGTCAGTCTCCAGTCATCTCCATACTATTAAATCCTAAAACAACACACTTTTACCATACATGTAGAAATACGTATAAGTCAGGAATAGCTTCAATTGCATTTGAACTGTATTTGAGCACAGTTAAATGCAATTTTGCCATGGAAATAAAATGTAATTATTAGAATTCCCTGCCTGGTCAATGTCTACTCTTGAGTGGTTTGAAATCATCTCCTATGACTTAAAACATTTTATATTTATTTAAATCTGTATATACTTCTAAGTCCAGTTAAGCCATAGTGATTTATATTAGGTAAGGATTGGAAGAGGATAGTTACATGGCAATCTCTTGAACTAGTGTTATTCAGCTAGCACTATGAAGGCCAAACTTTTTGCCAGAAACTGTCAACAGAAAAAAAAAAAAAATTAAGCTGGGACAAAATCTGATTTCTGAGCTTATTTAGAAAATATGCTCTTGAAGAAACATGGTATGTATGTTTATGACATACAATCCTTCAAGTTTGAATAGAATTTATATTTTGCTAAACCTCATCACTGAACCAGTCTTGGGTCTGGTTAATGTTTAAAGGGTAAACCATAATGAATTTTTTTTTTCCTATTGCTGGTGGGTTGTAAAGTTCCCATAAATGAGCAGAAATGGTTCTATCCAAATGTTTTCCAAAATACAAGTGCTGCAATTTCAATTTCTTATGCTCTGATAATGAACAAGAAAGTTTTTTGGTTTCTCACACTCTACTGTGGGATCGTCCACGTAAGCATCAGATAAAATCTGGTCCTCTTGTATCAGTGTTTCATTGTGCTTTGAGTTGAAAATGACCAGTGTAAGGTCACAGTGGTATTGTCTAAATAACTTCAGAACAATGGTGGGATTTGTGATAAAAAAGGACTTTGTAATAAAAAAGTATGTCTATTCATGTCAGCTCATTAACTTTGCTTACTGATTTAATTTTGTTTATTTTTGTGCCATAAACACTTGTGAACTCTAGCCATTTCACTCTGCAAGCCTTGAACAGGTGACAGCAATTTTAAGATGTGATATTTTTAACAATCATCTCAAGGGTGCTGAAGATCAGATCATCAAAGGGAATAATGTACCCAATATATATTTATGTAACTAGTTTACTTTGAAATAGAGAAGTTCAATCTGGCCAAATACCTTTAAGAATTTGGGGATTATTTTTCACTTACACTGGTGGAAATCAAGAGTTAACAGTGTTGATATCATTGGGTGTATTGTGGCTTAAAAGAAGAACAAATAAAAGACACTTTGGTAATGGCTCTTCAGTATTTCAGCTCTCTCTTTCCCTGAGAAGTATTTCAGACAATAAGCCCATTGCTTTACCTGCCCATCAAGAAATTCATTACAACAGTAGCTGTGATACCAGAACTAAACAACTGAGTTGGGAATTGAACTGTGGTCTTTCACAACTCAAAGGCACTGTATATCTGTTAGCTGTTAATGAATTGTGTCAACTTGCTAGCGGACAGCAAAATCAATCCTATCAACTTTACAATTTGAAAAATATCATTACTATATAAAAGTTATTATTTGAAATTTGATGTATTCAGAAATACATCAAGAAAAAATATTGAATTAAATCTTCATACTTTCTTTACTCAAATACATAACTTCTGAGAAATTTAGATTATATATTCACTCTAGCTGTTTATGTTCCTGCGAGTTTCCTCTACAAGGCAAGGCCCTTCATATATTTTAATTAAAAGCCAGAGAATAAATAAATTGTCCTTGGCATATGTCATGCTAATGAGCACTGGTTAGTTTGAAAATACATGTTCATTGGTTTTACATGATAATTTCCCTTTGAACCAAAAGACCCTATTTATACAGAAGCATTTTCTGGAAGCAGTAGGGGGCATCATTTCACTTTTGTAATTCTTCAGAGACATTATCCCAGTGCATTATGTGTGCAAACTGAATTTTCTTTTTTGTTTACGGCATTAATCCTGGGGTTAAGGTTGGCCTGTGGTGAGCAATAATAAGTTTAACCTTTGACTTCATACAATAAGATGTAATTTATCATTTCTAGACTCTTTTGTAAGTGCCATTACCCTCACTTCTGCTTAAGATAAATTGAGACAAGTGAGCACTTGATATCAGTGATCTTTACATGCAAAACATAAATCTAATTTACTTATTGTCTGAGCTTAGTTCTTTATCCTCTGATTGTGTCTTTTAAACAGTACAAACATTTTTTGTTTGTTTGATGTGTTAGTCAATTTTTGTAATTCATAGAACGTTCCACCCTTTACATAGATTTCAAACCCGTAAATATAAATCCTGGAATGTGTAAATGCATAGAGACTTTATGAAATGTGGAAACAAAGCAAGCAAGGTATTCATATTCATAATATTTACTTGCTAAGTAACTGTGATCGGGAAAGCATTTTAAAATTAAATTTCAAAGACAATTTAAAGGTGATTAAACAACTAGCAGCATGTAAATAAATTGTTTTTGTAGCCATTTGTAGTCACTTATAACATATATGTATCTGTTATTTATAAAAGCTCATTATTTTTTAATTGTGAAACAGTTTTCACTTTTTTATTTTAAAGCAGTTTTTTAATTTGCATTAAATATTTGTTGCTTTTTGTTTTGTAATTGAAGAACGGATTTATAGCAAGTTTATTACTTTCCATGCTCTTCAAGCAAGAAAAAGAATATACTTTGTAATTGTGTATATTATGAGTACTTGATCTTTTTTTCCATGGTGAGGAGGTGCTGATTCATCAAATATGTTTGGGTGGGGTGTGAGCTGTGAGGCATATGCTGATTTCATAGAGTCTGTTTTGCTTTCAGGGTAGGATTATTCAGGTAAAATGATTCAGGCTTGTGACCCTCGGTAAGACCAGAACATCGAATCTCTCTTTCCCCATCTCAGGCCTTATTATATTTTGATATTGGGACCTGTTTTTATCATAGCAATGATTACATAAAAATATTTGTCAGTATTTATGAAGTATGTGCAAGTTAAAAGACAGAAAATCTTGAATAGAAATAAAAGTTATGTAATGCTATCTTGGAAGAGTACTAATGTTTGGTAAGATTCTAAAATACATTTTTTCAGCCTGGATTTAATGTTTTGGGAGAAAAAAAAAGTTAAGTCGTGCAGCTGCAGGAACTCAAACCATTTATAGGCCCTTCACATGAAAGCTTGTATAGAATATATATGTGTAATTACATAATTTATCAGGACTGCCCATGATCACTATATTCGGTCTTCGTAACACTAAGGGCTACCTGATGGTAGTTTCAGTCCTGCTCCTAATTTTAGAGTAATTGTTTAACAACTAAAGAGGCTGCCAGTGTCTGTAATATGTACTGGTATTTGAACCTTCACTAATTTGCTAGAAGTTGTCTTTCGGCTGAACTTGCTCACAACAAAAAAGTGGTTACATTAGCTTAGCCCTTGCTGGCTGGTTATAGGTAAGAGGTGGGTAGAATATTGTGAATCCAACAGTACCAGCTGTCTCTCATGACACACAATGGACAATGATGGATTGTCAGAGTAATTAGATTCCTTACAATCTTAGAAGGATAATTTTGAAAATCTTCCTGCAGCCTGTGTTGCATTGATATACTTTGTAATTTTCCTTAAGTTTGAATTATTTTAGATAATGAAGATGTAATAGTAAGAACTGGAGATACCATAATTTATGCTAGTTTCATACACTACAGCTATGTTCAGTAGAATATGCTTAAATGTGAGTTAAGGAGGAAGAAAGTATTCTAGTGATACTTATGGAAAAAGGAAACAAGAAAGGAAGTACTCTTTTTTTTTTTAAAATGTCACACATGTGACATTAAAAAAGATTAATTTACTTTTTAATAGGCTAGGCTGCTGTATTTGAGAACAGAAGAGCTGTCTGAAAAATGAAGGGTGTGCTGGTTGTTGGTGAACCAAGAAAATATATTGTACTAAGCTATTACTCATACTGTAACATGCCATATCAAATTAAATGTTTGCAATAGATACCAAATCCTGAGAATGGTAATCCTCTTCAGGGTGTTAGAGCGTCAAGATATGGTAACTTCCACTTGAACCAAAGGAAAATTCTTCAGCTAATGATAATAAACTGTTACTTTGCATATTGATCAGTTCTTAGAATACCTATGAAAATTTGAAAAGATAGAAATGTTTCTGCATGCCATGAGCATGTGTATTTGACTCATGAACGTACAATAAAGGGATGATCTGATTTTGTGCAGCAGCTATTTTCCCCAGAATTCTGGATATCTGATAATGTTATCAGAACTGTTGTGTTTGGAAATCCCAATTCAGAAATTGAAAATCTCCGATAATGGACGGAAAATGCAAGGATATTACATGTTGCTTAAAACCATTAGTCTACCACTGGAAGTGGTACAGATGAGAAATCTATGCTGCAAAATGCCGTGGTTCCTACTTTGCAACCATCCTCAGGATAAGTCAAGAGGCTTTTTTGTCTGTCATATTTGCAGTTATTAATATTTAATGTGCAGTTATAATAAAACAATATAGGACAAAATCCTGGGACTCTTCACAAGACAGATAATATTTCTTCTGAAATGTCTGTCTTGGATGCCTGCTTCTACTAAAGAAGTGCTGCCTTGACTACAAGGATCAAGAGAAGTACAGGAATGCCATGTATTTCATCTGCTGGAAAGAAGTTGTCCCTGTGGACCCAACAGAAATGCTGCTAACATAGTTGCTACTTCTTTTGCTGTCAATGTATCTTTCCCACGTTGATTGAGAAAGTCATATTGGTAGTAGGAGGCAGGGGAATGGAAAGAGAAATACTGATCTGAAGATGTTAGTCCTACATGTGCATTGCTGGACTTCCATCCCTCATGTCCTTTCTCAGACTGTGTTGGATTGTAACAAATGGCAGATACTATCAAAAATATAGTTCTGAAGCCTCTTTCTTAATTCAAATATTTTTTGATTTGATCAAATGAAAAAAGTTGAGAGAACAATGAGTAAACTGTCTGCATGGTGTGATGTCTGCTGTAGATGAGACATATATACGTATAATTTACATAATATAAATAAAATTTAGATATATAAATATAAACCAACAAATTAACGAACTATTGGCAGCCATTTAAAGGCTATGGTCAAATGAAATGTAGCTCTGAGCCCTGATATGTGAATATACAACCTCATTTTTCTCATATGTTCCTTTGTGCCCTTTTGATATAGAACTTGTAATCACAGAATACTTAGAAATAAGTTTGCCAACTACAAGGGAAAAAGAAAAGCTTCCCTGCTTGTCAGAGGCAGCAGACATGAAGGTCTTTCATGAGACTCTTCATTTTACTAAGTGGAAATGTCCTCTTTCTACTGGGTGGATAGTAATTCTGACAGTTTTGCAGGGTTCGTGTCAAGTAACGTGAGTTCTTTTCTTTTTGAAAATAAAACCAGTCTTGACAGTGCTGAACAGGTATTGGGATCTTCATTCTACCTTCCTTTCCTGGTGAGTTTCTCCTTACTTATAGCAGGCTTTTTTAGGTCAGAAGAATGGTTAGCCTTTAAAAATTGTGGGTTAAAGTTCGGAGAAAAAGAAAGTTGTGGCTCATGTGGAGAAGAGAAGCATTTTGGTAGCTGAAGACGAATAAAAGTCTCACACCAGGGAGCTGCTGCTGACCCGTTACCTCTAATGATTCCAAAGCTTTTCTGTGGTGGACATTTGCTCCGACTACAGCTGAGTCATTGGTGTACCTAAACTGATGCAGCTTCTGGTACAGATACTTTGCATGAGCAGAATGACTCAAACAAGAATAAATTCTTCTGGTGCAATTAGAATATTTGCTTGTCCACACTAGAAATATGTGTTGGTGCTGCTAGTTATCAGTGGCTTTTCATTGGGGCATATTTTATAGGCAAAGACTTAAACGATGAAGAAATTCAGTGGGAAACTATAAAGTTAGTGAAAATTACCTCTCATGCAAATAAAAGTGAAATGCTGAGAATTGTTTTGAAATTATCTTGTGTGGGAGATGCTGTACTAATTGTGGTGGTTTATTCTTTCCTCTAAAATTTGCACTGCTTTGGACAGTGGCCAGGAGAAGAATTGCATTCTGACAGTTTTGCCTTTTTATAATCCTATCAAATACTTTTAACTGCCCAATTAAGGCAGTTTCTCTTCCACTAACATGCTTTTTTCCTTGTATTTTCTGTCAAGATTTTTTTCTGAGTTTAAATACTTGAATTACCGCTTCAAAACGACAGTTGAACATTTTTAGATATGCTGAGATCACTTCAGGTGATTTTTTCTGATAGGTTGTTATGACTTAAGGGCTCTACAGATCCTAATGCAGTGGCATCTGAATGAAGTTTCTGTGCATGTGGAGTCTGGCTGTGGGTTTCAATGTGTTGTCTTTATTCTTTTTGTAACACAAAAAAAATATTTCTGGGAATTTCCAAGGAGTACAGTACACTTCATTTTTAGTTGTCAAGATAGCTGACAATTTATTGTGATACTATGAATAAATTATTCCAGGGTTCACACTTAAAACAAGGGCAGAAATGCTTCCTTTATTTTTTTTAAAAAGCTGACATTTTGAATTTATATTAAGCATAAAGCATAGTATCACCTGGATACACACTGCATGAAAATGTAGATTATTCACAATGAATTATTAACCCAAAGCTTTTACCCTTTCTTAGATGCACTGAAGTTACTCTGCAGGATGCTACGTGGATATGAATGTGGGAGAGAATAGGGGGTTTCTAATAAGATGTATAACAGGCTGCAGTATCAGCAGATGTCATTGTTCAGCAGCTATTTTCTGTAAGAGAAAGTTCTTTATTACTAAGTGCTGTGCAGAGACCTCTAACCATATTATTAGGAGAGCAGGAGCACTGTAGTTTAGTTTGTGGATTTACTTTAGGTAACCTTCTGATATCTAGGGTAACTGCATAGTCAGGATTGTAGTTTAAATATAGTCAGTAAGACTGTAATCCAATTAGCCACTGAATTTAGTACACATTTTTAATAATGATATTTGAAATGTCAAAGTTTAATCTTGTCTCAGTGCTGTCTGAAGAGTTGCCAGTCTCCAGGAATCTCTGCAAGACTTTTTGGAACAGTCAGCTTGCTCGAAACAGAAAGAATCAGCTGTATATATGATCCTTCAAATGAAATGTTTGGTGAACATGGTGGTAGGTGGCTTGGAAATAGCATAAGTGTACAGGCAGCACCTTCCTAAATAAAGATTGCAAAGATTGTCTTTTGTTCTTTGATTTGTCTGTATTGGGTGAATAACTGAAAAGCATCAAGAGAAATGTTACAACTTGAGGAAGACTGCCATTGCTTTCAGTGGACTTTGAATCATATTCTAAGTGTTGTATTACTGACTGTCAGCAGGTGTAGGATATTTTGGGCCTGATTCTTTTTTTCAACTGTAGTTCTAGAATGCCAAAAGATATATGGAGTTACATAATTGGAAAGCTTCATGAAAGGACCACAACCTGAATAGTTTGAGAAGAATTTTCTCTCTTTCCCTACTGCTTTAATATATTTGTTTTAATGCCAAGATCTTACTTAAAAAAAAGTCAAAATCACCCAAGTGACTAAGGAAAAATGTGTTAATCCTGAAATAATAAAATTATTTAGATAGTTGTTAATATACAAGCCTCAAAACCCCCAGTTAGTTGACATACAGGGTTGGAGAAAATGAAGTTTAGAGTTGGCTGAAGTATGTAAAAAAAAAGTCCAGGTGACTTAAGTTCTGCCTGTGATCATTTTCAGAATTGTTTTAGACTTCCTAAGCATCTTACCCATTAGCTGCCCAGTAGCTTTTCTAGCCAGTGGAGTGCTGGAGTGTTCTCAGTATATGTCTACATGATGATTGTTTTAGTTTAAAATGTATTATTTAAGAAGTGAAATGATGCTGTTGTTCCCACTTTCACCATCTCTGGGGAGACTCTACTTTTAATTTTTAAATAATCATCTCCACTGTTTCTTCCTTTACTTTCTTTCCCTTTTGGTTGACATTTTTAACCTTGGATTAGTTGGTTTTCTCTCTTTAATTTTTTTTAAACTGTATTACTTAGGAGTAGCAGTTTCTGAGCGACAGTGCTATGTGACCTGTAATTTCCTCAAGATCAGACCTAAGTCTAGCATGTAGTATTACAAATAGGGATAGAAACATAGTGCTAATGCTGCATAGCATATCAAGAGGTGCAACGAGTGCAGATATTTGTTTAAAAAACCCCCACAAATAACTAAGCAATTACCTTCCTTCAAACAATATTTTTCCATTTCTAAAAAAAGGAAGTTTGAAAGTTCAGTTAAACTACTATTTGCTTTACATTGAACACTAAATTGAGCACAGCAAAATCTGCTTTGGTCTTCTCTAGTCCAGCATATTTGAAGAGGGACCAGTAGAATCACTTTCTCAATATTCTCTGGTGGTGTTGTGCTTTATAGCAATAGCACTGTTTAAGGGGTTCTGGACTTCATGGATTCTTGTACTTATTATTCTGTACCTTCATGACATTATGAAGGTCCATTTGATTTGTTTTTTTTAGCTGCAAAAACTTGAAATTGATATTTAGGAATTATTTTATTTGTTGAGAGAGTTGGGGTGAATTTCAACTCAAGCTTTACAGGTTTCATTCAGCTAAAGTATGGGATATTGTTCTGGTTCTTCAACTGGAGTCAAATAAGTCATAGGTAGTGTCTTTAGGTACATTGAAGAATTTAAATAAATGTGAAAATGAGTTTGAAAATAAAACCTGAAAGAAGAAGCACAGTGCCCTTTTTTTAGCTTTTAACTATAGTCCTCTGCACAGAAGCTTGAATTTCTGCAGGTCAGAATGAATTAATAGCTCTTATTTTGTAATAATAATGCAACCAGCCAGGAGATAGTTGAAAATCTGGGTGCAACTTGTGTTTACAGACCTATGATTCCCAGTTTCCATGGATGTTCATAATTTTTAAGACAGCAGTTATATATATTATTTAAAAAAAATATGAACAGGTATTTCTCCCTGTGAAAGTCCAAAATGGACTAACTACTGATCTGAGTGAAGGAAAATTAATTCCCCTTGATTAACAGAACTACCTTTACTGTTACGGATGCAGAAGACAGTAATTAAAATATATTTAATATAAGCCACCCTCATTTTGAAGCTGCCTCAGTTTGCAGCCCTGGGGGAAGCCAGGTAATTAAGTTTGGATGCAGCACTGAAGTGAAGATACATGGTACTAGCAAAAAACCCAAATAATGGTTTGGACAGTACTGGCATAGCAGAAGGCTCCCATTAGATCCTAGAGTCCTGTTTGTGGCCCTTAGTGGTGGCACTGCAGTAAGCGATGTTAATTTCATTACATGCTAGAGTTGGGTGTTTTACATGGAGATAACAACGTTAAACCATGGTAATTCTCTAGGATGTCCATCCCATGCTACAAAAGTAATGTCTCTGTGTTCAAGAACCTGGTTGGAGCTCGCAATCAAATTATCTCCGATCACAAAAAACCCCAACTTGTTGCAAGATCAGACAATAAAGAGAAGTCACTTCAGATGAAATAAAACCAGCAATTTGAGTGATCTGTGGATGGACTGGGAGTGGAAGACAGAGGGAATGTGAGCAGAAGGTGTGAAGCTGGCCTTGGAAATAATCACTTCTGGGCTGGGTAAAACAAGCACATGATCCTAATTTCACAGGAAGTGGCAGCTGAGTACCCACCTCTGAGGCTAAAACTTTGTGGATGTTGATATTTGCAGGGAAGATAAACACATGACCACATCTAAAACATTCCCCCCTCCAAAACTTTGTGGCTATATTTGTCTCCTCAAGAACAGTGCAAAAGCTTGAATGAGTGATTCCAGTGTGACTGTCAGTATCAGTTCTGTTATTTCAGTTCTGCCAGTTACATTCCAATGTTTCCTGTATCATAGCTGTGATGTAACATTTGCTGGTAGTATATGTATATACACATAAATACATTGGTCGGCATACATTTCCCATTTTACTGACTGATGTAAATTAAATTGGGTCTGCACTGGGAATTTTATCATCTGTAATAACATCAGCAGGGTTATATGTTTTTTTTCAGGCTCCAGAAGATATAATGGTATCAGCAAAACAGTGTAGGTTATGCTGTTTCTTCGGAAACCCTATATTTTAGTACTATTTTCACCACAATTTTGTTCAGCCTTCCATCTGCAATATTCTGTTATGTGCTATGAAATAACGTCTTCTAACTGAAACCAGTTAAGACATCTGATATGAAGAACCTAAGAGGATTCTTATTTTCTTGAAGAAAAACTTGTCTGGGGTCTTTCTTGTGAAAAAGAATAGAAAGAAACCCTGGGTTCCCGAGCAACAAGTCTTCTCTGTAAAAGAGTTTCTATTGCCTGTGAATGTGTCTGGGCTTTTGCTGAGAGCATTCTGGCTGCAACATTTTCCTGTACTCACTGTGCTGTCAGTAAGATACTGTGTTATAAAGTGCTTTGGGACACTCTGTCCATAAAGAGGTACAATACAGAACCAAATTCTGTTTTATTTGATTCCCTGAAATGGTGCAGTTCATTTTTTTAGTAAATACTGTTGCCAAAGTAATCTGAAATCATTCCGTTTAGGCATCTGACAGTGTCAATACAAGACTCTTCTGAATAGCTAATCTGAATACCAGAAGGAAATAATAGGAGATTACATTGGTAGGAATAGTCAGAAAATACTATGATGAATAGTATTTTTCAGGGGTAAAGGGTATTCATTGTATGTAGTAAATTTCTAGATTTTCTCTGTCCTCTCTCCCTAATGTTGTTAGTAAATGTTTTTATTACGACTTTTGCTATGCAATTGTTACAAACCCATAAAACCAATGGGATTACAGTAGCATAAAATCTGCATGTACATTAGAATTATCCTGATATTTTAATGCGTTGAAATGCTGCAAGTTTTGTGTGAACATTCATATCTAATGTCTCGTATTTTAGTGGATTGCAATTAAATGCATCTCTTAAATTTTCAGCTAGCATCCAAGATATGACTGAGGTGGCAAAGAATTACGTGTAAGGATGAGGAAGTATGCCCACTCACGTTCCTTTTATTTCAGATATTTTACACTAAAATCTTCTTCTGCCATCTATTTACAAACTTTTGACTTTGAGATTGCCTGTTAGGTATGCTGCAGAAAGGTTTTTATTGTTATTCCTTAACCAAAATCCACAGAATCAGCATCTCTCTTTCATCAATGATCTCACAAGAGTTGGTAACTATGCGCTCTGTTTGACTGATTTCAGAAAAATAATTGTTAAGAATATATTGCAATGTTGTGAAGTGCCCATTTACTTAACCACCTAACAGTCCATTATTTTCTTATGTACTGAATATAATAAGATTTCTTTTCTGTGATAATGTTTGAGAAAGCTTGATGGAAAGATGCAGAGGAGTACTTAGGGTATTTACCCTAAATATATTATCTGGAATCCAGGTGTAAAGGCAGTCTTCATTGGTTACTGTATCTTGTGCTTGGACAGCAATGAGTTTGTCTGGGTTTAACTGAGAACAGATTTTTGATCAATGACTCTGGCCTTTTAGAAAGAGTGACTGTAAATAGAAAAAAAAAATGCTGTCAGCCCTGCAGCATATAGAGCTTCCTCAGAACAAGTTTGAATTGCTATTGCTAAATTTCTTGGAAGTTCACCTACTGGCTCTTTTTTATATTCAGTATGCTTTAAGAATTCTTAGTTATATAGAGAAATTATGGACTCTAATTCATTGTTTACATTTTGCAATGTTGCCAGTGCTAGGAGTTTCCCAGTAATAGAATGATTTCATGTAGATTTCTCTGCCTTTGTGCAGGTTTAGATTCTGAAACAGGTAGTTTCTTACAGGAGTCTGAACCTTCACTGCAAGGAATAATGATTTGTCCATACTTTGAAAATTCAGAGTTTTTCTTCTGATCCCTAATAACTCTACCCTGCTAATAAAAAGTCCCATGGATTGGTACTGCCTGGAGCCATCATCATGTTTGCTAATCCTTCTGAAAAGTCAACAAATGCAGACTGCTATTATGAATCTAACTGAAAAGGTACAAAATAGGACAGATATAAATGCAGAACCTTTATGGTTGCTCCACCACTGAGGGGTGGGTGAAATTCTATTGCAGTTGCTTTTAATTTTATATATATGTATTTTTCATTGATTCTTTCCTATCTTAGGGTTTTAGCAGTTCTGTGGAGTTAGCTTATAAAAGAGTGATAGTGGGGAAGAAATGGACATAACAGATTATAGCTTTTACCACTAACTTCCTTAGCTCTCTAGAAAGCTATGTATTAGAGTCAAAATTTATATTCTTATTTGGATACCAGAATTTCAGTTTTCTAGTGTACCACAGGAAAAAGAACAAACTGCAAGAAAACAAACATTTGACACTCAGAAAAATATGGAACCATGTCTGCCATTCTGAGCTTTCTTTGGAATGCAAAGTAGTTGGTTCCTGCTTTGAGTGAAATGCGTCAGAAGTGATCCCTTCTCAGTCAGCTTAGTGATTTCATGTATCAGGTGAAGTCTCACAACCCTGTTAGTGCTGTGGTTCACTACTGTCATCACAGGAAAAGAAGGGCTGCTACCTTTTCCTTGTAAAAGTTCTTTAAATAGGATTGGCTTGATATAGTTTTAATCAGAATGAGAAAAGGCATGTATTTGTATAATGAAATGTACACACTGTCATACAGCACACATTTGCTTTCCAAGTCAGGTATGCACAGTACATATAAGCTTATCTAGCTGCTGCAGATGAATGAAGAAAAACTTCATTCAGATACATTTAATAAGCATGAGAAATCATATGGTTTACTGCAAATAATACTTTATACAGAAAAGAGACATATTTATCTGTTTACTGTGGTTTTATATTTTATCTATTTGTAGGATAACGTTAATTAGCTGTGGCGTGATTGATGCATTCAAAACTGAAAGATTAGTTGCGTGGAACAGGGAAAGGACAGGCTTGTCTGCCAGGGTTTCATTGAAATGTTGCCACCTCTCAGATTATTCCTAGCAGAGGAAAAATTCAGTGTAAATTTTGGTGAAAAATTGAATGATATAAAGAAGAAAAAGCATGTCTGATCATACTCTATTATTTAAAATTAAGTGCAAATTTAATTTACTGGTCTGGAATTTAACTCCATGTTAATAATGGCTACTATCTTTGTTGATTCTGGGAATGACCAGAATTCCAAAACTGAGTCAGGCTTTTTTTAAGAGTCAGACTTTAGCTGTGCTGTGGGACTGATAGTGGTAATAGGATATGTCTATTACAAACTAAGCACCTCTGATGGTTTGTTGAACTCACAGACCAGTTACTTGTTATCTGGAACCACAGCAATTGCCATGTAACTTCTAACAGTCTGTTCCCCTCTCTCCCTCCCCATATACTGTCATTCTCTGTCTCCCTTTCTCTTCCTTCCTTCATTCCTACTCTGTTGCTACCCTTTGATAATCTATTTATCAGAAATGGTACCCAGTACTTATTCCAATAGATATCTCTTCTTCTTCTTTAGTGCTATTGTTTTCTTCCCTTTTTTCAGCTTTGGTTTGAGAAGCTTTTTATCATTTTATTTGTTTACAAAGAATGAAGGGTAATAACATTTGAATCTTTCACAACAGCAACAACATGAAAGTGTCATAGCATCATGAAGTAACAATACTAACATATGTATCCGAAAAGTATTATGGTTAGTAATGGTCATAATATTGGGATGGTGACAGTGCTATGGTAATAAATAAATGTACTGGTATTATTAGGCACCTCTGCTATTTTCTGTAACTGCTGTCCATTGACTAACTACTTAAAAACAACTCTCAGAACCCTGAATGCTCCTGGCCTTTGCTGAACTTCTTCCCTTCTACTTTAAAGATTTTGAGATTTTCTGACATGTCTCTCCATCCTTAAACTGAGGAAGTATGTACTCCTACCTCATACTTTTTTCAATCAACCGTAAGACTTAAATGATACACATTTTCCATCCCTAGATCATGTGCATGCAGATTTCTGTTCTTTCATACCATTCAAAGGGGAAATAAAAGATTTGATTGGCTATGTGACATGCCCTGCCCCTTCTCTACTTCTGACCCTTCTCTGAAAATCTGCGTAATATAGAAGAGTGTTTGGACAAGGATGTACTGATACACAGTAATCATCTGATACTCTCTGTTGGAATTCCAGGAATTTCTGAAACTATTGTCTTCATTGCTTATCAGTTAGAAAACGTAGGAAAAAAATTTCAACAGGAGTCAAAAACTCAGGAGGAAACTCAGGAGTGGGAAGGAGGATGGCTTGTCAGATTACTCACATTTGTGGACCATCCCTATATTCTATTTTATGATAGGACAGAGAAATGGGCAAAGTCATCACCCTTGTCAGAACAATATAAAATAATTTGGCTAAGGGTAACTTTCTGCTTGTTACTCCTTGTGCAAAGATGGATGCATGAAAGATGTGTGTTTGTGTTCTCTAGAGGACATCAACCTTATTTTATGATTTTATGTTTCTAAAATGAAGATCTCAATACAGCTATAAGAATCTTATTTGACACTCCACATTTATAGCATGCGTAAAACAGTAATCTGAATGTACAATATAAACATCTTTGAGGAAACAGAGTAACTGGCAGTCTGAATACTTTGTAAACCCCTTGGTGGGGTTAACCCTAGTCGGCAACAGTTGTCTTTTTTACTAAACAGGTCAGTAGTGGTCTGCTTTTGAAAAACCTGTGCTGTTTAGAGTTCTCAGCTGCATAGTCTACTTGAACCATATAATCCTAGCTCCTCAGAAAAGGGCATTATTTTTTACTGTATTTTAAAATGGAAAGTCCAGACCTGATGGTAGTTCATGAAGGCAAATGAGAATTTATGAGCATTCACTAGCTATTTTGTAGAAGTACATTAATAATTAGGCAATGTTACTGTAAGCATATTCTCTTTGAATATCAAAAGAATAAACTACGAATATATCCTTTTATTAAGAGTGCTGTCCTTTATGGAAGTAAAAAAGAGATGTCATCCTTTTATATTTTATCCATGGGAAAGTGTTTCCCAGTAGTGAGAAATCCAATAAGACCTTTTTTTCATGAACTTCCTCTTTCAGAAGAGGCAAATTTGACTGTATGTAAACTTCATTGTGAATAGCAGAGTATTTAAAAGTCTTGTGGTTCATTTTTCAGTTAGCAGCATTGTTTAACTGAGTTACTGTAAAGGGACCTCTAGTCTTTGTAAGGAGTAAAGCCATTAGACAGAGGGGCAAAAGTTAGTGTTAACAAGAAGCTGAATGAGGAAACAGTAGGATTTCCTACTATAATAATTTTGTGAGTTGTGTTTCTATCACAGAGATCTGCAGAGTAATCACACACAGTTGTTAACTATTCTCCAGTAAGCTCAAAGACGACAGTTCTGTATCTATCTAGAGCAAAACTTAGTTTATCTTAGAGACAACAGAAGAAATACCAAAGGCGATTTCTTGGCATCAAGTTGATTGCAATTATTAGATTGGAAATGAAGAGGAATAATCAAAACAGTCATAACAGTGTGCCGTAGAACTAACACAGAATTTAAACTGCAAGAAATACAGAAACCTCAGAGAGGAAATGCATCATTTAATTGGAATGAAAATAACTCTTGTTTGTATTTTTTGAGTCAAATTGCTTGTATGAAGTACAATCCTGGTAGTCAGTAAGAAGCATTTGGCCAATTCCTTGTCTTTCTCACACATTTTACACCGGTTTAAGTTGAATTATTTTAGCTGGATCAGTTTTACATCTGTGTAAGTCCACAGAATTTCTAAAGAGAGAGAGAGCGCAGTAAAAATGCTGGAAATAACACTTAAAGTGGTTTTCCACTACAAAATTTGTGAAGAGATAATGATTTTTTTTCAGAGTCGTCTTTCTCACTTTTAGTGTTCATCTTGGTGGTTTACTTTGTGACTAGTCTCTGTGATGTTTTGGACAAGAAAAATGTACATATTGTACATGTAAGAGAAAGAAACAAAAGTGAAATTCAAGTGGAGGTCTTGAACTTATTCTTTTTCTGTTCACCAAGCCTTGGTGAGAAGCTGACAACTTGAAATAGGTATTGTCAGCTGAGAAATAAAATGTGCACTGCATTTATCAAATGTTCACCCCAGATCATCATCCACTTGCTATTTTCAGATATTTATTGTTGCTATATTTTTTTTGTTCTTTCTTCCCTAAATTAATTTAGTTCTTTATTATCTGTAAATCTGGCAAACACTAAGAACTTCTTAATTTTTCTGCCAACTTGTTTTCTTTCAAGTTCAGCTAGATCCAGTGTTATTTACTTTCAAATGGCAAAGCCCTTGAATGAGTTTTAGCATCAAAGTGATCAAAAGAAGGCATCTGAATTCCCTACTGCAGTAAAGGTGTGTGTGAATGATACACATGGGACATGCAAGAGGAGCAGAAGATGAACTGTAGAGTATTGATTGGGATGTGGAACAGATGCTGCTTTTGGCTGCTTATAAAAGATCCCATCTATTCTGCTTTTCAAAGGAACTTGAACTAATGTTACTTTTGTCCATTACACTTTTAAACTCGGAAAGTATGGATGGGGACGTGTATGTATTTTCACAATATATGCTCTTCTTGTGACTGGCATTATTATTTTGCAAAACAATTTCCACCCCCAAAATTCTCCAGTAAATTCACAGTACTACAAATTCACTGTTTGGTTCTTAGTATTTCTGTGCATCATCAGTGAAGGCTGAATGGACTGTCTGTGGCATAGGGAACACAGAGAACTATTGCTGCAAATGGTTTTTCTCCTCAGGCGTTCTGTAAAGTGAGAAGCCACGTAAGGGATTCTCAATCAAGGCATAAAGTTACCTAACAAATAATTTCTCAATAGCAGAGCTTTAACATATGAAAAACTTAAAGAATATCCACAGGGAAAATCTTTGGTTCTGCAGCTTCATATTTAGATTACAGTAGCTGGAAGTTAATTAGCCCTGCTAGCCTTTTTCTTTTAGGCTAATTAGTAAGAAAACGGGATATAAAAAAGTCAAAGTCATTTTGAGAGAAAGAACTTCAACATTTTGTACATAACAGTCCCTTTGGAGGATATTATCTCCATAATGACCATAGGATGCTCTCTATTCTGACAGAATGTAGTCCTACAGTCTCTGGACTCATTTAGACAACGTCTTAGTCATTAATGATTTTAGGCCTAGCTGCTTGCAATTGCCAGATGAAACCACATGACATGTTGTTTAATTATGCAATGATCAGCAACCTTTACATTTTAATTAGGGAGCCACTGTAATGAAGCCGTCCCACTTTGCATATGGCTTATTGGGCTGAAAGGTCGTCTTTACTAATTGGTTGTTTGGAAATGTAATTTTGACACAGCAATACAGGTAGACTTGTCTTTACTTCTAATGTGTTTCCTGATCTTTTTTTGATTTGGCTAATTAGTGCTAATAATTTAAAAGCTGCATGGCATTCCAAAACTCCTGCTGTTTACTATATGTATAGTAGTTTTGTTAACAGATTTTAGTACTCTTAATACATGGTGACATACTGCTAGTGTCTACTCACAATTTTCTTTGGTTTTGCAAAATTACAGGGACTTTAATGTCACACATTTCTTTCAGTTAGCTGTGTGTGAAAGAGATTCCTGATGCAAGGAGTTTAAAGAACTATGATTTAATAACCATTTGCAGTACTCTTTAGAGAATATTGGCATTGGAAAATGCATGATTTATTTGAGTTTAAGTTTTTCAATGATTAATTCATGAATATATCCGCAAGAATGCCAAGGTCTCCAAAATAATGAAAGCCTATCCTTTTGTAGCTGGCTGTTTTCATTTCAAATCAAAGCTGTCTTGTTTGTTTGTTTACTTTTTTAAAGAATAGTCTGTCCTTTCCACTAGGGTTTTGATATAATTTTGACAAATAAAAGAATTAATTTACATTAAAGTATCAAATAGGTAAAGTTTCCATCTCCCCCTGCATTATTTTATGAGATATGATAAGCAGAAACATTTCCCAACCTGCTCCACCAATCCAGTGCACATGCTATGTAAAGTCTCTGTCCTATTTGGTGTTTCATTTTATTTGTAACAATAAAGTAGACAGGGTTCATCTTAGTTCCTCACAGGGATGGCTGTTTATGAGGATACCAACTGAAAAATATTTGGCTCTGTGTCCTTTCTCCCTTAAAGCTATTTTTGCTTATATCCAGTTGGGCAAAAAATAAGTCGCTTCAGTTAGTCAAGAGACTCAGCAGGAGTGTTTCAGGCAAACATTACTGCTGCTCAATTGTTAGAGTGCTCTAATAGTCAGACTAACGTTGATTAAATCTAGGGTCACTTTCACATGACATTCATAAGCCTCTTTTACCAGCCTTCCAAGACCACTACTTTAGGGTTTCTTTTCAGCAGCCTCTGACAGCTGTATGGGGTTTAGATTCAGATGAGTGTCTCTAAAAAGATTTGTTTCATTTAAAAGGTTTCCTGTGCATTTCAGGAAATCAATCCCATAGCTCTATATGGCTGTTTATGAGGATACCAACTAACTCACTAACAAGTTTTTAGTTACCTATAAAAAGTTGCTCTAGCATGAAGAATTGTAGATAATCCTTACATATTTAAACAATTTCCTCATTTTCTTGATAGTAAATACTGGATTCTGATTACCATACTGAAGTTATCATGAAAAATTTAACTGAAGTTAGCTAGAACTCAGATGTTTAGACTTTGGTAATATTCTTGCTGATTAATGTAGTTTAATTAAAACTACCTAACAGAAGATCTGATCTTTTTGAGGGACTATAAAATGTAGCTCCCTGCTTGTATGGAAGAAGATATCCTCCAGCACATGCTTATGCAAGCCTCTTCAAAAGGCTTGTGTTTTTTCTCAGATTTTGACCCAGCTAAAACACTTGTGCACATGAATGCTTGGGGATCACAGAGTAGGACTTGAGATGACAGAGTGCTAAGGCATCAAGTGGTAGTAATAAACAGGGTGTAAACTGAAAAAGTGATGGAAATGAAGTACATGTTATTATTAATATGTACTACCTACTATGCTTAAAACCCAATATATTAGAATTGGTAAAGATTCAGAAAAAGGTATCAAGGATAATTAGAAGCATGGAGTGGCTTCCGTACAAGAAAGATTGAATAAGTTAAAACTTTTCAGACTGAAAAAACATTACTTTTCTGGGGATGGAAAACATCCAAATGATGTTGTAGTTGCAGAAATTTGTGGACTTAAAAAGGGAGAGGCAGAGACATCCTATGGGTTGGTCCTTCTAATCAGATCATCAGGTTCAGGAAATCCTCTGAGCTGAAATTATTTGGAGGCTGGGAGATTGTTAGACTGGGAGGTATCTTACACATTTGCCCTGTTCTCATTTTTTGACTAAAAATCTGCTTTTTGTCACCATTGAAAATAAAGTACTGCGGTAGATGGATCTTTGGTTTGACTCTGTACAGTTCTTGTTTTGGGGGGGTCAGGATCCTGGACTGAGGAGTTAAGAAGTTTGAGGCAGAAAGGTGAATGCTGGGAATCTGATAGCTGAAGTGTTAGAGGAATACTGTGGGCATTGAGGACAAGAGTAAGAGTACATGGTTTGGCCCTATGGCAGCAGTGGGAGATAGGAGGTGATATTGGAACCTGGGAATCTTTGGAATTGCCATGGTAAGAAAGGAAACTCAAGACCTCTGGCAGGAAGGGCAGGCTCCCTCTGTGGAATGAATAGAATGTAAAATAGGAATAAGTAACAACACTGAGGTCTGGTAGTAAGATCTGTGTTTCTGGCACACATACAGAAAAAAGGTTAGGGTAAAAAGAAGAGAGAGAATGGGGAAAGGAATGGAGCTGCAGCTTCTAAGAACATATACTCAGTAAACTTGCATATACATGTTGACAGGAAGGCACAAACCATTCTTTGTCTCACTCTTTACTTGTTCTGGCACCCTTAAATTATAGTTGAAATGTCTTTGTTATGACTCTATAGGAGGAAATATTCACGTAAACATTCAACACATGCATCATATAGATTTGGTAGCAATCTTCCATTGTAGGCTACAGGTTATGAAATAAAAGTGAATTGTAGCAAATGATTTGCTTTTAAAACATTTACCTCAAGGCTTGTATTATCAGCTAAAAAAGTAATTAATCATCGCTTGTTATGGGAGAGCTAGGATTTCTGGAAAAGACTTAACTTCAAGATAGTTGAGCTGCACATCACAACTAAACAATTCTATCAGAATGGGTTTGGCCAATATGTTGCTGTTGGGTTTGGCCATGTGGTATCTTTCTGGTGGATACAGGAATAAAAGTAGTTTTTTGTTGAAACAGGAGTTGTGAGCTGCTCTGATGTTCTACTCAGTGAACTGCAGTTATAACTGCAGCTTTGTAATTTTGCAGGATTCAGTTGTCTCCTGCCAAAGCTTTAGCTTTCAGCCAAATTAGTTTTGTTGTGT
The DNA here is from genome assembly GCF_900496995.4 of Aquila chrysaetos chrysaetos. Taxonomy (NCBI): domain Eukaryota; kingdom Metazoa; phylum Chordata; class Aves; order Accipitriformes; family Accipitridae; genus Aquila; species Aquila chrysaetos. Next base: position 15,592,254 of record NC_044012.1, read on the forward strand.
GCATGCAAAATGGACATAGGTCACAAAAGACAACACAGGTGCATAGAGAGCTGAAGTGATTTTTATCAAAATACAATACATACGAGTTGGTAAGCAGAATTTCATGATGCATGTACTGCATATTTCTGGGCTTCTTTGTATAATTTCAAAACCTAAAATTTATGCTTTAAGCAATTGGATTTGACTATGTATTGTCTTCTGGTTACTTCTTCATGTCCAGCAATCAGGACTTGATCCTTTATGATGCTAAGTATTCTTGCCTTTATTTCACATAGCACATGAGCAAGTGCTTCGTCTTTACTGTGTTAGTAGTCTGTCTAATTTTATTGAGTGTACTCTTGTAGGCTAAAGTTATAACAACTTCAGAGAAGCCAGCAAAGCCATTTACATGCTTAGGATATTTCCAAATCATGACTCATACATGCTCAACAAAACATATTTTAATGGGATGGAAAAGCCCTTGCTTGCAATCCAAATGGTAAGCTTTTAAAATAAATTGCTTGATGCTCCCGGCTTCTCATTTGTGACACACTCTGCACAGACTACATTGCTTGTTATCTACGTCCAGCCATGTGACTCCTATGACACGTTGACATATTTACATGTTGATATGACTAAAAAAGAAAAACTTCATGTCATTTCAATAAACTGATACAACTCAGTTCATGCTAACATGAAACAAAACATATTTTGCCTTTAGTTTTGTGGGTTAAAAGTTTTTTTTTAATAAGGAAAAAAAATCCCCCTGGAAAATTTGATTCTGTTGATTATACATCCTTTTGAAAAATGCCCTCTTGACCATCCATCATCTTAACTTTCTGTTCTGTTTTTCTTATTCTTTAAACATTTATTTGTACTTTTGAAAGATGCATTTAGTGTGCTAGTCTTTTGAAAATGTAGGTATGACAAGGTATAGAAAAGAGGATAGCAATGCAAATAAAGATGGCCACTTTATTTTCTCAGATATGTCAACATGTTTGATATAAGCATACACTTATTTTCCCTGGTAAATTTGGGCCTCTTTTTTTAGCTTCCTAGCTCTGCAGCTTGATGTTTCCAAAACCTTTAAAATGAGAGGCCTGAAGATGAGGATCATTAAGTTTGCATGGAAAACTGAATATCAAACATAAATAATAGCTGCATTTTTCAGTAACGTGAAGGTCTTGGAAGACTGATCATGCAAAGAACAATCTTTGCAAAAGAGCCCTCAAGTGATAGGAGGTCTCTGAAATGATAGGAAGCATCCTTTTGCATTATGGAGAGATTAGCATTTGATTAGCATGTTTTCAACCTCATACTATCTGTATAGATTTTGTTAATGGAGTGTAGTTCTTTCCTGGATTTTGAGATGTTTTGAATATATAATTTGATTAGGGTTTTCTATAATGTATTTGACATATTTTTAGCTTTATAGTGACTGCATATAAACTGTTTGCTAGTATAAAAGTCCTATTTATTTTATTAAGTTAAACAATACCCGAACAGGGCTATTTTAAAACTTAAATAGCCAGAACTCTTGCTTCATGTAGCACCTTTGTAAGATAAATTAAGAACTGTGGTATTTATGTGTGTATATGTGTAAGTATATGTGTATATATTTAAAGTTTACAATAACTTCAGTAGAACTGCACAGAAGATGAACTTAGCTTTACTTATCATATTACAGAAACCCAGGACTTAGATTTATATCTCTTCTGAGGAAAGGATGGCATATACCCACTTCTGACTTGTACAAGAGACATGAATGATTCTTCTGTAGTCAGTAAAATTATATGCAGTGGTTAAGACTCACTAGCTATTGCGTACCAAATCCTTGGCCTACTGCTGAATGAGGACTATATGTGCTTTGATTATGATATCATTGTGAGTAAACGTTTCTCTTACATACACTCAACTTGAGATCTCTAGCCTAAATCAGGATAGAAGATTTTGTTCCATGCTTACAGTGTTTTCCATGTTTTTTAGAAAGAGGTTGTATTTTTTGCTGTTTTGGGATGCAATGGTAAAATTAATTCAGTAATCTTAGTGTATACTGTATGCTTATATTTCAGGTGGAAAATCTGTTTGCTTTGATATCAATACATCATCTTTTTTCTCTTCTGTAGTACAATTTTTATTTTAAAATGTTGATAGGAAAATTCCAGTGGACTAGCTTTATTTTATTAACACTTCAGAAAAAAAACTATTCCATTTAAGAGTTTTCATTTTACATTTATTCCATTGGAGGTTTTTTTGGAAGGTGAATGAGTCTCACTCCCATAGATAACCACAAAATAAACAGATGAATATGGAATTAAACTTTGTGCAATTTCAAGAAAAAAATCTTGCTGAGCACAAATTACACTTGTTTGGAAATGTCTTACCTTTTTATGCCATATAGGACTTCATAAACTCTCCTACTTTCCTCTTTTTAACTCTAAGCACCTTTGGTTCCTTAATAGCTTGAATTACATTGATGAATTTAAATGTAATTAAATAGAAGAAAGTTAAATGTGTTAAAAGCTTTTGAATTCTCAGCTAACTAAAATACAAAGAAATTTACTCTGATTCTTCTTTTCTAGATATATATTGAATTTAGATATGTCCAAAGTTTATAACTTAAAAATATTGCCTATAGAATATTTAAGTTGCTTCTATTTTTTAAATGGTACCTTTTCAATAAAAAAATTGAATATTGTGTGAAAATATCCGGTAAAATATTTTTTTTCATTTATTCTTTTAAAATGAAGTACAGTGATAAAATATCCTTTAGAATAATTGCATATGATTGGGTATAATACAGTATTTTCACCTCTTAGCAGCATATTAGCAACTGAAGCTTATGAATTTTCCCAGAAGTAGATATTAGTTAAAATATGCTTAATGTTGTTTGTTCAAAAGTTTATGGAAAACTTTTTCTTATTTGAAGTGGTGGGTGATTCCGTTCCTGATATAAACCAAAGTCGTGATTGTGCCGTGTAATGTTCTATGCTGGCTTCTGTATTGCTCTTACCAGCACCTACTGCTAAATTAAGAGGCATTACTCACTTACAGTCTCATGCACATACTTGGCTCTGAAAACACAGTGAATAAAAGCATAACTGAACCTCAGACTTGACTTAAAAAAATTGTTCCGCCAATTGCTCGATTCTGAAATGAATCATCATCGGTTGCGAAAATATCCATTCTTTGTATGTAAAACTGGAAAAGAACAGATCAGCATTCAGGCAGTTTTTTTCTATCCAGCATTATGGAAGATTACTTACTGCACTGTTTGATAAGTAGATGTCACATAATCTGTATACCGATATCAGAGTTTCATTATAAACCCTCTTAAAAAGAGAGGAAAACCCTCACAATTAAAGGTAGGCAAGTACACATCAGGTATGTAGATGAAGTAGATGAAGGTACTCAGATCACTAGCTGGTGATTTGTCTGTTAATCATGTCTGCGTTTCAGGTTTGTAACACTACCATTTGCCAGAATAGATTTAAGTTAGATACTTTTGAAATTCAAAGTAACTATCCAACTTGAAAATAAGATGTTGACATTTTAGTGGTTGCATTAGGATTTTTTATGATCCTTAATTTTGATTATGCTATATCAGCATAGCTGGTAAAATACCTGAGAAGCATGAACAGGATTATTGTCCCCTATGGTTAGCTCAAAATACTAAGTATTTGCTCTGTATCTTATTTGTGCATTTCACAGCACTATCTAGCATCATAACAAAATGTGATCTATTTTGTAAACCAAGTGAGGGAAGGGGATAGCTCCTATAAAAGCTTAGCAAACACCTAAGCCAAAGTCTGCCAGAGCCAATGGGAACAATTCTGTAGATTTGAATTCAGTTTTGAATTAGGACCCAAGTACACCAGGATGATCATAGGGTATACAGGTCTAGGTAAAATCAGGTTAACTGAAGAATTCCACTCACACAGCAGAATAGGAGCAAGAAATGTTTGTATCATGCAGAAGTGCAGGTTCCATGCCCGTGTCATGCTGGTGCAGCATGCTGACCATGTCTGAAAGAAAAATTGTTGCTCTTGCTGCTGAGCAAGGCTAGCATGCTGCCTGTGAAAAAATGAGGTTCTTTAAACAACCGGTCAAGCCACTGGGTAGAGATAACGGTAAAGCCTAACATTGATTGGGAACTGCAAGTGGTTCTTTGTCATGCTAAGCCTCTTTCTCCAATCCGTTTTCCTCCTTTTTGCCAGAGCAGAACATTTTATAATATACTAATTTTTCCCAGGGTATTAGATTTATGTATCTCAGCAGATAAGGCTGAGTATGATAAAACAACTAGAGTGATATCTCTCGCTAACTATTGCAACTACTGAATTTTGGTTTTCAACACAAAAAAGATGTTTTTAAACTAGTAACTTCTGTCTAACTAGTAGAAGTGATTGGTATCTTTTAAAAGATTGTGGATGGCATAACCACCTACTATACAGAAATCCCTAAATATGTGTTTGGTATGACTTCTCTCTTAATTTGGGGAACCTGAACAGTAAACATTAAGATTAAACCTCAGTGTTAAAAAGAAGTGATAACAATCATAACAGTATAATCTCATGGTATTCCACAGCACTTCAGTGAGTCATGGCTTATTAATACTTGATTGGGTTGAACCCATAATTGAATTTCCCATCCCATTTCTACAAGATTTCTAAATCTTGCATACTAAGCTCCATCCTCCTTTTAGCAGTGGGGTTTTAATTTTTTTTTTATTGTAGTACACAACCAAAAGACCATGTAGTTGCTACATTATATCAGTATCAGCTATTTGCACTGAAATTATGAAGAATGATTTTTATAGATCTCTGGGATACCTACATTGTTATTTAACTATCAAGACAACACTCATCCCTATAATATGAATGAGTCTTTGCTGTATCACAGTGAAAACTATTTTACAGATAGAGAGGAGAAATGCAAGCACACTAAGGGCATCTCTCTGCAGAGAAATGCATCACAGAGCAGAGTCCTGAATTTACACCAGCTAAGCTTGTGCCAGAGCCCAGGGCAGTATAAACACAACAGCTAAGAGGTTGGGTTTACTGGCTTCAGTGGCTACTGTTTAAGGCTATCTTTCTTAGTCGCTTTGTGTATTTACATGCCAGTTCAGGGCAGCAACAGCACAGGGTCCCCACTTCATTACATAATTACTACATGTCCACAGTGACTTCTAAGTCATACATAATCCTCTGTAACACAAAACAAGGCACGAAATTTGCATCTGCATTATCTAAATTGGTGCCTGGATGTTGTGGTTTAAACCCAGCCAGCAACCAAGCACCATGTAGATTTAGAAATATCTGAAAGTCTATAGCATATTTACCATGGTGTCTAGATATTCTGCATAAGCAACAGTCAGCCCTGCAGATCCACCAACTAAATGCTGATGTGAGAAGATCAGCTTTCCATTACATCGTCCATGCTTATCCCTAGCTAATATTTGGAAATCTTAGGGGTTAGTCTCTGACAGGTGGTTAAGTTCTGCCTTTTGTTGTTTTACAGTAATAAGTCTGACAACACATATATGGAAATATATATTTCTTATATTTATTGTGTAAAGAGAATGGGATAGGAATTAGTATCACAACTACCCTGAAAGTGATAGAGAAACCTTGAATGTTTTCAGTTTCTAATAAGAAAGATGCTTTGCATTATAGAACTGGCCTTGATATATGTCAGAATGAACATGTTGGGGGTCATTTATACTGGGAAGGCTTTTGGTCATCAGGATAAAAAAAAAAATCACTTCTAACAGATCAGGATGCTCTGCTGGAGAGTCCTTGTACTGAAAGATATGTGTGCGGTGTCCTGAAAATTAAAATTCCACAGTCTGTTACTCATCAAAAGAATCTACTGCTGGCAAAAAAGGCACTCCTTTTTGCTTCTTCATATGAATTACTGAATGTTAACTACAACTCAATGTTCTCATTACCTGACTACCTCATTCTAACTCTTGCGCGTACCAGCTGGTATTAAATTGCCTTTTTACTAACTTGGGAATGCTGAAAAAACAGTGGTTAACAAACGTGGTCAATAAAGGTTGTTTGTATTGTTTCAAGCTGTTAGATACATAGTTAATTATATCTCAGCTATTTAGCACAGCTGACTTCATGTTAATCCAATTAAATATTTTAAGCAGTGACTTTATTAAAATAACATTTTTCTTCTAGCACAGCTGCCCCTGAGTTCGACAAAATAATTTTGCTGAACGAAGTACTTTGCTTGTACAGACAGCAGCTACACTGCTATAATAGTGCACCAGGGCTGCCTTTCTGACTTCTCTTTGGTCTGTGTGTTGTCTTCTCATGAAAAGTGGAAGTAAATGTTACTCATAAGTGAACCTGCAGTGCTGACTTTTTTTGTAGTGTATAGTACATTGTATTAAATATAAAAGAAAAATGGATTTGTCTGGAAGAACAGTAATTATGCAACTATTATGTAGTCATTGTAGTTGGTGGAAAAAAAGACCTGTGACTATTTTAGTGACCTCACAGGCACACTGTGACAACACTCTCTGTTGTGTATTTTCTAATGCATTGTAGAGTCTGGTTTTAAATGATTAGTTAGCATAAACAGGACACCTTTCTGCTATTGTTGTGTTTTAAAGAAAAACATTAAACTGGGGTCCCTCAAAAAGCTTTGAGGAAATCTCAAACCTTTACACCCCAGAGTCCTGTTGAAAAAGAGGTGCTGAAAGTAAGCGATTGTTCTTTTAAGTAGAAAAGAGTTTGGGTCCTCCTTGAACCTTTTCTCTGCTAAAACTGCCTCCTTACAGAAACATCATATTTTTTAATTCCAATGATATTGTGCCATTAAAATCATCAACTGCAATACTTGGTGTTGGTCAAAAAATTCTCATTGTACTTTTCTTTTGGTGGAAAAAACTATTTTGATGAACTATTTTTGTGAAAGTATACTGACTTTTGGAAATTCCTGAGGAAAAGAAAATATTTTAGTAGTTTTAGAAAATTCAATATTTATTTTAAGAAAATATATTTTTCTATTTTCTTTTTTCTCCCTTATACTTTCATAATTTGTATGTGATTTTTAGTAGCTAATGTATGTCCTTACTGCTGCATCATAACAAGACAATATAATAACTGATTAAAAGTAAAATAATTGAAATAATTTTAACACTTGTAAACACATGAAAATAAAATGTTTATGTTACTCATTATTCAGATATCACATTACTGACATTTATTGAAAAAATTATTTTGTAAATATATACAAAATTGTGAAACTGACACTGTTTTCAAAAAGCAATTTAAAATGTACTTTCACAAGAAGCAAGAAAAAATTGGCAGGGAAAAAAAGTCAAATGTTAAAATTTAGTAAGAAACCAGAGTTCTGAGATTCCACTGGATCCTAGATATTTTTGAAAAAGTACGACCAAACAGTTGGAGGTAATTGCTATTCATGTCCTTAATGTGATCTTAGCTATTCTTACAGTAGATCTTAAGACCTGATTCTCATGTAGATCATGACTATCAAGGGAAGGGAGTATCCTATACCACCCAGACATATGATGTAAATGACAAACAGCTGAACAGACTAGTTTTTCTGGTTAATGTCCTTTGAAAACCGCTAATACTGACCAAAATACAGTGAACTAAAAGTTCATTGTAGCACAGGAAAGGTGCAAAAGCCCAAAGAAGCCTTGCTTTTTCTGAGCTTTATGTTTTGTGCTACAAGCTGTTCTTGTTGGAGTAAGGAAAAAAATTAGTCTTGAAATTTAGTCTTACCTCTTGGAAGTAAGTTGTTAGTAGGAACTTCTTCATAGGACAAATTTAGTATGAGTTCCTAGGTATATTTTTTTCTCCAAACACAGACTTTTCTTGCCTGACAAAGATATTTTTTCACCTGTGTGTCACAGTTTGTTATTTAAATAAATTATCTAATTTACCTATATAAAAATATTAAATCACAACATCCCTTATAGTGACAGGTACTGGTGACTTACAGAGACCTTCAAAAGCAGCATATTTTTCAAACATAGATGAATTTTTTTATAATTCTGTTCAACATTAAAGAGAGGCTAGGTCCTGAAGATTGGTTCAGGTAGAGGGAGAGAACTCAAGGAGTTAGTATTTTTTTAATATAGTTTGAAAGGAATAGCAGCCATAGCTTTCTAAGGGAAAGCATTAGTATTAGAACTAGCAATAGAATAATACCACAGCTCATCACCTCTTTGTTAATGAAGCTATTAATGTCAAAGTCTGAAATGTGCTGGACTGTCTTTTAAAAGCAATATTTTGAACCCTGGTTCAAAGAATCTTTTGAGCATATGCTTCATTTTAAGTATATTCTTAAGGTTCTTCTCAAACTTAAGCAAATTCCTCAAAAGTGTTGCTGCATGGGAATGAACATACAAGTATGCTAATATTTTGGTTTTTTTTTTTTCTGATCAGAACCTCATTGTTCTTTTAATTGGTGTTACTTTCTGAATGTAATACTTCTCCATTTTCGCAGAAGATTAGTGTGGGAAGCATCACCAAATCCCATATTGTTTCTGCATTTCTAAAACAATTTGGGAGCTATTTGCTGAATAGTATTTTAAAGAAAATGGGCATGTTTTGCCTCTAAAATTATTCTAACTAAGAAATACTTCCTGTGGTTCTTCAAATCTTCAGAGGACTGCTTTTGCTGAGTTGGTTGACTTCAAGGTTTAGCACATCTCTAGCAATAAACAAGCATGTTGGGCATGTTGTTTGATGAACTTCAAAGATTTAAGCACTCAGCTTTAATTACGGATGGTTTTAGCAACAGCACAATAAAGATAGGCTCCTGCTTCACTAAATCAAAGAAATGTGACTGAGGGCCTTCTGATCCAATTGTTCTCATTTAGTTCAGCTCTTGCAAACATGGTTGTAAAATATTATTGTGGCTTGAGCTGACATGAAACACCATTGTCATCAATCAAATAAATAAATAAATAAAGTGTGAGAATCAATACATAACACAAAAGTGGTGGTTTCAGCCACTTAATAAACTGCACATATTTCACAGTTTTATTCCCCTCCTGCCCCTTTTTCTCTCCAACTTCTATTTATTTATTTAATTTTTTCTTTTTTCTTTTTTCTTTTTTTAACACTTATCATTCTGCAACCTAGTAAAGCTTGGCAGCTGTGGAGATGAAAGGATCAACATTCCCCAACCAGGATGATCTGAAAGACACTGTTACTATATAACATTCAAGTGCTAATGTTACTCAGTAAAGCTCTGTACCTTTTAGTTGTTCAGTGATAATAATAATCTTTTGTCTCCCTGCTGATACAATTATGCACACTATATTGAATAGTTATGATTGTGTGGCTTGACAGCATTCCAAGGTTTTGCCAGAGACCCTGCTATATAAACTCATTCAGAGCAGTGAGGCAGGTTTAATGGGCAAGTTGGATGAAGCATGAGGCCAGCTGGTGTCAGCTGCCTCTTAACAATGGTAATATGTATCAATCACTCAGCATGGGTTTTTTTTGTTGGGATATTTTTAATCTTTGAAGTCTAATACCAATAAAACATATTTACTGGGATTTAAAGGGACAGCATTATTTAGAGGGAGGAGATGAAATGTTCCCTACTGTCTTAATGTAAGCTTGTGCTGAATGGATAATCTTCAGTCAAAATAAGCATTGCCATCTGATACATCTACTGTCAGTGAGATAATTCAAAGAAAACTGATGGAACCAAAAAGAGATTCTTGTTTGGTGCAATAACTATCTCTGCAGAGAATCCAATGCATGGTTTATACAAGGACAGGGGGTTTCTTAATGTTTAGCTTTTTTAAGGCAATGTAACTTCAGGTAAGAAAATTGATTTAAAAAACCCAGCAGATTATCTCAGAATTATCAGATAATCAGATTTTTCTCTGAGCTTGTTTTTGAATAATAACTATTTAATTAATTGCATTTATTTTAAAGAAACTCAAGTTACAAATCCAATTTACATTTCTTGATCCAGAAAATCACATGTATATATGCTTAAATATATGAATATACAAGAAAGTGTTTAAGTATAGTCTGAGTCCCTTGACTTTAATGGGATTTATGCATTTGCTTAAGTGCATTTCTAAAAGAACTGTTTATTCATTTGACTACTGTATGCAAACTATTTGTTTTCTAACAGTAGTTATTCCAGAACTGAATAGAAAAAACACAACGAAACCTATAGTGTTCACAAATGGAATGGTGTGAAAACCATTAGGTGAGGACTGCCTCTATTTTATTTAGGAAATACTTTGTTTCCAAAGAGAGATGTTAAATTAACTAGATAATCTTAATATGAAGTTCTAGAGTAGTTATTTAATATCTGTGAGAAAAAAATAAAGCCAGAAAAGCAGTAACTAGCCATGTGCTTATTTGGTTTCATCTAAACCTTGCAGATTCAAGATTTGAACACAGATTGCTGTCCAGTTTTCTGATCTTAAAAACCTAGTGATCTAGAAAGATGTGCCTATGGTTTCTTTTAGTAGCAATTGGGCTTACATTCTTGTTTTTATGTATGAAGTCTCCTGTGGATCAAATATCTTTGAAATCATTCTGTACAGCTTTGAAATTTGCCTATATCTGACTTATCTGACTTTTCTGGATCACAACATGTCAGCCTCTATAAGCTGTTGCCTGCCGAATTAAGCCTGGGCTAGATGTCCTACATGAGCTACTTTAGTAGCTTCCAAAATAAACATACCAATTTCAGATACCTCCAAAGAAGCATCACAGTCTTCTGTGGATATGTTTTTAAAATGTTACATAAAGTCGGCTTCAATGGATGATGTAAACTTGGAAAGATGATGGTACATTTACATTGCATTTAAATTACAACTATGTGCAAAAGAAAAGCAGAAAGTCTGTGTGCTAATTCATGTTCTTCATTAGGTAGCATATATTCTAGTCTATATATTCTATGGCAAACACTCATTCTAAAGTCACAGTGAAAAAAGGGTTGTGTCCCTGTACCCATATGTTCTTGTTTCTAGCACAAGGTCATGTTGGGTATATATAACAAAGCTACAGAAATAGATGACTAAATTAACTTCTGGCTTAAGCAAATCAGAAATGCTTAATCCTCCCTCATGCTCCCAAGAGTGGACTTTACATTGAGATTAAAGATCTCTAAGAATATTGCTTAATATTATGCCAGTAATTTATTTTTCTGTACTGTAAATCGGATATCAATATTATATATGTCTCATATAGATAGCTTAGCAAGGCTTTTTTTGTTTAATGTGAGGTTGTATAAAAGGTGAAGCAACATCCTCAAGAAGCTGAACTGATTATTGTTCCACCATTGCTTATATTAACTATGTTGTTATCTATCAAAACAAATGTCAGCCATGCCAAAAGCAAGAAATCCTTTCTGAAATATTGTCTGAACTGCCTTCTTCAAAAATAACCCACAAACTACCCCATGCACTGTAAAAGGTGTGATTTAGTCCAGGCAAGATGCTCAAGAGCTTTTGCACTGCCATTTTGGAGGGGGAAAAGAGGAGGAAACGGCCACAGAGGATGGACTTTGAAGACAAAAATGTTGTAGCCAATTAGCTAAAATGTTACAATTGGTGCATTCTAAGCTTGATGGGCTCATTAAGCATTAAAACTCCTTGACATTTCCCTGTTGTAGTGATAAATAGGAATGAACAGTTTGCATTTTATACTTTACTAAATTGTATGTCTTTCTGGCTTCTTCATCTGTCATGTTTTACATGTTTAATTTTGCATCCATGTTATTAAAAAATTCAACGTTAAAGATTCTTTGTTCTTCTTCTAATTATCTTCCTTTGAAAAACTCCTAGTTTTGTATCAATGAGATTGTTTGGTTTTAAAGTTTAATAGTTAATGCTCATTGTTAAATTGCCAAAAGGATATAGACTAATTTAGCATGTCACTGCTGCTTGGTGAAAATGCCATCATTAGTGATCCATGAGTTGCAGAGAAAAATAGAAAAGAAAGAAGGCCAACAGTCTTATAAACACCCCAAATGATTTTAAGAAGTTGATTTTTATTAAAGGGGTTTTGAAGGGAACCCTCCAAATCCTTCTTTCTTTCCTTGACATAGTTAAATACATTTAAGTATCATCTTTAAATGGAACTACAACTGCATTGATTTAATAAACAGGAAGGAACAAAAAGCAGATTGTGAATGAGATAGTGTTAGCCTTTTTATAGTAATGAAATTAACCTCAGGACTACCTGCTATTCTTTTTTAAAACTTCTCCCCCCTTTTTGTACTATTCCAAGTTCTGAAAAAAACTCACCTGGATGGATATTAGTGGCATGAACTGGAGAAAAAGACTTAAAGTTTTATTGTCTTTCCTTTTATTTTTCATTTGCTATTCATAACCAGTGGGTTCAGAAATCCCATTCTGATTTTTCAAGTGTGTTCTCTCTTTCTGTTAAGAGGAAAGCTCCTGATAAGTCCTCATTTTCTCTAGATCATTACAGATCAGTAACAGGCTAACAATTGCTAACTTCTGTATTGGGTGTAAATGACAAGGTTCTAGTAGCAGAGGTGGCTGCAGGGGTGGCATCTGTGGAAAGAGTTCAGGGTCTGCTCTGTGCCAGACATAGCTGTTTCCAGCCACCTTGGCAACAGAACCTCCACATGCCAAAGCCAAGCCATTTGGAGGACTTTGTGGCGCCTCTGTGAAGACATATTTAAGAAAGGACAGAAGAAAGAATAGAAGGAGGGAACAGAGAGAACAACAAGATCAGAGGAGCAGTTGCTCAATGGTGGAGCATGCACACTCCCAAAGGGACTGTGGCTCATAGATGAGCCCATGCTGGAGCAGGTATGGCCCCAAAGGGACTGTGGCCTGTGGATAGGCCCATGCCAGAGCAGGTTCATCACTGAAGGGACTGCACCCTGTGGAGGACCCATGCGGAGCATAGGAAATGAGTGAGAAACAAGGAACGGCAGAGAGAAACCACCGTACACTGGCCTCAACTGCCCACACTACTCATTGCCTCACTGAAGGGTCTGAGTGTAACCTGCAGAGATAACAAGGTGGGGAGGAGAGGTGTCTGGAGTGAAGTAATGAAGTTGAGCCTGGTATTTTCCCTAAGAAAATGTTTGTCTTCTTTGTTTCCCAGCACCCAAATAAGTAATTAAATATTTATGTTAACTGACAGTAAATTAACTTAAATTCCCCAAGTTGAGTCTGTTTTGCCTGCAGCAGGTACTGGTGAGTGATTTCTCCATCTTTGACTTGACCCACAAGTTTTCTTGCTCCCCTGTTCTTCCTATTTTCTCCCCATCCTGCTGCTGGGAGGGGAGTGAGCTAGCAGCTGTGCGGGTGCTTGGCTGCTAGCAGGGGCCAACCTACCATAACTTCCTGTTTGTTTATGTCTTCGATATGTACGCTTTAGTTCTGACTGTAAGAGAAGTTTACCTTTTGGCACCTTTTTTGACGTATTGCAATGTTCAGCCAGTAGCTAGATAAGTGTCTGATGCTGCAATAACCATTTTTTTCTGGTCTAGCACAAAATTAATTTTAAAAGTCTCTTGTTAATTATACTAAGACCACTTTTTACAGTTCTGGCAGTCTAATGGGACTTAAAATTAGGATCAGAATGGAGTCCTTAAAACACTAGCTTTCATGCTGGATAGACTATAGTAGTCAGTGAAGTGCTACAGAGACTGCAGACATGAGGATAAGTTGTTCCCATGCTTTGTTCTTTGTTCCCATGCTGAGGGCTTTAGGCTGTCTTTATACCCCCTGTATTCTACTATGTATGATGTACCCAGCTCATATGATTGCTCTCATTTAGGTATATGGTAGTGCTAGACAGTGTTCAGTTCCAACACCTATATGAGAGACTAAACAAAGCTTCCAAAGAGTACTTTCAGGGTTATTCTTCATCCACTTTCCAAGCCCTCGATACTACTGCGGCAACATACACTCCTGTAGTGTAAATGACACCATGGCCTATAGCTGTGTTTTGTGTAGTTGTGAAATAATATGGTTATATTCTGACATGAATAATGCTATATGAAAATGGGGGCAGGTGGCTACATTGGAGAGTGTTTCTATTCAATGTTTTAGAGGTTTCAGAAAGTGTAAATTACAAGAAAAATTTAAAAACCCCAACAAACCACTTGTTGCATTATTTGTTTTGGAGGGGTGTATTTGTTTTTTCCCTTTAAAATTGTATTGGTCTATGATGATGTCTATTACTACATACCATCTTTGTCTGTGATGCTTTATCACTAGGTTCTCTGCATTGTAATAGGCATATTTAGTACCACTAACATGATGTTTAAACTTCAGATGGTAGTTCAGTACTGGGGTCATAGCAGTAACACGTTTTGACCTAAATGCATTAATTTTTCTATGTGGTGTTTTTCTAATACAGATTCATATCCTTCAAAACAGCTTAGGATGAAAGTATCTTTGTTGAAACTGACATGCCAGTCATTTTGATAGTGGATCTTAGATATGCCATTGGAGCTGATGAGATGTTGCCTTCATTTTACAGGATATCCTGACGAGTCATGCTGAGATTTGAATTTGCTGCCATCAAGTGCAGCAGAATCAATATATTAATATTTTACATTTCTGTATCTACTGTGAGATGGGAAGCTTTCAAACAACAGTAGCCCTCCATCCAAATGAGGGTATATGCACTAGATCAAAGTCTAGAACTAGCTGTAATACATATACCAGAATATAAATGTACAGCCCCTGATGGCTAAAGTACATGAATTTCTTACTTTTTAGTTTTGCTTTGTATGGACAATGGAAAAAGGAGACTAATGCATATTAGAATGTGTAGTTCTTCCTAACATAAACCCCAAAGATTTTTAATGGTGCTTCTATTCATCACTAAGAAGTACGGCACTACATAAGAACATGTTTTTTAGGTGAATGTGCCCTGCCTTCCTCTCCCATCCCCTCCCTTCTCCTGTGTCCTCCTCTCTCACCTTCTTTATTCTGACCTTCTCTTCTACCATCTTGTTTCATCCTGCCTTCTCTCATCTTCACTCCTCTTCTCTGACCTCTTCTCCCATCTTCTCTACTTAGACCTTCTCTTCTCTGACATTCTCTTCCATACTTTCAGCTTCCCTTCCCTTCCCTTCCCTTCCCTTCTCTTCCCTGAAATTCCCTTCCCTGAAATTCCCTTTCCATCCCTGACCTTCTCTTCCCTGACTTTCTCTGACCTTCCCTGACCTTCTCTATTGTAATGCTGGGTACTCAGAATCACATTTAAGACAGCATCTTACAAGTCATTGATTTTAATTACAGCTGCATGTGGAGGTGGACCAACTTGTTTCAGTGGTCAACTCTTTATCAGATATAATCCTTTTCTCTTTGCATTGTGCACCATCCAATCAATATATCCAAATGTTCTTTTGAATGTATTTTGTTTTTCTTTATTTCAGCATAAAGCTACATGTGAGTTTTTGCTCGGATTTTCAATATTCTTATTTTTAATTTCAGGTTGTTTTGACAGGATGCAGAGGTCACATGTTATTTTCTTTTCACTTTCTAGGGTGGGAATCATATTAAGAACCCATTTTCTCATGCAAAACCTCCCGATTTTTTATCCGAAATTTGCTTTCTGTGATTATTTGGTAAGTGGATTGACAGCATTCTTGTTTGGGAGTTGTTTGCTTCAGGTGTTCTTAAAAGTGATCACGAAGACATCAAATATGAAAGATTGTCAGCATTTATCCTTATCATAAGGATATATTTGGGAAACAAATTAGAAGATACTAAATAACCTTTTTTCTTTTATGTAGGATAAATAATCAAAGCATTTTTTTCAAGATTACAGTTTTATTCTCTCACCTGAAATAAGTATAATTTCTTTTTTTTTTTTAAAAGCAAGAATATTTCAGAAATCACTGGGTTTTTTTCACTGATAATTGTTTAGTAGTCTGCCACAACAGTGATTCAGGAAACCTGTGGTTTAATAAACATGTCTTATAACAAAACAGGGGCTGGTCCTTTCCCTCTAAAAACCTTGTGAAAATCCCCCATTAAATTAGAGTGGTTCTTTCCATTAGTGTTTTCTGTGAAAAGTGTCATTTCAGCAGAATAAGACTTTTCTTTTTTCCTACAACACTGTAGTGGTACTGACTGGGAGACCATTGTACATGAGTTAGTGATCCACAATAGTTAACCTGAGTAGGGCCAAACCTGTGCTGTGCTGTGCAGTGGGAACAGCTTAGCCTTCAGGTCTGTGTTGGGTGGCACAATTTCCTTGCTCACCAGATAACCGCAGCCACCTCATTGTAACAGAGGAGCCTGCAGGCAGCTCCCACTTGGTACTGGCCTGTGTGCCTCATCCTTATCTAAAAGTGCAGCAAGAAGGTCTTATGCGAACTTCTCTTTTGTTTGACAGTAGAAATGATAAATAGAATTGTTTTCTTGTAAGAAAATCATACAATAGCTTGGGTGACCCAAACGGATGGGTTCCGTGCAGCATGCCATGCGAAAATCCATCCAGGGTCTGTCCAACACTGTACAAACATGCGGTTCCCATCTTGTACGATTTACTATCTATATCCTGCTTTTTATTCTATCTTATTAAAGCAGCTTACTTTATTAAGGCATTTGTTGCTGACTCTTTCTTATTGAGATAAAGAACCCAGCACCATCTCTCTCTCTCTCTCACCTGCCCCTCACCCCCCCCTTTCGCCTGGTGCAAAACAACCACCTTTTACATTATAGTAACTCTATTTATCTCCTTGGAACTTGTTGCAACTTATCTTACATTCCACTTTTAAAAAATATCATTGCTATCGCTTAATGCACCTATATGTCATTATGTAGTTTATGTATTTTTCTTGGAAAAATTTCCACCCTATGCATTTTTGGGAAAGAGGTTCCAGCTATTTATCTAACATGCTGTGCATCTAACCATACAGTAGTTTTTCCATATTTTACAGAGAGGGTGAGAACAAGATAAATACAGCTCAGGGAATGGAATCTCTTCTCCTAATACTAAGTTTTGATTCTCCTTCCTCACTATCTCAAACTTCAGGTTAATGGACACTCATATTTCAGCCAAGAAATCTCTCTAGTAATCATAGCATTGTAAAAAGAAAGCATTTAAAGGTATTTTCTCCGCTTTCTTATTTTAAATGAACTTCTCCTTAGTGCTGTGTTCTCTTTTTTACAGTGGCTGTATTCATCTGTCATTTTTCTTAAGCAGTCACTCTTTAGGTCATGATTACCCTTGCTTTGGGCAATCTCTTCTCTTTTAAATAATATGATGAAAGCAAATCCAGTGAGGCTTACACAATGAGACCTTTAAGGTGCCGCTCAATCCTATTTGGTCTTGCTGAGACAAAGATTGGTCTTTCCTTTCATAGAATTAATGATCACAAATGCAGTTGTTATTACTCTTACAAAAAGCAGCCTATGCACGCAAATACTTATTAACTGTATCAATGCAAGGCACTGGAATGGCTCTTTCTGATGCTGATTGATTTACTATTAAGATAAATGTTTGTCAGTTCCAGGGAATAAAAGCATTTAAACTGGGAGGATCACTGCAGCCTTTCTGGACAAAACACTGTGTTGGCTCTTAACATTCTTTTGATTAGCTTTAACAGAAATTATGATACAAGCAAAAAAAATTAAAATTTTAAGTGGGTTTTACTTAAATTGATAAAGCCCAAGATATTCAATATTCACTTTGGCAGGTTGGTTCATGTCCCTTAGCTGAATCTATGGGGATGAACCCTGTTACACTACTGGGGTCTTCAGGCTAGATTTATAACTAACTAGTGATGGACACAGGAAAAAAACTCCACAAGTTTGACACCTAGCTCACAATGAAAGCCAATAGCAGCTGTGTGCCTCTCTGGGGCCATTGATTAAAAACCCTAAATACCTCTGAAATGTATGCTATAGATTGTGAATTGGTTTGCTATTCAGTTGCGTGGCTTTATAAATAATTTAAATGGGTGAACAGGACAGACTGACCTTTGACACAAGTTGGGACAAAGAATCACAGTTTCTTCTAGCATCTTTTTTTGTTTTGGGGTAGGTGTTGCAAAATCTTCAACTGCTTCACGTCAAAGCTCTCCTTCTGTGATGTGTCTGCCTGGCCAGCAGAGACACTCATCACTAGCTATACCTCAGCTGCAGGGAGGGAGTGAGTGTTACCCATTTGTGCAAGTAAATCAAAGATGCTAAGTGCTTTCCAGAGGTGTTTGAGAGAGGATGCTTGATTCCTTTGTCTCTTTCTGCAACTATATGATCCCACTCATAATCCAGCTCTTGTGTAATCAGTTTCTGAACATAAAATGCTCATAGAGCTTTAATATCTTTTTTTGCACTTCTTCAGCAGAAAGCTTGAAATTAAAATAAATAATTGCAATTCAGAAATGTATCTCTTTCTGATTCAGTTTAGGCATGTGCTTAAAATCCATTTATTGGAATGGAATCTGAAGAGGTGGTTGAAATTAGCACATTCTTTTAAGTGATTAGTGAATTTTTATGCTTTGATACTGGAGCTTATGGAACTAAGGTAAGGGATTTTTTCCTATTCGTTTGGCTTAGGGAAAGTTCCACAGAGCTACATAAACATAATCACTGAAGGTTTTTAGGTTTTGCCATGGGGTTATTGACACCGAAAAGAAAGAAAAAAGAAATTTGAAGCCTGAAGAAATAAATGAGATTAATACAAGTAGGAAGAAAAAGTTATTTAATTTGTTAATATGAATGCTGAATAATCCAAATTCCTGAAATGGAACAAACTGTATAGATTTCCCCCTACACTTACTGAAAAATCTTTCAAAATATATAAAGAAGCAACAATAAGTTGCACCAAAGTTTTTTGTGGGAAACTATGAGATTTTCTGATAGCGAAGTTTCCACGTCAGAAATGCAAAGCTAGGTTTGATAGAAATACCAAGTTTTTGTCTTAGATGAAGTTTACAAACCTGCACAGCCATTTCTTTTGTCTTTGCTTTGAGATGCTTGTGCGATATAAATGGGCATTGGGCATATACTTCTAATCACAGTAACATTACACTCCACTGATGACACTTGCCATCAGTTCCTTAGTTTGTGTTATCTCTACAGTGGCCTTAGCTTTTAAATAGTTCATTCATTGGAGAGGAAGGTAAGGTCAGTGATCTCTTATTGTTCAACAACACCAAGGGGTTTTCTGAGACTGGCAACCAGCAGAATGTTGCAGTGAAACTAGTGTATAGAGCTGCCAGCACAGGCTTGCCTAGATCAGCATTTCATTACAAAAATAGAAAATGACTGATGTATTTTCTAGGTCAAGGTGGAAGAAGTTAAATAAGGATACTGATGACTTGAGTAGGGAAAGGTGGTTATTGGGTGCAGTGTTCCACCAGCTGTGAATGGACAGTGTAGTCCTCTTTTCTTTCACTGCATAACAATATTTAAAGACCCAAGCACTATAATTCTAACTCTTATTTTAACAAATTGCAAGTAATACTAAGCTTATCTTAATTTCTTTATCTCTTAGGTATAATGACACTGAAATAGTAGGCATCAATGTGGACAGAGTTAATGTATCTTCCTCTCTGGCGGGATTAGTTTGAAGGAGAATCTCCAGATAGTGATGATGGTACTAAAGAGTTTTTTAGTTTTATTTCTCTTCTTCCCCTGAAATGTATTTTGTGTTTGGATATACAAGAGGAGCCTACCTACAAGTACTTACTTCTCTTAAAGAATTTTAGATATCTGTCATGAGTTAGAGAAAAAAAAGTAGTTTAATAAAAGCTTTAAAGCATTTGCTTGTTTTCAAAAATGTCCATAGCACATCTCAAATGAGCTGGTGGAACTGGAGGTTTTCAGGGATGCTACTTAAGAGACTGAAGGCATCAAAAGGAAGGGTGTCTCCAGACCTTCAAAAGTCTGACCCTATTCTTCAGTTTAGAAGTGTATGAATAAGGCATATGTTGTCTGAAGAAAATGTCATGAGGAAGAACAGGCTCAACAAGAAAAAGACCATTGCTTTAAGACAGCTAATTAATTTCTGTCCTCTAATTATTCTTCAGTTTTAGCTATTTCTTAGTTGTTTTACTTTTCTGAAGGTAAGAAAAATGAAGAGATTCTGCCATTAAACAATTCATAAGAGTAATCTTTACTGGAAATTTATCAGCTTTAGTGCAATGCTGAGCAAATTTCTAACTGGCTTTTGGCAAAATTTGATTAAAATAATTTTTTTCCCCAAAATATTACAAACAATTGCCTTTCTCCTATGTCCTCTTGCTCTTTTGTAGAAAGAACCAGATGAAGTTAAAATAGCATTTTGTTTACTTGGGATAGTTGTTTGAAGACTTACATTTAGAATTTGCGTAATTCAGAAGGAAGTCTGTGTAAATGTGACATAGGCATAAGTGACAGGAGCTGATCCTTCATGTTCAGAATCCTTCTCTAAAGGGAATTTTGATGCAGAGCAGGTGGCTTGGCAGATAGAGCTCCACCTGGATAAGCCATGGGACATCAAAGTAGCCTGTTACCTACTGACATACAAGAACCACAACAGGAAATTGAAATGAAGTATGAAACCCTTTTTGCTACAAATTCAGACAGCTCTTCTGCTACCTAAGGTGGAGCCAAAGAAGATATTATAAATTTCTGGTTTGGCTTTATAGTGAATGTTTCTCAATTTTCTTTATTTTTATTTTAGTTATTTTTGTCTTTTATTTCTTACCTTGTTAATTAGCTTTGGATTATTCCAAAGGCAAAATATGGGCAGAAAATTTAGAATGTATTTGTGATTGCAGAAAAGGGAGATCTACAAGTCTTAATTCTGAGGTCAGTTCACATTCCTCATGAGGTAAAATCTGACAGGAGGTTAGGTTATGTATGCAGACTTTGGTCCTCTCTTTGGAATAAATTAAAACAAAACTTCTTTTTTTAAGTTGAATGTATTTCAAATTCTAAAAAAATCACATTTTATTTTTAGTCTTTGCAAAAAATTAGAGTCTTTATCCACAAGACAACTTATAGTTGTCACCGAGCTGCCAGATAACAAGCTTATATTGTTCAGGAAAATATATTACAATTTTATCTACTTGTACTGTTCAATAAAACATTAGTATCTCAGCATTTTTATTTAACAATAGGCAACCTTAGGCCAGTAATTATGCAACAATTATAATCATAAAAACTGTCCCCTGCTGCTCACCTAGAAACAAGAATATATTAAACCAGTACTAACCATCTAAAAGGAAAGCAACAAACTACACTCATTTTTAATGCCCCTGCAGTGCACCATGGGAAGCTAATAATTCACCCTCTAATTAGTATCCCTTCTGCTGCTGTTGGCGCAAGGACAGACAAAGAGGTATCCGCTTCATTACAAACTTGCCTTGGTAATCTTTAAATGTCTTTCTTCTCTGCAGGTTGAATGCATGGAATAGGGGCAAATAGAATGTGCAATTAAAAAAGGTTTGCTGGTATCGCTAGTCTGACCATGCATCCTAAGTTTAATGAGTATGCTAAAAAATCAAGAAAAGCCATTTGAATGTAGTTTTTCTCTTTTTGGCTATGTTATAATTCTTCCTTTTTGTCCTTCATTAGTTTCTACATTAGCAGAAAAAAAAGGAATACCCAATGGGAGAAAGATATGATAACTTCACAACATACCTGCAATGACAGTATTGTTTAGAATTTGAGCAGTTGGTAAATGTTATCAATCTAGCTTGAGAAAAAGTGAATGACAGTAGGCCTTAATTAATGCTTTAGAAGTTTGAGTTTAATTGTTTCAAATAGAGTGTATCAATTTTAGTACACTCCTGTTTTGAAAGCCAGAATGATTTTTCCAGAGGTCCCTATGGGTTTGATATATACAAAGCACTTCTACATCATTTTTAGTACTGTAGAGATTATAGTGATAACACTATTGTTACAATGATGCTTTCCTTTAACTGTCTTGTTTACATATGTACAGTGTATTTGTTGATTAATTTCAGCTTATTAAAGAATATGTTACATGCCTGAGGGTATTTTCAACTTGCCAATACACAGCTGTTTCTAATTATTATAGAGAGATTTTTGTTTTTACAATGGCCTGACGCTACAGTAAAGGAGCAAGGCCAGCAGCGTACTGGACAGCACTAAGAGCTTGTGCTCTGGTTCAAATATGGCCTAAATCAGTTGTGTTATTTCCATTTCATAGCTGTGTAGTGATCTGTGTGAAGTCTCTTAGTAGTCTCATAACAAAACTAGGTGTAATGTTGCCTCTTCAGTTAATTATGAGGATTATCTATTGAGTTTCAGAAGACCTGCCTGTTTACCTCTTATTTATATCCAGTCCTGCCCTCTGTGAGATTCTGCTTGTGTAATCACTAGGTGAGTTGTGTGTGCTTAGGGGAGTTGAATATCATGTCACATTTTTATGACAGTCAATAGAAAATTCAAAAGTGAACGACCACAGTAACTAGCTTAAAATTTTACCTTCTATTTTGATATATATCAGTGCTGCTGTCTGCTGAACAGGTAATGAAACATCATATTTTTTGTAATAAATAGGTAGTTTGAACAAAGTTAATGGAGCCTCATAATCCTTCAATGTGAATATTGCAAGCTAATAGCAGGTGAGGACTGGATTATCAATATGAAAGGACAGTAGCACTCTTGTTCAGCAACCCTCCAGTGTCACTGGTAGAACTAGTTCTGTCCCACAAACAGTGAAGCTCCTTTAACCATTTCTGTCTTTGTGCATATCTGTTCCTGGTTGACTTGTGACTCTGTCTCCAGAATTGCTGAGCAAGCTGTTCTTTCATACTAGCTAACACCTTTCTCTGCCTGTGATCCTCTTCCTGTCAGCCTCCCTATCCTGCTCTTTTTTTGACAGCTTAGCCTACCTTGTTTTTCGTAATGCTGTATTCTCTCCTTCCTGCTATTTCACATCTTTTACTACTGCTCTTCCTCTGCTTAGGCCTAGCTGTTGAGTGCTTACCTCTTCTCTACTCTACTCATCATACAAATCTCAACAAGAAAACTCAGTGGCTGTAACATAGAACAGAGGACTACTCTGTAACAGAAGAATATATAAATTAAGAGGCTGATCCAGCATTCACTAAGGCTTTCCAGTATTCTCATGAGTACTGGATCAGTTCCTAAGTTAGTTTTTAGTTTTAATTTTAATTAAAGGAGCCACAAGGGAAAAGCAGGAGTGTTGTCTGTAGAATGAAATAGGATCTTGATTCGTTGTTCCCTCCATCTGAAATAAAGATATTTCCGAGTTTCTTATAGGAGAGTAGAAGGACATATAATACATGTAATGGAAAAAAAATTGGTTTACTTCCATTCCCGTAGCGCTTCATTGTTGATCCCAGTTTGCCCTAATTCAAATGTGACCAAATTAAAAAATGGACAAAATTGCTATCCTAGGCTATGTGTACACTTGAAAAGGAAGCTGATGCCATTTTAGGCTATCTTAGGACTCATATTGGGAAATAAAAGGTTTGGAGGTTGTCCTGCTTTAAAATCAAAGAAGAGAAGCTTATGGAAAGCTTACAAGCTCTTATCAGTACTCTATCTGTCTGCAGAATAAATGGAGAACTTGATCAACTAGTTCGATAAATTTACCCTTAGTACTAAATTCACTTAAAAATGTCAAAATTTGATTTGGTTGGCACTCAATCATATCAAAATTACAATCTAAAGAGTTATGCACAGTTTCTATTATTGAAGTATCTTGATAAGAAAATAATTGGATATAAATTATAACATGTTGTTTTAGTGCAGCATGAAGCCATGTTTTGTATGACTAAGAATGGAAGAGAAAACAAAATATCCTAATGATATTCTCTTTAAAAACAAACATATGCTTGTAATAATGACTAAACCACAGGGCATTTGCTTAAATGCTAATGACATGGTGGATTTAAAGGATCTGAATGTAGCACTAGGACACTCCTATAACTGGCCATTAATCTCAATGGAAATACTTTCTGCCTCAGTCATTATTGCTTATTGATCTGGTACAATTGACCATAATTTCTCTTCTTATTATGTCATATAAATTGCTTCTCATCCAGTTATGTGGTGCACTGCATCAGGTTACATTGTTTTCTATAAAATACTATATTAAGTCTCTATTTTTTAATACTGTCTGATAAATATGTGTTATATATTTGGGACAAGTTCTTGAAATACTTTTTTGAACACACTGGCTTCTCTGGGGGAGGCCAGCATCTGAGAGGTGGAAGCATTAACTTCAACCATCCATGCTACAGTTGTAGTGCTAGAGCTAGTTTTTCCTCAGAAAAAAATGTTGATCTTTTGTCCTGTAAGCTTTTTGTCTTGAATCAAGATGATAAGCCAACCATCCACAATTTTTCTTAAAGGTAAAATTCTGTTTTTGAAAAATTCTTGCTATGTGTTCTCCGAGATAGTTTACTTACTGGGTCTTCTGAGCATAGGTCAACCCAGGCAGCTGATTTCATAGACAGATGAGCAGACTAAGGAACTGTGTGGTCCAAACAATTGTTAGGGAGCCTACAGAGTGTTCTGCTGAAAAAAAACCTGTCAGAACAACCTATTCTACACAGAGAATTCCTTCAGGAGCTGCCTAGACAATCAAAAGGATCTGGGGACTGTGAAAGGCTGGGACCTAAGGAAGCATGGCAGATAGGCAGCTCATCTTAATGTCTTGAAAGGAAAAAATCAGGAAAACAGACTATTTTCTTTGAAATTTTTATTGCACTAAGCATATTGTCAGCAAACTTCTAGTGTTTGACACACTTGTATTTTTTGATGGGCAACTATTTTGTAAAGTTTCCAGCCACCTTGGTAACATTGCCTATGATTAACTAGAAACAGTAATATCTGGACCAGCAGAAACTGTGTGGTGGATAGACTCACACACTATGTCCTTGGCCAGCTCCCACATCCCATGAGGAAGGAAACCTGCAGTTAGAGCAACTCTTTATGGGCCAGAAGGTTAAGGAATCCATATGCATAACATTTTTTGTTGTCATTCCTTTGCACAGAATCATGCCTGGCTTGCTCAAAATAATCTATTCCCTGTGGAGTCTGTTCCTTGGTTTCACTTTCCCAGAAAGGTTTACTCTGGAGGAGAAAAAAAACCCTAGACACAAACTTCATGATTTTATATTTTGTAACTCCATATGTCTTGAGTCTCAAATGAGAGCTTCT
The DNA here is from genome assembly GCF_900496995.4 of Aquila chrysaetos chrysaetos. Classification (NCBI taxonomy): domain Eukaryota; kingdom Metazoa; phylum Chordata; class Aves; order Accipitriformes; family Accipitridae; genus Aquila; species Aquila chrysaetos. The sequence goes on from NC_044012.1 coordinate 15,617,353, forward strand.
GATTGCTAATCTCTGACGTTCTGGCCAAAGGGGAAGTTGTGCTTCACTCATGTTCTGCATCTCTAGCTACCTTCAAAGTTTAATGCAGGGAAATGGAGCCAAGCAAAGAAAATGTCTCAAAGACAAACATCTCTGATTTTGCTTGTTGTTATAATGAATGATGGCAACTCGGGGAATTATTGTAATAGTAAATATATCAGTTATAAATATTGGTAAATAAATTTGTATATGTTCCAGATTCATAACACTGATATTTTAATTATTTTTTTTTGCCTTAATTCTCATAAATATCACTATTTCTGCAAAAATTAATCATGTAAATCAAATTATCATTGATCATTTTTAATCTAGAGAATGTTTTTCCTAAATTTATTTCTAAACATTGATCAAGATGATAAACAGCTTAGAGAACATTTTAGCTCCAGATTGGAGATCAATTTTTAATATGATTATTGGCTGCTCTGAATTTCTACTGTAAATACAATATTTTTCTTAAACAGACCACATGTTTCTGTTTGGTTAGATGTGAAATTTTTGCTAAGGAAAAGCACAAGCCTAGAATTGATTAATGCCTAAATTGATCGTTACTTCCAGGAAATTAATTTTTTTTGTTGATGAAACCCTTGGCATGGCAAAAAGTATAGTAGAGACTTTGCTGAGACGGGGAAATTGCATACTTGTGAGACAATTTTCTTCTGTGCTGCACCATATTTAAAAGACCTAAAACGTGTAAAATTGTTGCTGGGAAGACAGAAGGAAACAATGGACTCCATATCATCAATGTTCTAGATTAGGTTTCTAGTACATCTGAATTCTGCTAAATTGCCTTCAGCTGACATGCCCATTTTTGCCTCCCACAGGCTTTAGAACATAGTCTTGTACCTAGTAAATCACTGATAGTTTTCTCTCATGGTTTCAATGCAATTGGCTTCAATTTCTAGTTTCCACAGGTGAGACTAAGAATAAACAAACAAAAAAGAAAATGGAATAGTAACTAATAAAGCAGATTAAAAATAGTATTTTGACATAATTCTTAAGTAGTTTTGTAAAGAGGCCAATACTTTGCATAATGTTCCATTATTATTCCATCTTCTATGTCTCATTTACAAAACAATTTGATTTATGGTATGTAATGTGTAATAGACTCACAAGAAAAGGATAACTAAAAATGTAATTACTGTTTCTTAAGGTAACCACTTGCTGAAGCAACCCCTCACGAGCAAGGTAATGTTCCATATGCTAGTTTTTTATATACTATATCTCCTACACTCCTTATATATTTTCACAGATTCTCTAGTGATAATCCACATATTGGCCTAGTACACAAAATTATGAAGTTTAAGCCACTATATTACTCATTGTTGTTTATATGGCTTGAATATTTTAGAATATAGGGTTGCAGAATATTCAGAATATCTTAGACCTAAAATTCAGAAAACCAGGAAATACATCCTTGGAGGAGTTTTATGATGTACAAATATTTGCCTAATAATGCACAATTGCATAATTGTTGTCACTTTGAGCTATAAATCTGCTACTTCGAACACTAAGTTTCTGCAGCCTATATGATTCCATTATAATGGAATGTAATTTGTGTAACTGTATAGAATCAGGATTCTTGAAGTGTTAGAGACTGATGTTTAGCATAATGACTAACAGATACAGGAGTGGAAAAGTCCAAACATTAGGGGCGACCATGAAGTTCTAAATGGCTGTTATATGTAGGTAGTGACATTTTGACACGTGAGAAGGTATGGCTTTGTTAAAATGTATTTCTACCTATTTTTGAATAGTTTGTTTGCAACTCTTATTAATAATGAATCATTTAACACACCATGGCCCTTTAGAGGACTACATTGTAAGTTACATTTCTTTTCTGAGTTGGGCTATTGTTACTGGGCTGAATATGCTGTGCATGCACAGGATCGAATGATTATTAATAGTTCTAGTCTTTCCTGGGTTGCTAGCTGCACAATAATGAAAAAAGCAGCACGGTCAAGGTACAAATCAGATTGAAACATCTCCTGTGAACTTCTAATTCTAAATTTATACAAAGCAATTAAAACCCCCTGTACTTACATATTTCTTTTAGACTGCACTAATGGTTTGGAAGTAGCAAGGTAAGATAGACGTTCTGATTAGAAGAGACCAGCAGTTCACAGATCAATAAGAACAGAATGTCCTAATACCTTCTATACCTCTGGATGACGTATTTTGTTCCACTGACTTTCAGTTTAGAGGTACTCACAGAAGTTTATAATTGTAAGATGAGAGTTTTTGTTCCCCAAATTCTAAAATAATATAAAATTTAATAATATGTCTACAAATATACCTGTCTTGCTATATGTATTGCAGTAAAATTCATGTGGCTCATATCACATAAGCCGCATGAACTTTTTTGGTGAAGATATATCCATATTATGTATTTGATAGACAGGTGAGGGCTCTGTGATCTACAGTGGAGGAAAGGACTTCCGAGTTCTTTCATAACTTCAGAAATGATTGGTGGATGAAGAAGAGTTAGAGAATCCACAGTTTTTACACAGTGAAGCACTTTGAACAAATTTTCCATTTAGGGAAAATGAAAATGTTTTGTTATGATAATTAAATAATTGATGAAGACAGTTTGGAATAAAAAGGAATAAACTTTATTATTTAATTTGCTTCTGACTTTCCCATTTTATTAGAGATGATGCTATCAAGCATCATTCACTTTTGTCAAATATTGGCTTGTGAGTTCTTTTCATTGAATGATTGCATTCGACTTTTTATTTGTCTAGTGTATTTCTGCTTTAGACTAATGAGGTTTTTTTTTCTTTTAATCTGAAAAGTCATTGACGCAGCATCTTATTCTCAGCTGACAGAAACAGGTTGAGGGGTTGGATTGTTGTGACAGGATTACAACAGCATATTAGCAGTGTCTGTCTGTCTCACTCTTTTAGGAGTGCTGCTGGCTGCTTCTGCTATGTAGGGTAGTAATTATTCATTGATTTACTTCACTTCATGAAGTCTGCCTCCAACCTTTCCAATCCCTATTCTACAAGATGAAAAGAGAGACTTTAAAGTAGTAGTTGCCTGAAGAGAAGGAAGGTTTTTGATGCTATTGCTAAGACAAGTAATGAAGAGCTTGCATTATCCATCTCAGAGCTAGTTTCTCAGAGATGTGTTATTTGAGCACGTGTAAAAATTAGTTGAGAAGCTGATTTCCTCTATGGAGCAGAGTAGGAAGGCGAGAGATGCCCATCCCTGGACATTTGAGCTTTTTCCATAAAGAATCTGTTGTGCTATTTCTGTAGCTTTAGAACCATGTAGCCCACCACAGAGACATGCCTTTAATGCCAAGTCATTTTGGCCTGCTATGCTTCACATTCTTTCAAATGTGCTGCTCTTCAAACCAGTCTCTGCTTATACAGTCTCAGTGTTTTTGCTGCTGTTGGAGAATATGTCTGACAGCCTTTTTAGAGACTTTCTATGATTTTTCAGGTTCTTGACATGGTCTTTGACCCAGCTGCCTCAATGTGCTCCTGCTACTCCCTTGTCTCTGTTCTTTATTCCTGTACAGAATTTGTAGCTGGGTTGTACAGCCTCTGTCTTATAATTTAAAGCTCTGATGTGATCTTTAACAGAAATACCTCAATTGCAGGAGTGCAAAATCACAAGAATGTATGATTACTGCAATATTCACTTCTGCCACCTTGGAGATGCATGTCCCATAAGGGTTGCTCTTAAAGCAGGTACAAAGCAGGTACAAAGAGGGAGCAAGCTGTCTACTGCCTCTCCCTGTGTCAGCTCTAACATTAGGGCACAGATGAAACATTTCTAGTTTCTCCTAAAGGGCTACACAGCAGGATACACTGCACCAGCAGCTGCAGTATGTGTTGAAAGGCTGGAACATATGGTCTCTCTTCACTGTACTCACCTCTGCAAATTTAGCACCAGCAACTTTTAACAGACTCTGAACCCTAGATATTGGGACAATATATTGATACTCAGGAGGGAATCATACTAGTATAAAGTAGTCCTTCTTTCCTTCCTGTCTTGTTCACAAAACACTAGAAACAACATGAATCTTACTGTTCAGGATATTCTGATAGTTCATGAACTGAAACCTATTTTCATGCCTGTAAGAAGCTATGAAGAGTATTATTCTAAAAAAAAATCTACTGTAAAATCTAAGTAGTGCTATTTGAAACTGCTGATTTCACTGTGGCCTAAAATGGCATATTATTTTTTTTTTAAATATCCTAATAAACAAAGATTCTTATCTGCATTTACTTGCTTTGAATTTTATGGAAGCAGCAGTTTCTCACTACAATAAACCCAGATCAAAAAGTGTTTTCTTTTGAATTCAAATCAGCCAAATGGGCATCTCTTTCTGAATCCATTCATGCAGCTGATCTCTGATCTGCAGCATAGTAAGGAGTTTCGTGTGGTAAAAAGGGTGTAACTCATTTACACTGAATAATGTATGCATATATAATATGTGCAAAACAGCCGGCAGCCAGAGAAATATCCTCCAGCAAACTATCTGTGGTTAATAAAAATTACTGTCCTTTCATGAAACTCCAATTTGACAAGGGTCCTTTAAAGGATCCTAATCCTAATTAGGTTAGAAGTTTTTTGCCTAAATTATTGTACTATCAGACAATACTGTACTACTGTCTTTCAGTGTGTTTCTTTTTAAAGAAGGATCGCAAGATTAGTTCAAAACAATAATGAAAACTATTTTGTATTAACATATGAATAACATATTAATTCCATGCACCATTTAAGAATCCATTAATTTTGGTCTATTTGTTGACATACTGAATGACCCTAGTTCTTCAGATTTTCCATAGATGTCACTATAGAAGACAAGCACAACTTTTTTCCATTGTAGTTACTGTAGTTACTACAAGCTTTTTTTTCTCTTCTTATAATCTGAAAATGATTTCTGTAACTAAAAAAGTCTTAGAAAGTATTTTTTTCAAATTTGACTGATATTCAATTTTTTAAATTTATTTTTTCAGTCATGTCAGATTCTTATGGGAACCTACACAGAGGAAATACAGATCATTAGGCAAGTTACTATTATGAAACAATGCAAATCTTCATCAGGTCCTGTTGTGGAAATATTGGGCCCATTAGTCATGGCTGCTGAGCCTCCAAGTGAAGTCGGTAGGTAAAGGTGCTCAACCTCTCCAAAAGTAGGGGATATTGCATTAAAATAGATCTATCATAGTAAACTAAAATGTTACAAGTACAGTAAAGATTGTCCGACATCGACTTTAAAATATGAGTCTCTGGAGACTGGTTTCACACAATAATCTGAGCTGCAGTATGAAAGATGGTACTTTCAAAGCAAATCCTATAAGCAATAGGGCAGATTCCCCTTGTTCCTATATCTTTTTTTGTAGACATTTGTGCTTCTTCTACAAGTTGAATGTGTCATTCCTCTGTTTTAGCTTGTTAGGCAGTATCTAAGTACATGTTCTCCTTGCTCACAGTTGTTCCCTGATCCTGGGCACTGTAGGATCAGTGACAAGTGTGGAGCATGCATTACATCATGTGTGCACTCAAATCTCAGTCTCACAACCACCAAGCTTGGAGTCCCCTTTCAGTCCATGGCTTTGTAGCTCTGGATGGGTCCTTATAGCAAAATTGTGTTAGCAGACTCAACAGCATAGGCTAGAGCTTAGGAGTCTGAGAAAGTGTATGAACCTATGTGGGCATAATATATATTTGACTTTCAATTTACTTACCATTATTTAGATATTACTATTATCATCATTTATGCCATTTCAAAGCTTCCCTGGAAGCTATTCTCTAATGACAATATTTGGTAATGCTCTGAACAGTAAAACCATTACATAAGTTCCCTTTCCTGTGTTAAACAAGATTAAAAAAGACTACCAAAACATTTTCAGACATTGATTGTACAATTGGATGATCTGTGTTAAACAGCTGACTTTTGTCAGCTTACATTTTGTAAACATTTGGCAAGCCATGCAAGGTTTTCAGTCCATCTGTCTCAAAACAAGTTTTTTGAAGGGAATATATATGGTCGTGCAGGGGGAAACAATCCACACTTGCTATGAAGCTGGTGACCCAGAGTGTCACAGCTTGGCTTTCAGTTTACTTTGGGGGCAGTGAAATTTCATTGTTCTTTATCTGAGGTTTCTTCCAATACCACAGTCAGGTACCTGGCAATGCCCTTTCACATCCTGCCCACCACATGCATGAGGCATCATGCATCTTCCTCAGTACTCCATCACAGTAGCATTTCCGTAGTAATCCCTGCAGACACAGTTACGTTTTTGTCAGTTCTGTGTGCCAAAAATAGGAAACAAATCCAATTCCTTTCCTCCTCTCTACCTCCAGCAAGAAACAGTTCTTCAGTCACTCTTCTTTCTCTCAGGTTTGGTATTGTAACAGTATTTGTTTTGCTCAGATTGTAAAAAGCAGTTTGGGGTTTTACCTGTCAATCTAAACTCTTCTGTACTCTTATGATGATGCAGAGTGGATGTGTAAAATCATGTAACATCCATTCAATTAGTGCATGTTAGCTAATGACAGAGGGCCTGCAGTTGACAAAGACTTTTTAAAAAAATGCTTTCCATCTTGCATTCAGCAATTTGGCCCAGCTGTTAATAACTTCAGGTTGTGGGGAGTGACCAAGTAACACATGACAAATTATTCATTTATTTAAAACAAGCATGTAGTTTAATGTTCTGCTTAAGCCTGTCTTAGACCTGGAGCTTAGTGCTGTCAGGATCTCTCTTACTGAGAAGGATTTTTTGGAACTTACTTGAAGTGGAGGTTTATTATATTTGAACTGAAAATGAACTGTTCTGGAGGAAATCCTTGGAGAAGCTCCACCAGTATAGGACACAAAAAACACAGCAGCAGCTGCAGCATCAGCATGCTCCTCACACTTTCAACTAGTGGCTCAATGAAAGATTTTGGCAAGGCAGAAGACCCAGTGGGTGCCAGGTTGGCACTGGTACCTATTGTGTTTTCTTTGCCTTATAGGATTTTTTTAGAAATTGTCAACTTGTTTTTATGATACTGAAGCTTGAAATGAGGGGGTAAAGGGGAAAATAATTTATTCTTGTTTAGGGTCCCTTCCCTGTCATGGACTTTTGCCTTTATTCTACTTTCTTCATCATGCTAATTGGGAAAAATATTCAAACAACTGACGTCAAGGACAGTTTCTGGAATAGGATGCTACATTTTAAGGGTGAGAATTTCCTCCACATTAGCACTATAGTTTCTTACATATATTGGTCTGTGTTTTCAAATTTAAGTGTTTAAAGGCATGCTGATCTCATGCAGTGTAGCAGAGAACAGGGCTGCCCTATTTCCAGAACCAGAAGCAAACAGCTGTGCCACTGTGGTGTAATGCTCAAGCTAAGTGGGGGACCTGCTGAGGACAGAGCCTATCAATTCAAGAGAATTGGCAATATAATTGGCAATATCTTATGTTTAACATTTTGTAATTACTAGAATGTGGAGTGAATGGAATTATTGTAGTGTACGTTTTGTTCAGTCTCTCAGAGTGATTTCTAGATCTATATATAAGGGCTTGCTTTGTTGACAGTTTCAGCAGGAGATGTTCCATGTTGATGTTAACTGCTTGTATCTTTATGCTATTGAAGACTTTGATGTTATTTATTGTTTAGCTGTTCTGTGGTGAAATTGGCTTCTGAAAGCAAAGTGGATGAAATGCAGAAATGTTTATAAAGGGGAGGGGAAAAAAAAAGTCCTAAATGAATGAGTGCTTATTGGCCACTGAGAATTTTGTACCAAGATTTAAAACAAAACAGTGATGGTAATTATTATTTACTGTGCTTTATTTCCTTAATCGTAAATTAATGCATAAGCTAAGTAGATCATAACCTCTGCTTTTATAGAACCATAGATAAACTATAAGGAAAAAAGATATCACTGACTTGAGAAAGTATGCCTGTGCAATTATCTGCTCCCTTGCTGTTTACCATGTCTGACTATAAATGTTTTATTTTGCCCTGACCATGTTAGCATGAGTAGGGAGGTCAGAACCATTAGCAGATTGATCCTTCTCTCCTCCGTTTTATGGCCCATATCCATTGTTAGTTTCACTTCAACGATTTTTCTATTTCTCTTTCAGTACAGCTAATTTAAACAAACAAAGTTTGGGGTTTTAAACTATGATTATCTACCACTTTCTCTCTCTGTAGTTGTCTTTTCTCTGAGCTGTCTACTCTTCAAATAATCTTCTTAGTTGTTACCTCCTGCATGCTATCTTACTGGTTTTCAATTATTTTTATTTTTATGACTTTTTCTATTGGGTAGAAGTGTCTTATCTTAGATCATCTCTTTTTATTAATTTTGGAATGAGTATGTTTCCAGACTCTTTATTCATTTTTCTCTTGTGGAAACCTATATATTTTCTTAGGCATCTGAATTCAGCAATTCACTTGAATTCCAGTTGTCATTTAACACTGTTATTAGCAGCTTTAATTCTTGAGAATCTACATTTATTTCCACATTTACATGCCTGTGTTTTAGTCATTTGTCTTATACTGCAGCTACAATAAGACAGGAGATACTTTAACATAAGATTAATATTTATCCTGGCAAATGTGACTGAATTGCTCATCACTCTTATAACAGTGTTTGATCAAACTGCCAGTCATTCAGCTTATTAGTGTCAATGTTTGTTACTGATTGTTATTGTTCTTCAAGCAGTATCATTTTCAATTCACTTGCCAGTATCTTTTGTTTCTGTATGCTTCAGAACTCTTCTGTACCCAGGACCTCATTCTGGGCCACCTTGTCTTTCATCACAGGATTCCTGTGTCAGAGCTCCCCTGAAACCCGAGTTCCCTGACAGTCTCCAAACAGCTGTAGACAGCATAACTCTGCTTCCCTGTTGTATTTCACATGGCGTTGTTTCTCCATATATGTTTACAGTGTCCTCTCAGGAACTGGTAGCAAAGTGATTGTGCAAACAGGTATTATCGCTTTGCTGCAGTCATGTGAACATTTGTGCAGGAACCCTTCCCAGGAGACTGGTTATTCCTCTCTCTTTTTGAAAAGTGCCATGGGAGTCTTTACATGCTATGCACAGAGAAACCAGCAACTTTAAGAGACTTGTGTTTAACATCTCCTTTGAAGTAGAGTACTTCTAGCAGAGTAAGCATTAATGAAAGGCAAGAGGATGACAAAATGTGTTAGAGAAAAATCCAGATATAAATTATTTGGGAAGGATAGTTTAGTGGAGAAACTAGCACTATGCTGGAGGAATCCATAGAATCCAGTGAAATACAATTTCCACATTTGTAGAACCACAATGCAGAGACTATAATATAGAAAGGAAAGGATACATATGTGTATTGGGTCTGGCTGGGATGGAGTTAACTTCCCCATAGCAGCCCTCATAGTGCTGTATGTATAGAAGAATAATATAATGCCATCATACAAATTTGTATTTTCAGTTCTGGTCACCTCATCTCACAAAGACTATAAAGGAAAGAAAAGTAGTTCACAGAAATTATAGTAGACATAACCAACTGATATTTTAATACTATAAATTAGTCAGGCATAAAAAAAAACCTTTTAATTTTGTATTTAGTGCAGGATCACAAATGCGTATTAGCCCAAGGCCCTGTTTGAGTGTCCAGTACAGAAGAGTTTTGTACACACTGGAATAATTAATAAATCAAATGAGAACCATGTTTGTGTAGTTGTGTTTTTCTGCAAAATAACAGGTGTTGAGTGCATGTATTAAGGCACCTGTTTTATTTGGCTGTTATTTGTCCAGAGATGCTTATTCATGCTAAATTTAGCGAGGCTGTGGCAGAGCATGAGTTCACTTGGGAATGTGAATCTGTGAAATATGCTTTCACTGGAGCATGGTGAATAATTTAACTCACTAAATCTCTTTTCCAGCTTGCCATTTAACTGTGAATAGATTTCAGTTTTGATTCATTTTGTTCTTCAAGTTATTCAACAAAAGGTTTATGCAAATACATTGCAGCCTAAGGGTAGCTTATATATTACTCACAGTGACTATAGCTTCTGCTGCTGGTGATGGGACCAATTCAATGCTCATTGAAGTAATTGGAAAGGCTCCTGTACATTGCAGTTACAAAATCCTACAGATATTTTTTCCATTGACTTCAGTGAGTATGGGATGAAGCTGTGTTCTCAGCTGGCTACTCATGCTCTGTGACTGGGTAGATAGCTCATATAATAGGGTTTCTGCTGCTTGACAAGATGACTTGAAAATCCACAGAGAGTTCTTGAAGATTACCTTGAGACCGTTCTCTCAAAAGATGTGCATTTCTTCATGATACTTTATCTTTCTGAAAAAAATTCATTGAAACATGTAGACTTACAAAAATGTCTGCAAAAAGTGATTTAACAATTACATGGTACATTTGTAATTCATTAAATATATTTTTAGTATTTACCAATTTAAAGTCAGCTTAAAGCATACGTATAGGAGTTTATGCATTATATAAACAGAAAAATCTAATCTGGAAAGAATTTTTACTAATTGCAATATATAGCAATAAAGTCTTTCAAAACAGTTATCAGTAGCATTGTTTCTAATATTTAGGGAAATACCTGTTTTATTGTTAGCAGTTCAGAAAGTTTGGGTTTCATTTCTTGTAGTCAGAAGTCCTGTTGGGAAATGTGTCTGAATAAGAACTACAGGATAGCAACCTTGCATTGTATGATTCACAGAACTAAAACATTAATACACTTCTATATTATATCCTTTAATGTATGATTTTTTTCCTAGAAGATGAAAATGTACAGATAACTTTAAAGTAAAATCTCTTGAGATACTTAGGGTTTTTTTTCAGTGCTCAGGATTTATAAGAACAATGTGTTTATTTGGATTCTATATTGTCAAATCTAAGAAATACCTAAAGGGTATTTATGAATCTTTTTTTATTATTACTAGCCCTTACTTAGTTGTTTATAAATTAGAAAAAATTTGCTTCATTGTTTTATTTTCAGTCACTAACCATAGAATAGCCTCTGATCATATTAGTTGCTTAACCAAGTGAAAGATTCAGTAATGTGCACATTTCTTTAGTCACTTGGTAATTTTTATGGCCATCAATTCTTTGAATTCCCTCCTGACATGACTAATGATAAAGCACCTGTATATACTTAATTTATATGCATAAGTATCCCTTGATCTATCAATATTATTTTGGTTTGCAAAGTCCATAATAGCTTATCAACACTTTCTCTGTATCCACCCATCATCCCTAAGGACAGTATCTATTTTGATGGTGAATCTTTAACCCCTGCTCCTTTCTCTGGAGGTAATTGGCTGAATTTTCAGTGGAAAGCCTAGAAGGACTTAGCTTTTTCAGTGATTACTTAAGAGGTTCATGTGTTTAAACCTCATCTTGTTTACCTCAATCTGTTCTTTTAATATCGCCAAAACTTCTTTCCATCCCAGTCATTTTTTCAATTGTTTGAGATAAATTCCTTTTGCATGCTAGACATTTTGTTGGTAGTGTGAACCCATGGTAATCTCTTTCATCATATTTCTTTTAATGCCATATGCTTGCACTGCTGGATTTTGGATTTCCTTGGATATTTGCAGAAACAGTAAACAAAGATTTATTTTTTCCTGACTTGTCTCATTGCTTGCATGTTCCGGGTTTCTATTTTCTTGTAACATTTAGCAGCCAACAGTTAGCTCCCCTCTGGACTGTTCCAAGTACTCTGTGCCCATATAAGGTTCTTGAAAGTATCATTGCAAATATTTGAAAGGAATAACCTTATTTCTTTTGTTTTGTGAATAAGCTTTTGAAATGCACTAGTGGTGAAGGAAAAACAGCGGGCGCCAAGTGATTTGAAGTGTCTGTACTACAACAATTATCTATTAAATTAACTGGACAACAACTTGTCCATGTACAATAACCAGCTGATGAGAGATGATTTTGTTAGGTAGTGTTTTAAGGAGTATAGTTAATTCAGTAGATGGCACTATTCCTCCTGAGTCACTGAGCTAATAACCCAGTTACAAGGTGATTCTCTACTATGACAGTGTCATCTCTTTTTTCAAATGAGACTGAATAAAATTTTAGAATATTTGAGTCCATTAAAAGTTCCCGTGAGATTATTTGCAAGAACATGGGCACCTTTCTGCCAAGATTCCAGTGTAAGTGATTATTAGATTTGGATAAATTTATAGTTATGTTCCTCTATATCTGAGCAGTGCCTGCACCCCTTATGAGTTCAAATTTTCTGAACAATGGCATGATTAATATAGTAGTTCTACAAATCATGTAGGCCTGCATAAGCTGTTACTGTTGCTTAAAAAAAGCAGTGCCCTGGGTCTTTACTGATCAGTCCCACCCACCTATTGCGCTCTGATAGTTCATGGTGGCATGAACATGCCTATGTGGATTGGGAAACTGATCTGAATTGTAACTAAACCAGCAAAGAAGCAGTCCACCAAAAAGCTAGTTTGCCTGGGTACTTTTTCTGATGCTGTTTGTGGTACAATAACCAAGAAAGTGGCATAAGAGGGAGTGGTACCAAACCAGAAATGATCATGAGTAAGCTGACTAGACTAATTCTTTTATCAACATCAACAGTTTATACCAGCTTTAAGTGTTCATGGGCTGCAAACACAATTGCTAAATTTTTTTGAAAGAAGATTTAAAACTTGCTCTGGAAATGTTTCCAATTCTGCAAATTCAGACTGTGGTTCAGCACAGACTTCTCCTTTGTGACCAAAAGTGCTGCAGCTATGTGAGGCTGTGATCCAGCATAACTTCCCTCTGTTAGTTCCTTTGATCCCTGTAAAGCAGACATGAAACTCTATATGATGTGTACCAGCAGCAGTGACAGAAATACTATCATGTCATCAGGCCCAGTCAGTTAGAGCACTGATCTGGTGTTAAAGACAATAGGACCATGGCTTCCTTGAGTGTGGGAATGTCAAAGTTCAAAACTTGGGCAAAACAGCATCGATTAAGAGAAGTAATGAGAAAGAAAATTTGTGTGTGTTCTGTTTGTGTTTCTGTCCTGAAATATAAGAAGCAGCATAGCCACAGCACTTTCTTCAAATGAGAACTTACTTTTTATTGGATTGGATTTTTCCCACTAAAATTGAGGCATTTTTATTGCAGTTGTCTTGAAGATGAGTATTTCCATTATTTTCTTGCTTTTAAGAAACTGTGATTTAAATTATTCTGTGATTCTGCTTTGTTTGGTGGATGTAAGAGTAACAGACGTGGTGACAGTTTCATTGCAGATATTCAAAGCTGCCAGAATAAATCCTGAGTCTCTCTCAAAAAATATTTCAAAATGGGAGATGAGTAAAAGCAAATGAGGTAGTAGTATCTATGAATATAACGTATTCAACTGTGTTCTATCTAATGTAGCTCCAAGTTTTTAAACCAAGTAGATAAAAAGGTTATTTTAGAGTAAACATAATACAGGCAATCAAAAACATTTTTCCTCCTTTCAGTTAGATCATATGACATCTTCTAAGAGAGTCCATGATCATAAATAGAAAATTAATAAAGATAGCGGGCATCTCTGAAAGGCAAGGATGGAATTTGCTGCTGTGGCTCAAAACTGTCTAATCTAGAATTAATTTTCTTTTATCATAGTAATAAAATTTCACTTGCTTGTTTTGGAAATATGGTGGGAACACGGCTGCTTTCTCTGAGGAACTGGTTGTAGCAGCATGTAGTTTCCTTCCTAATTTGCAGAGGTGGAACAAGCAGGCAGGTAGATATTTAGTGCAGCAGAGCACTGGAGTATATTTGACTGGAGTATAACTGAATACCTAGTGCTGTTACATAGTAAGGTAATTAATTGTGCTTAGTGAAGAGTGGGTAGTGTATAAACACAAATGTTTGTAGAGATGGGCTTTGGACACTTACAAACTTTTCGTTTTTATAATAATGACTTATCTCCTGTAACCACCTCCACGAAACAGACATCAGCATTTATCAAAGGGAGAATGATCTGTGATTAAGACATAGTCAGGGGACTTGGATAGTCTGAACGCTATTCCCAATTTGGTTTCTAATGCCAAGTAAATAATTCAGTTACTTTATGCAGGTTGCATGTGCAATATTTTGGAGCTGAATGCTTGTGATAGTCAGGGTTCCTGTGTCTACTCCTACCACCTCACAAGAGTGAGTGTTCCTGTAGTCATGTTCCCACTACCACTTCAGTTCTATTATTTAGTTCTCCTTTTACAAAATAGGAGTAATTCCTTCTTACTTTAGAAGGTTTTTTTAAGTTTAAAATCCTTAGCTTTTCTGATGTGCCTACCTGTAATGATATGAGATCTGTACATTTACAGTATTGATGCATAATTTTCCTAAAATCAAATGAATGATAGCAAATGTGTGACAAATAAGAGAATGATAGATTTTTTTTTCCCAAATCAATAGATTTTAAATATAATTTAGGATGCAAGTAATTAAATGCAAGCTTTTTTCTTGATTTTATTGGTAGCTTGGTCATATCCTCCCATTACTATGCTATGATCTAAAAGAAGCCCTTAAGAAGCAGTATTGCACAGTTCTGATGTGTAAATATCATGAGCTTGGTTTGAAATAATGAACCTGTTAAAAAAGACCTAAACGCAACAACTTATAAAACAATTTCCTCTAGCTTTCTCACTGAGAGGTTTGAGGGTTATATCACTTTTACTTTTTATTGAATTCAAACTAACATCAGTGTAGGGTACACCGTTCGGAAGATCTCGCGATGTCACGGAAAGGTAGAAGGCTAGTCGTCGCCTCCCTATGACATATCAGTAATCCCACCTACCGTTGTTAGTATAAAAGGAATTAACTGCGCAATAAAAGACGGAGTTGGCACTCACACCATGTGTGTTATCTGTCTCTTCCCTGGTCCAGGCCAACCAGTGATCTAATCGCGGCACCTTGATATGTAGCACTGCTACACATCAGTGTATTGCATGCAAACAGTTTATTTCAACAGGAAGGTCTTCTAAAATAACGTGAGTTGCCATAAAATACTGAAGCTTGGCAAAACTGAAGTGTGATTAAAGTACTTGTTTTAACTTGGACTGAAGCCCATTGTTTTCATTATATATAACAATTTTATCGGGTAGCTGTTTACTACCCGTTTGTGAGGATTACAGAGCTATTTAGAAAGTGGGAAAAGATTTCCTTTTATCTTCCCTTATGTATCTTTTTCTATAGCTGTGTATAACTTAGTGTTTTACACACTGTGGCATGAATAACAATCACCCCTATATTTCAAAACTGGTAAAATAGAAACCAGGTAGTTAATATTGATTTGTATTAATTGCTTAAGGTCCAAGCAGTGATCCCCTATTGTAGGGTGGTGTTAGGTACTGTGCATACAGTATTAAAAGTTTTTGCCATCCTTGCTCTGACTCCAGTATTAAGATTACTGCTTGTAGCAGGACAATAAATGATCAGATTTGCAATTCCTCAAATTAAAAATACCTACATTTCCAACATGGTGCTTGTTGTTTGCTCTGAAAATGTTAGAAAATGAAAGAGTCTGGCAATAAATACATTTATTTTCTGTATAGAGCAATAATGATTCTCCTTGCATTCCTTCAAATTCGTCCTGAATTCTGTCACTCAATGATATGCTACTCCTGTCAGCCTAAAAGGATCCAAGATGGACATAGCAAATCAGCTATGAATGCATCCTTCCTTTGTGTATATTGTTTAATAAGTTAATACTGGGTCTTCAGTCAGTACTTTCTGTCAGGCTCATGTGTGTTCTTTTTAAAGCAGTTTCAAATTCCTTAGATAAATATCTGTTTGAGCTGTCAGCATATGCATTGTGCAAGACCAGCTTCTGCAGCGTTCCCAAGGCAAAGCAATTAAACCACTGCATTTCCCTTAGCCCTTCTGGCTCCTAATGGCTGTTTATATTTTCTGTGAGGGTGATGGGAAAATGAACAGATTTGCTCAACACAGAGCAGTGGCATTAAATGATACTGACCTTCTTTAAAAATGCATGTTTTGTTATGCTAAATGCTTTCTTATCCTTTCAAACCACGTTTGGCGTGGCAACTTTTTTTTGTCCTTGCAGACAAAAAATGGTTCTGTGCTAATGAAGACTTAGTAGCTTTTTAGCTCTGGTAAGAGAAAGAAACTTTCATTTGCAGTTGTGGTGGCCATGGAAGATAGTAATCACTATGGCTTGTGGCAAATTTGTTTGCATCAGAATATATCCACATGGGTGGTTCAGAGTTAATTTTAGCTGTTGGTGAGGCCCTGAAAGCTTTACACATTTTTTCTCTTTAGGGATGTCCAAGGTTCTCTTGTATTGCAGTTCCAGTTCTTCCTCTGTGAAATTGAGGCATGTGCATGTGACAGTCAGTTTTCATGAAGACAGATCACTGTCTGTGCAAGGTCAAACCTCCTCAAGTCCATGAGTTTTGGCAGCCACATCACTCAAAAATGGCAAAAGACTATCACCTTTCTGTCCCTCGGCTGTCTGTCTTGTCTAAAGCTTTTCTGGAGCACATTATGTCATTTAGAACATTTTTTAAATGAGTATGCTGAATTAATTTGGCCAATGTTTAACTGCTAAAGGGATCACAAAAAACTGTTTGAAATCAGTTTGAAGCTACATTGTTGAAGAATGTGACTGAGAAAGGGTTATAAAGAGCGGACTTCATAATTTTCCACTAAGGAATAACCAGAATATCTAGAAATGAGTATAGGCCTGTAATTCATACATGCTGCGTATCCAGTGAACTTGAACATGAACTGTAGATGCTTAGAACCTCTGAAAAGGATCTATTAAATAAAAATAAACCTTGAAGAGTCCAAAGCCTAATTTTCAAGCATTGGTAGCTGGAGACAGAATCTTTAAAGGTTAAACTCCAATTACAGCACGTATATCAGGACCAGATTTTCAAATACACTCACCAGCACAGTTCCTATTGTGACACCTAAGACAAGAGTTTTAAAAGACTTGGCCCTCAGCATGCTTAGTTCTTTTGAAAGTTTGTCTAAAACTGTGTAGATGTAACAGAACTTCTTTCTCTGAAGTATAAATATCTAAACCCAAAAATGAGGGAAATCTCATAGAGCACTTTCCTCAGATTTTTTGGGGGAGAGTGAAATTCATTCTCCCATTCTTCTTCTGGTATTATCTCCCTCACATGGGGATGCCTGAAACTACAGAGAAACTTTCATGAGTACTGGGATAAATAAGATTCAAGGAGATTATGTAAGAGTAATTCTGCATTCATCTATTTTCTGGTAAAGTAGAGAGACTATGGACCTTCTCTAGTTTCTACTCAAGTTTTTGTGTTACTTTTATCACTTTCAGATACTTTCCCTTTGTCATTAGTGAGACCAGGACACCATCAATAGAATTCTACTGGATAAAATTGTTGATTTATTAATGGTTAAATTTAAAATAGTGTGTTTCTGAAGCTGTTAGTTGACAATGCAAATACCATTTATTGGAAAGTTTTTTTTTTAAAAAAAGTCTCACTGCATAGGGGCCACAGCTTTTTAAAGTTTTAATAAAAACTTGAAACCAGGAAGTAGCTGGCTTATCAATAACATCCTCCTTCCCATAGGAAACATCAAATAAAAGGATTAAAAAATTATTTACTCTTAAGAGTGAGGGTGGAAAGTTGAGAAGAAACTTTCAACTGGAAAAATTTCCTATATTTTTTTCAATTATAAAATACACCTTAACTAGGAGAATGTGAAGTATCTGAAGTGGAAGAAAAGATGTGATAACTTCATTTTCAATGGCACACTAATTAAAAAATAAATACATGGATTTAACATAATCTTAATTTTTTAAAATGCAATATGATTTTTATATTTCCTTTATAATATTTAACAGACAAAAGAGGTATGACTTCATACATTTAAACATTTTATATCGTTCTTGAATGGAAACTAGAACTTGTATGAAAGAATGCCCTGAGTGTGTAAATATAATTAGTCTGGCTATTATGAATCAAATCCTTCATAATCCTCATACATACAGAGACTGAAGAATGGGATCTGTTTGTCTTTGTAACTCCTGAAATAGAGCTAATTTGCAATGGCTATGCTAATTTAGCTTATCTATAAAATGAGCACATATTACAAGTGCTGTTTTATAGTTTTAATGTGCTGTGATTAATTTTATAACTAATTTAAAGACTTGCACACTAATTGGTTATTGTGCATGCACACACAAAATAGACTGGCAAAAAGCACACTTCCATAAAACCTTGGGGCAAGAAAATACACCAGATAACCTCTTGCAATCTGTTCTACTCCTTATTAATGATAATATGAGCAACATGCCTTGTAAAGGTTTAACACGCAGTAAAACACTGGTAAATCTACTGTCCAAATAAGTCTGCTGCACACCTTTTGATTGTGTTAGGTTATAAATTTTAGTACATCTCCAGCTGTAAATACAAGGTTAAAGCCAAGACGTTAGATCCTGAGATAATTTTCTTCACTGTAGCTGTGTAAGGATCCTGTGTTTCCCCTCCTCCTTTCTCCCCCTGCCCCGCCTAGTATTACATTGTTACTGAGTTGAATTAATTCTATGAAGTAAATAACCTCATGCATGAAGATGAAAAGCAATGGAATTAATGCTTTATGGCAAACATGCTGCTTGAATATAATCAAGCATTTTTACCATGTATAGTTGAATGTGCAAATACCGACCTACCTATTGACATGGCAGTTTCCAGTGTGTTAACACCTATGGGCTAGGGGAGATAACTTTTGTATGGTTGAATTCAGTCAACTGTATTTAATTTCAACACAGCCTTGCAAAATGCCTCAGGAAAGTTGTTTGGCACTTGCATGTTTAACCACATTCTGGACGTATCTGAAATTGCCTGCAATTTCCTTAAGGTAGTAGATGAAATAAAGCCTTTCAAAAAACTTCACATGATTCAAAGTAGATGATATAAATTTATTGTTTTAAAGATGAGTAGTGTCACTATTTTATTTGACAACATTATTTGTTAGAAAGTGCTATTTTCATTGCATATAAGTAATTGTCTGAACATTTGCATTTGTGTTTTTACAGCCAACATAGGTTACTACTAAAATACTGTGTCACTGACAGGTTTATAATTCTGCTGACATAGGTTGGCAGATAGACGAGCATCTCCCATGCAATATAAACATAAATTTAAATGAATAAATAGAACAGGGTCTGTTAGCACAGTCATCAAAAGAGAAAAGCCCCATAAGAAAATAACAGAAGGCTTTTGACCCTTTAAATTATAGCTCACTGCTACAATCAACTGAGCTCCTTAGCATTGGCGGTACTCTGACTACCCCCTGGCATCTGCTTGTATGCTATTCACATCAAAATTCCCAGGGAAGGTCACATTGCTCCCAAAATTAAGTAAATAATAGACTACCTGGATAGTCCAGGTTCTAGGTCAGAGAAAGTGTTTTATGCTATTCTGCAAGATACAGGGCTCTGCATCTTTAATGAGCTGTAGGAAAAAGGAAGATATATTTGAATAATTCTCTGAGTGTTTTCTGTTTAACTTTTGTGACTGTAAGATAAATCTTGAAGCAAGTAATTTGAACAAACATTAAAGCAGGGAGGTGCCATAATATTATTAATTAGCTACTCACTTTCTTAGAAGCATTTCCTAGTCATGGGGTTAGAAGTTTGTCCCACTGACTCTGCAGGGGGTAAACTGGGTACTGACCACCAGATTATCTGCTGGTGTGACTTTAATGAGTTTTTCCAGTGAGAAATACTGTCCCACTGCTTAACTTTTAACACATCTTTGAGCACCACTTCCTTTTTTTTTTTTTTTAATTAAGGAAAAGATGAGCAACATTGAGTAGTTGGGTATATTGACATCAGTAAAGTTGATCCTGCCTACACTGTTTGTGAATTTAGCCCATCAACGCTAACATAACATTCTCCTTGCTAGAAGAAAATTTTCTTTCAGAGCTAAGATTGAGTTCAGAAGTTCAAGACAATTGTTTATCAAGCTAACTCATTGCACCTTTTTTACATTTATATATAATATATGTGTATATGTAGCTACATGTACATATAAAACATCTCTCTGAATATCCAATATAGTACAGACTCAAAACATGGGCATGATGTGTCTACAGCTACTTGCAAAGGAGGGTTCATTTCAGAGTCTGAGTTTGAAATCCCCACATCTTTGAGGATGTAATTACCATAGTATAGGATTACAAGTATTTTTTTCTATTAGTCAGGCATTGGTGCTTGGTCTCTATCTAGATCTTGGCCTGCTATAGGACTCTGAGGTCATTACCACCCTGTGGCAACCTACATTCACTTATGACATTGTGATCAGCAATAGTTACACCAAAATTCACAGGCATCCTTTCAGGTAGTTGAGATGTGCGACTGTAAACATAACTAAGCTAACTAAAAGCTAGCTAGTTACAAAACTGAAATGAATGAACCTATCAAATGTGGGATTCTGTCTGGGCTGTTCCCATCTTTCAATGGCTATGCCTTCCTGCCTTATAGCTGTGCCCCCAGCTGAGCTATCTGAATTAGAACTAGTTAGAACATGTTCACTAATGTTGCAAACATTGCTCCTTTTAGAACCTGTTTCTACTTTCCTGACT
Organism: Aquila chrysaetos chrysaetos; assembly: GCF_900496995.4. Taxonomy (NCBI): domain Eukaryota; kingdom Metazoa; phylum Chordata; class Aves; order Accipitriformes; family Accipitridae; genus Aquila; species Aquila chrysaetos. The sequence continues at coordinate 15,637,941 of NC_044012.1, forward strand.
TGGACAGTCCCTTTACTGCCTGTACTGTTCCTCCTGATTGTCATTTTCATACCTGTTAGTTATATTACTCCCATTACTATCTTTGAACCTTCAGTGGAAGACTCATCTGTGTTGTCAGAACAGCAAACCTGGGAATTACCATAACAAAAGACCTTTTGTGAATCAGCTAGATTCAGTTCTTTACAGTAAGTGCCTTAACATAGAGCAAAGACCTGTGGAATTCTTTTATTACAGAAATTCAGTATAATTCTTAATGTTTGTAATGGTTCCAGAGACTGGAATTATTGGAACTTTCATAATAGATTCAATAATATATGTGGGAAAGCCTTGTTTTTACTCTAAACAGATTCAGGCTGTCATCAGGAAATTTTTACAGTGCTAGTTCTTTGGTTTCTTTATGTAGGGTTGTGGGGTTTTGGTTTGTTATACATTTTTCATAGGAGTTACTGTAACTTTGCCTCTGGCTGAAATTTGTCATTGGCAATTTGGCTTTTCATTAATGACAGATATTTTTGAAAGGTATTGCATATACATGCTACACTTCTTAAATAAGGGTATCTTAGGCAGATAAGGCACAATGCGTGGGAGTGTTCTTGAGGGAAATCAAGTAGAGCTGGGTAATTTACAACTACTCTAATAGGAAAATATGTCTGCAAACAATTGACAAATAATAAAATAACTGATAGATAAAATTGTCTATATCCACCAGGGAGAATTGTTTTCAGTTGAAATCTTTTCCATTAACAGCAGCTCTGTTCTGCTATTTTAGATTTTTTTTCGTGACTCTCTGCCTTAGCTAGCATACCTTTGTTCTCATTTACATTCAGCATTTACGCTGATGTTCTCTTGTAAACTTTTACCTCTTCTTCCTATTCTTATCTATACTTTACCCCAGTTAATAATTGTAAATTGACCCTAGGAAAAAAAATACACTGGAAGAGGAAAGAAAAACTGTAACACACTACAAATTCATTAAAGCAAGTCTTAAGTTATCTTGTGGAACAGATCCATTTCTTTAAGGGGAACAGGTCATGTTGAGAGTTGTAGTTAGTCTTTAGCAGAATTTGTAGTAATGTGTGTGGGTTTTTTAAATGCATACTCCTTGGAATAGTGTGTAGTGGCTCATGCTGTCATTTCCTGGCTTTTTGTGTGTGGTCTTTGTAAAGAACACCTAAGGTCTTCATTATGATTTTTTTGTGTGTGTGTATTAAAACAGGACCTGATGTAGAGCTGATGTAAGTCTAGTTGCATAGTTCTAGTCAATTACCTCTAGACTGATTTCAAATATCCTCTGTCATTTATGAATAACACAGTAAAATGTATGTAGATTAACACACTGATAGGCTTCCCATCTGGAAAAGAGTTTACTGGTGAATCCTGCAGTCTTCATACAAACAAATCTTTTTGTTGATTTCTGTATTAATGGCAGAAAGACATTTTGGGTGACACCTATGACTGGTATTAGTGTTTAAAATTTCACCAGTTTTCTATTCTCCCTTTTACTATTCTTCAAAACATAGACTTATATTATGGGTTTGTATTTAATGAGAGATGCTTTTTTGTCTTTTTGAAGAGTAAAATTTCTTTGTTGTATAAACATCCGATTTCAAAATAGGTGCACTGTAGGAGTCCATATGAAGATGTAATAGATGTGTAACTTAAGATCAGATCCAATTTACCCAGAGGTCAAAGGCAATAGTGAAGAGATCAGATAGAGGAGAAAAGAGATTAATCCATCGTACTTCCTGACTGAAGTTCTTCATAAGGTGTATAAACTGTAGGAGTTAAACAAAAAGACTTTGAGAGAACAATATGAGGTATCCACTAGCCTTCAAAATAGGCAAAATAATTCCAAGCTCCGTAGTTCACTGCCAAAGTTAGAAGGTAGTTTTTGAATTCTCTTGTCTCATTTTTTGAGTTAACATAATGTGACCTTCCCCTCTGTCTTTTTGTAGAGTATCACTGCCTTGTCTGCTTGAAAGATTTCAAAAGCTGTTCTCATTCTTCATTGACCATGTATAATCAGGGCACGCTATTTTTCTGTTCAGAACTTTAATTACACATTTTGCATTCCTGATGTAGGGGTGTTGTGTAGATAACTTCTGTTTGGAAAAAGGAACTCTATTTTCATGCTTGCCACCCTTACTAATTTTTAAGACCTTGTTTTTAATTCCTATGATACAAGACTCAGGCATGTTAGAATTTCCCATGCATAAATGCAAAAATGCATTGCTCTTCATAGCAACAACTTCCAGATCCACAGTGGTCAAGTAGTAAACTGAATCTAAGCAGTCATGTTACATTTCAGTAATAGTATACAATAGGACATTAAGATCATTTTATGGTTATTACACCCACAGATCTGCAGTAAGGTGAATAATGAGACATGAGATGAAAAGCAAATGCTTTCAGCAGCTATATAAGGGTGGTTAATGCATAATAATTTTTCACTCTAGAATGGTTTATCCCTGAATGAGATCAAATCTATGTTGTAACATACCATCATTTGTGAATAACTAAACTGAAATACACTCCTATTTGAGAGCTGTGAAACTCTAGAAGCTCAAAACTTAAACATGGTAGAATTCTGCTTAAACATGGTAGAATTCTACTTACTCCTGCTGCAACTATACCCTGCCGAGCTACTGCTTCCCTTAAGGCCTTTTTTCCTACTGTGTAAATCCCTCTTTGTAATAGCAATATCTTATACAATTTCATCAGCAAAATATTAAATATTGATTAGAAATTACTACTGGCCTAATCCAAATACAATTAATTTCCCACTGGCTGTAAGACTTGGATGAAGTAAACTACAAGAAGTGTAAATAACTTGCTGTGGAAAGCAAGAACTTTCTGATGCTGCAAAGTTAGGCCTTTTACAGGGGCTGACAGTTTCCTCTAAAGCACTCACCAGTAGCTATATTTAGAAATGAGAGAGGGGATTTTGTGTTGAAATTTTTATCCCACCAAGATTGTTGTAAAGATATCTCTTGACATGGTGGAAACAAGAAATTGGTCTTCAGTCTGTTCTGGCAGGACAGATCTCTAGCTCTGACTCCAATTTATGCAAAAACACACATTACATCATTACTCTCCCCTTAGCTACTGCAGTTTGTAAGGAGCAATAATTACAGTCTCACTGGGGAAAGGAACAAAGCACTGTATGTTTGTTAGTAGATGGCCAAGCACAATAGTCATAATTACCTTTAAACTGAAGTTTTTGATTCTAACCTACCAGAAATAATGAAAAAAATATCACTAGGTTGACTTTTCTATTTAGCTTTCACTACACAATAAATGGAAAATCCTACCAAATCTACATGTTTAAATTTGCTTTCAGTGAGACAGAATTCTTTTCAGAATTTATAAGATGAATATTATTTCCCAAAATCCTGATAAATATTAAGAAATACATTTTCATTTTGAATTTGTGATTTTTGTTGAGCTAGAGAACAAGAGACATATTTAAGGCACTGGAGTGGGAATCTGCTCACCTGAGATTAGTTTCTGATATGCTGCAAACTACTTACATGACAAAGTTATTACCTCATCTGTAAAAGTCAGTCTGAAAACACTTTTTTATACCTCTGTGTGGGCTGACTTGTACATATATTGTAAATACATATGTGCAGTGCCTGGTATAACTGCTATCTGGGTCTTAAAATAAAAACACCACCAAAATCCAAAACACAAACACATTCAAATTATACTATTGTAGGTTAAATGGTTCTGTTGCATTTCAAATGCTTCATAAAACCGAGGTCTTTTTTCTTCCAGAATTTAATTTCAAAGAAAGAATAAAGAAACTTTTGAAATTGTTGACATGGGACTTTCCAATTCTGTTTTAAATTTACTTTTCAATTTTTTTTACTAGTTTGCATTATATTAGAATGAAAAAGCTTTTGGGTTTTTTTCGGTGATTTGGGGTGGGGAACTCAGTAATTTTCAGTTTTAATTCTGATTTTATGAAGCAAAACTGTCATCCCCATGCTTCTGACATCCAGCGAGCACTGGAACTACTCCAGCCCCTTTGTCAAACAAAGGTTTGCTGTGATACTATCCTGCTGGGCCATCTTGTAGATGAAGCACTGCGTCTTTCAACTCCTCTTTCATTACTCAGTTGCACTGACAGCAAGTTTTTCTAAAAATCTTGAAAAGAATTAGCACAAATACTGATTTGGAAATTCTCATGACAAGTCTTATTCAAAATGATGAAGTGAGGCACAGTCAAAGTAAACTGTAGATTTAATGAGAAATATTTGGCTTGATTCTTCTTTACTTCACTATAAATCATTAATAACTTATTGAACTCTCCTAAAGTAAATTTAAAATGTAATGGGAAGTAGTGTTGCATCAGAGTACATGTGCAAAAGAAAACATTACTGGAAATGCTGAGTTGTAACAATCATGCCAAAAATACTTACAAAATCTTTCTCAATTATTTTAAAATGCATTTTATTCTGATCCTATTTATTTATTACCAAGTAGCAAGCAGATGGAGCAATTTTTTTTGAAGGCAGTTTGAGAGAGATCCATTGTTCCACATGCTGCAACTCCACTGATTTACAGCTTCTGCAGCTCAGGAAGCATCTCTGGATATGCCTCTGTTCTATTCAATGGAAGGGAGAAGGGTTTTCAGTGCAATCTCACTTTTATGACATAACTTATAAATGAAAAAATTACACAGTGAAATATTATAGTGCCAGGGTCACTAACATATATTCAAATTTAAATGATCAGATATTGCAGTTTTACAGAGACTATGCTCTTAAAGCATTTTTCAATTAATTTTTAAATATGACCTAGCCAGAGAGAATGAGAGATTAAAGATCCGGTTAAACAAAGACAATTTCCTTGTGCCAAATGAAAAAAACCTGTATCTTTAATCATATGAATATTTGAATAGCTTCTGAGCTGGGTCATTTGTAGATTATTATACAGGCCTATTTTTACTTAAGTTGTTACATACTGTTGAGTTTTTCAAACTGCCACACCTAAACAAGAGTACTGATAATATATAGATTTTATGTAGTATTTTAGATATTCAGAACACTGATTCTAGGTACTAAAAGTGTTTCACAATCACTAATTACTTGGTCACTACAAACACATTATCATCTAGCAAGATAAAATTGAAGAAGAATTAAGTCCCTGGGTTTAAGATAAAGGCAGTGAAAGAAGGAGCATCAGAACTCAAGAACTGCCATATATGAAACTTGAGATATTGTTATTTAAAATTTCTTATATAATGAGGCAAAAACTTGCAAGTGACATTTTAAGAACAATTGGGACTGGGAAGTGGTGTGAAACCACAGGAAGAATGAACTGCTTTAGAATGTTTGGATCCTATAGGTCTAGACTGGCTCAAATGAGGTAAAAACATTTGTATTTATGATACGGGATGAATTCTTTCATTGTTATAATAGTGATGGGAAAGAGGAGGAGCAAGTCAGGAGGAAATATTTGATGCACCATCTGGTTGCCCAGAAAATGGGTCTTGAAATTGGTAACAGGTACTTATAGATTACATACTGAATTGTGTCCTTACCATGAACTTGAGTGTCTTCTAGCAGGATAAGCAGCCATAAATGCATAAACCTCATTCCTGATGGACTGTATGTGATATTATCCACGACTTTCTTGGACCTTTCTAGGACTTTCACAGACCTAGAGGACTGTGGGCAAATCTGCTTTGGCCATGTGAGATGGAATGCAGATAAATACTGATTAACAGAATGAACAAAGACAGAAAAAAAGGTCAAAACCAAAACCCCAAACCTTAAGTGTTTTGTTGTTAGAATGAGAAATAACGTTTGAACATATCCAAGAATATAATTTTTGAAGTACTGGAAAGAAACTGCCAAGTGGAACTCAAGAGTGGGGAAACTGAAAGAAAAAGAAGAAAATGCTAAATTTGTAATAATGAGATCACCTATTGTACCAAAATGTTACTGCCTAAAATCAGTTTGTGCTCTCCTGCCAATCCCATCTAAGTTGCACTGAGAGAGGTTAAAAGAAGATGGCAGCTGTGCACAGCATATCAGGGCATAAGAGAGCGTGTACATTTTGCAGTACACTCGGTCAAACTGCACTGTAGTATTGGCACTGGTCCAGAAGGATGAAAAGTACTGGCTTGTTTTGATAAGAAAGTATTAAGTAGTGTGAGAGAACAGAATGAATGATACAATCATTGGTTCTATAACTGGTAATAGCCTTTGTGTTGTTGTTGCTTTTGTTGTTATTGTGTATTAAAAGCCCTGAGTACCTGAGGGCTGCTTATGACAGATGCTGCACACGTGCATGCATAAGTACTTATATGCACATATATACATGCAGACAATAGTGAGAAAGTCTTTGGCTTAAGGAATTTTGAAGATTTGAAGCAAATATAACATGTAAGATGTGTCATGAGGTAAGGAGTGGTATTTCTTCTTAGTAATGGCTGTAATACCAGAAAAAGTGATTAATGGAACTGAAGAGGAAAAAATAAAGACAACAGAAAGATTGAAAGAAGGAGGGAGAGTGATAGTTGAGGAAGAAAATACTCTGAAAGATGCTGAAAGATACTGGCAGTTGGTTTGAGATAGAATATATCAGTGTAGAAGAAAGTGGGAGAAAAATAGCAATTCCAGCTATCCTTTGTTACTGCGAACAGCTTTATAGACTTCAACGAGCATAGATTCTTGCCTTGACATGATTAAATCTAGAAGAAGACAAATGATACATTAATTCAGTTTCCTCATTCACTTCAATTTCTGTAGTCACCAGAAGACACATTAATGATCACCAGAAGACACTTTAATTAATGTCTTCTGAGTGAGTTGATTTTTAGGTTTGTCCAGTATAAAAAGTGAACGTAATAGAATCACTTTTCTCAACCAGTTGAACCTACATTATAAAACAACTTAAAAACCTTCATACTTTGAAGCCTACAGAGAGCAAACAGCCAAAAGTTTCATCTGAAGCTAATTCTTAGCTTATTTTTGCAGCTGCCTACTCTCACCTTTATTCATGTTGACTTTGCTGAGCCAGCACTGCCTCTGTCAGTCTCATACACTGGAAGGACTACATCTAGAAGAGAGGGTTGACTCAGCAAGTATAAGACCAGCAGGCTGGTTGCAGCCAATTTCAGCAGGAGGATTTGAAAGTTATTATATAACTTTCTCTGCAACCTGTTCAGCAAAACAGATGGAGAGTAGAGACAGATGGAAGGGCAAAAAGGAGTAAGAATGCAAGGGTAGTAGGACAAAGAGGGGAACATCATAAAGGAACAAATAGAAGAGTGAAGAAGAAGAGGTTAAAAAAAAAAAAAAGAAAAAAGAAGTGATAGAAAACTCCTAGACTATCTGAAAGAAATTTAGTTGATTGCTGTAATTTTTTTCTTAGACTTCTTTAGGAAAGTTCATATTTAGCTAAATGATACAAATATTTGGATGTGAATGCAAGGATGTATACTAATTTTTTGTGGAAGTATTTGTCCTAACATTTGTAAATAGGCCTTTAATAGTTGGGGGTTATTGCTGCAAATACATTTTACCTGACCTAAGTGTTAGCTTACATAGTGGCTTATTTCAAGATAAAGTTAGTTTTCTCTTGTAGTTCCTTGCATTCAGATTGCTGACCGCAAAACAAAAAAATCAAACCACTCCCGCAAAACCCCAAACCAAAAAAACCCCACCCCACAACAAACCCTTGCTATTTTACAGTATCATCCATATTCATTATACAATATAAAATGATCAACATTGCTGTTTTGGTAGAATGTCATTTCACTTTGAAAATCTTATTTATTCAGAGAAATTCTAGAATAGTTTTGCTGAAGTCAGTGAAGTTACTTTACCTTTAGTGTAGTACAAGAATACTGTTGTTAAGTATTTTGTTAAGGAGATTACTAATATTTGCTAGGTTTTGCTAGTATTTATATATATTGTTTAGTATAATACTGTAAATTGGTGTTTGGCAGTTAATATAACCCATCTAATCGTTATTCATACATTAATTTACTCATAATTTAATTAGCTTTTGCTGTGGTACACATTTTCATTACCCAGTAATTCCTTTAGCAAATATTTATTAAAGGTTTGAGCACAGTTATCATTCTGTATGAACTGGTTATATTACTTGTTTTACATCAGTTTGCTGTTTGTATGTGATATTTAATGAAATCTTAATATTTATGTAAGCACATTACTGGTATATATCCATTAAACTATGACACTGTAGCCTGCTCCAAAATCTTCTGGAAGAAAATAAGGGGTCTTTTCATTGCTCACAAAGACTTCAGAATAGGTTCACTAGCTTATCTGTATTGTAGCTTCTCATATAGCCTGGGTACACTAACCAATAAAGAAAGGGAAATTTGGCTTATTTAAGATAAATCCACACTAGTTGTGCATTTCTAGCTTGTGAACAATAACATTGGCTGGGTATTTTGCTAAGAGTTTGATCAACTTTCTCACACTCTGTTTCAAGATCAGAGAAGGATGACATTAAAAAGCGCAACACTAAGGAAAAATAATAATCTAATTTTACTGAAGATGAACAAAATTAACCTTCATTTGAATATACAAGCACGTATAGCATTTGGCAACTTAAAATTGTCCTTCTCTGAGGACACGGAAGGCAGTGATGAAACTGCCTATATTCCATCTCAAAACTTTATTCTTGGAGGCTTTTACACACGAGTAAGTGCTAAATAATAATAATAAGCAGAGACTGAAACAAACTACTGGTATCTGAAGGGTGTCAACACAGTCAAGATAAAGAACTGGGAGCTCTTCAAGTGAGTCGGGGTGTGACAAAATCTGTACTGATGAATGCTGACATCCTGAATAAAATCACTACATGACTTCACGTAGGTCAGGAAACTACATTGTTTCCCTGAGCCACAATGACAGCGGGGTGACAGAGATTAATAGCTTTGTATTGACTGAGCAACTTCCAGTTCCTTATCTTTGTCAAGTCAAGGCTCTGTCCAAGAGCTGAAATTGTTATTAGACTTATAATTGCAAAGACATTTAAAGGGTTTCCCCTTAAGGGACTATGAAATCCAATAAACCTTTCATAAAACCTCAAGCATTCAAGTGCAAAACCCTTGTCTCGGAGACAGGCATGCTCACAGCCATAACAGGGGAAACCTTGAAGCCTCATACATTGAATAATGTTTGATTTATGAAGTTGGTTTTGAATTTGTATCGGTTGTTTTATTAAAAATATATGAAAGAATGTTTTAAATATGAGTGAGCTGTGTTCACTTCTGTCTTGATCAAGTACTTTATGTGTCTGAGCTGGAGGTCTTTCTTCACCTGTCACTTAGATTCATGAGAGCTCAGGAATACTGAATTTGTATTGCTAATTTAAGGTGCTTAATTCAATTTGGATGAGATTAAATCTCAATTCCTCACTGAAGTTTCAAAATAAAAGCTTTAAGATCAGACTTGGGTTTCTTTATTATTGTTGATTTGTAAGGAAATGTTTGCAGCGTGTAAGGACTTTTCAGTGCTATATGTCAGATTTACTTAATGAACCTCTTTGAATGAGAGAATGCAGTGTTTATAAGCAGTAGATTTAATGCTTATCTCTGTGGCTTACTTAGAGTCTGTTCCAGTACAACGTAGTGTAAATTGAGAGATTGCACTGGCCTCAGGAGATACCAGATTCTTTCTTTTGTTTAAGAAGCTTGAGCTTTGCTAGGAAATGATTGTGGCTTGTCAGTAACCTACACTGTGCTACATTTTCTGTTACTCTGTTTATTTACTTACTCCAGAGCTTAAAGGACTTGAATTGATGCCAGTTATAACAGTGGTCATTGCAGTCATTTTGCAGCGGAGCAAATGATATTGCGTGGTGTAAAGTAAGGTAGAATCTGCCCCATGATTTTAAAGATGTCTCATAAAACTCCACTGTGTTGCCTTTAATAACTTAGAAACTCTGGTTATTTTTTTAAGACATTAAGAAATAAACAGTTAACATAATTAAAAACTAACTTCTTAATAGTGATAATCAGATTTAATAGCTATAATACATTCATAATACATAATACTAGTTACTCCAAGTTATAGAGCTCTATACTAGTGTGTCTGCAGCCACAACAGACTACTCTTTAGATATTTCAGAATGCATTGATATGTGTTATCTTCTTCATTCCAGTAATTACTGTGCTTGCCACCTCCCATAGTTATAAGCCATACTGTTGGACTATCCGACAGATGTGGAAGTTATGCCTGATCTTCCATTTTGCTCCAGAGAAGACAGTTTGAGCTTTTTGACAATAAGAAAATGTTTTTGTTTTAGGGACCTGTAAACCTGAGTATTGAAGTGACTGTAACATCTACATGCATCCACTGGTTTATAAGAAGGCTTATTTCTTGTTTGTCGTGTGTCCACTTAATTCACATGCGTGTTTTAGGCTAATGCAGCCATTATCATGTTCAAACCTTTTTTACGTTTGCAGAATAAAGGACCTCACTAAGATCATGAAGTATTAAATATTACTATGAGGATCCTATCTGTACTTACAAAGTATAATAGCTAGACAGACATATAACAAGTAACTGAGATTTTAGAACTGACTTTTCTACCTTGTCTTGAGATTCATCCAAAGATTTGTTGAGCAACATTGCTGGGCAGAATAAAGAAAAATAAGAAACAGTTTCAGCTGCCATGAATTTCAACCAATATAAGGACTACAATAAACACAGCTAAAACTAGTTAGTCTTCATGACATTGAAGAGCCATAAATTGCAGGATTAGAAAGGGTCTCTGGACTGTTCAAACTGCTTGGGAGCATTTACAAATATAGTACTAGACTATTGTAGCTTGCCTTAGGGGCAGACTTTCATAAAAGACTTTTTCCCCAACTTTTTTGGACAAATTTACCTTTATTCAAAATGCTCAACTAAATAAAAATAAAATTAATCAAGCTTTTATTTTCAGTCTTCTTCAGTTTCTGAAGACTTCTCTGACAGTTTTACTACTGACTGATTTAGTGATTAATGTAAGAAAAGTAAAATGCGGAAAGAGGAAGGGTTGTAACTGATATACTTCAGATATCTGAAGTAGCAAGTGTTCATTAATTCCTTTTTGACTTGACCTTTAGATAGAATGGCAGGTAATTTTCTTATTGCCTGAGCTTTTTTAATTTTCTAATTTGCTAAGTATTTTTTCCTCTAAGAACTTTCCAGTGGTTGTAGTCTAATTCAAATGAGCAAGCTGTAATAGGCCTTTCATTATGTATATATGTTTGCAGGTACATCTGTATAGAAGCATGTCAGTATGTATCATAAAGAAGCTCTATTCCAGTTTCAGAATCCTGAAACCTGCTTTTGATAATGATCATATAATTATATGTAATGTAGTAATAATTATATATATTTTAAGCTAGTATCAAGGTTATAAGCTCTTATGGCTTGATTTAGCCTTGTCAAAAATATATTTTAAAAATAATTTTATTTATTTCATCATGTCTGTTGCATAGAAACAGAAGAACAGTAAAAGATCAACATTATTTAAAACTTGTTTCATACGTCTCATATGTGTTATCTGGAAAACATCAAGATGATCTGAACACATCAGAAAAAACCTTAAGTAAAATACATTCCATCTTAGCATTTGATAGAAGGTTTTCTTATACTTGGACCTCTTCTTTTTCTGCCTAGAAATGTTGCCAGAACAGAGTTTCAGGACTTAGGCCATTTGTCAGGCAGTTCAGTTGAAATTTTGGATAAATTGTACTGCACATATGCATGTCAATCCTACCCCCAATGTGCAGACACCTGGTGCACTCTGCATGTCCAGTGAATTCTGCATAACCTGAACCATTGAGATTGACTGTACATGTGTGACAAAGCACACCCTTCTCTCCTGGAAATCCTGGAAAGAAAAATAGGAGTTTTGTTCTTACATGGCTGACTGACCAGTCCTCTGATGTAAACATAAGCAGCTTCTCCACTGATGTACCTTCCATTGTGGTTTATTATTGCTTGCTAAGGGAAGATTTTGCTTTGATAGGGATATTTTCTCCAAAATAGCTTTCTGAATGTGGCCACTGGAATTTGTCAGAGGCCTGCAGTTTTAAAGCAGCCATTTAAGAAGTAGTTGCTGCTTGCTGCATTGCTCTCTTATCTGGTAACTTTTTTTCCTACCTGAGAAACTGGGATATTGTGACTTAATTCGGTTAGAACTATCTTGTCATATAATACAGCATTATATGCATATTATCTAAGGCAGATAAGCGTGGGATCTTGTTTCATGCAGTGCTAGGAACACATTCACTGAGAGTAATTGGTAGTGCAAGTTCAGTGTAATGTACAATAACCAGCACTTTAGTCATGTGGAATGTAAGGACATCGTATTTTGCCTGCTGCCTACACTGTTTCCTGCAGGGAAAAATGTCCAAGAAGTAAATGGGAAGGCTGTAACAAACTGGAATGGACACAAACTGGAAAAAGTAGTTGTTAAAAAGGCTGAGGTATGAGGTGAAAACTGAAGAAAGATTTAGTGTTTCTGTTTGGTGTTTTGGAGTCCATGGAAAAAAGCATATTATCATTAATCCTGAGTATTTCTGTAAATATTTGATTTTTTTGTATTATGCTTTTTTTCTCCAGTGTTCTTCATATATCATTGCCAATGCTAATTTCTAAGTATACTGCCCAAATTAACTTGCCTTTGTTACTCAATTTGTGACAAAAAAATTAAGCAGCAAAAACGTGGCTTAGAGAAAACTGTAATCAGTTAAGTTAGCCATTGTCTGTTGGCAGAAGATGAGCAGTCTAGCCATCTCTTCTCTTATTGAATGTTTACCAGTAATTTTATATCTATGTATATTATTTCGTACGTGGTGTTCTTGTATATACTAAATAAGAACCCTCTGGATTCTCATTCACATAAATATACTATATATTCTCTGTCCATAATTGTGTGTAAGAAAGAAATGAAGAAAGAAATTAATGCATATGTTCCTAAGCAGTTTGGATCCTGTGCTGTTTTGTAGTTTGCTTACCATAATTGTTGCCAGTTAGTACAAGTCAAGAAGCCAGGGAGCTTGTGACCTAGTGATCAAATTACAAAAAGCATGAAGTGAACAGACTAGTCCAATATCTGCAAAGTACAGTTCAAGTTCTTAAGTCAATTTTTTGAAACAAAATTTGAATCCTGAAGTAACAACTTAGTTGTGTGACAAATAGAATAAAAACTACAAGTTGGGTGACTACTTAACTCTCAGCGTAAAAGGCCAGTTGGCAGCTGCCTTGTTATGAATAATCTAAAGCTGGAAGACTAATTGCAGCTGTTTCTTTTTTTTTTCTTTTTAAGTCCTTTTCCAAACATTAGTTTTATGTTGGTCCACCTGAATAGTGATGTTTTGTAGTTGTGGTTAGATTTATTTCTTTATTGGAATAAACACTTTAAATGCTAGCAGCATCTTTAACAAAAGTTCTCTTAACAAATCCAGAAGACAAATTGTCCAGTAGTTAACTAATATTTTAGTAGCTATATTTTGTTTTATACATGCAATGACCAGTTTTAGAAATCATTCATTTCTAGGACTTGTGGTAACAAAAGTTTCAAAACCCTATATATACTTTTTTTTATGCCTAGAGGGGAGAATTAGTCAATACAATTTCTGTTCAGCTATGGGCTTCATGCATGTGTTCAGGAAACCCATATAATTTTTTACTTTCCTGTTATCTGTGAAAGGTAGATATTATGTTTGTAACATACATTGAAATCCATGTTTAAGGAGGTTCAGTAGCCACTCAAGATTTCATATGATGCTTTTTCAACATATTCTTACTTTTGGGGGAATAGAAAGTAACATTAATGTGGCCAAAAGATAGTTGGATATCTCTCTGTCAAATATTTCCCACAGATTCTTACCAAAGCTTATGGATGGCAACATGTTGCAGGAAGAAAAGTATTCTAGCATGAATAAATAATTTATAGCAAAAATTTCAGGGTTCATTCTACAATTGTACTTTGTCAGTAGTGCTAGGAATAAGTTACAGTGGTCATTTGGTGACCATTTCATCATTTATTCTAACAGACGATTTATTGTGAATCATTTTGCTGCAGTCAGTGAGATACTTAAAGCACTGACAGCAGCCAGACACTGTGAGCCTAATCCTGTCCAGTTGAAAACTAACATAGTATGAATGCAGCTTAGGTCATCTCATGTAGCTCATGCTATTACTTTCCCTCTCTGGTTATGTCTTGTTTTTGTACCCAAAACGGATCTTAACTACATGTTAAAGATCTGTGATCTCATGAAATCTTAATATGGCCTCCCATTATACACAACAATCACTATTTATACTGTAGTCAGTGAGTATCCTACCATCACCAGCACAGAGAAGCCAACATTTCCTAGTAGTTTTTAGGCAGTGGGAGCTATGCCCACAATTGCTTTCTGTCCACTGTTCAGGAAATATTGGCACTAACTATGCAGTTAGGAGTAGCCTGCTAAATTTTGATAAAAGTCCAATTTTTAATAGCTTTATCTGTGGGTTTTTTTGTTTGGTGGTTTTCTTTTGTTTGTTTGTATTTTTTACAGGATTTGAAATCATCATCACTCTAAAAGTGAAAAAAAATCTAGTGGGTTAACTTGCAGCATTGAATAAATAGCATTGGTAATTTAGTTAGTGAATGATATTCTTTTGAGGTATATACAAGCAAGCAGTGGATGCTGAGGACAGCCCAGTCCTATGCAAGACATTCCATTCTCCTAATACTTGTTTCACATTGTTTTCTTGTTTATCCTGAGATAGGTTTTAGTCAAGCTGCTAAGTGCAAATGAGCTTCACCAAGTCATCCAATTTTCCTTTTTAAGTTCCAGAGGGAGCTACAAACCAGTTCTACTCCACTGATAACAGTATTAATCTAACTGTACAGAACTGTAGAGAAGATGGGAAAGGATAGAATAGAATTCATTACACTTTTATCACAGGAAAACATGAGATTCCTTCAAAAAATTTGGATGGAAGTAGAAAGAGATGAAAAGATAAAATCAGGCTATTGTTCCTTCCAATTCCTTTTTCGTCAGGATTGCACTTAATTTAAGAAACCTTAAAGGACAGTAATAAGCTAAGTAGAGTTCCTGTTCTGTTATAATAACATAAAGGGTTTCCTCCTCTTAATTTTGGTAGTACAAAACTTGAAAGATTGCAGAAAATGAACTTATGTTCAGGAACTGCTGCAGATGTTATTCGTACATAAATATAAGACTAGAAAAGAATTGTAGTTATTGATTATTGATATTGTTTTTTCACTATAACTGAAACCTCATTTAGAACTGTGTATCTACTGAATAAATGTAATACATTTACCAGATGTATCATCAGAGATGATTCCTGCCCAGAAGACTTAATAGCGCTTATGATTCAGTGACATGCACAGATATAAATCGCATAAAGGCAATATGTTTTAAATACTACTGCACTTTCAATCATGGATGTAGGATAAGGATATGAGTGCTTTGCTGGATCAAAGCCTTATTTAAAATGGGGTGCCGTAATGGCAAGTAATAAACCTTAGGAGGGAAAGGAAATGCGGTTATCTGGAGCAAATACATGTAATCATGTATGTCACCTCTGTGCGTGACTTCATGTTTTAATTTCAAGTGAAATTGCAAAGAGACATGAAGCTGTCATTATTACAGCTTTCTAATCTTAGGTGTCCTTCAGAAGAAGAAGAGGGAAAAAAAGCTAAAATATTTTAAAAAATTTGACCTCTATTGATTGTTAATTTTTTTAATATGGAAAGTGAGAAACAATTTATTTTCAGAAACTATTGACTTCAGGGATCCTAGGTCTGGGAGGAGAATCTTTATTAGTTTATATAATCAAAATGTTGAAAATGTTTCAGTTTCTGTAGCCTTAGTTCTGTTTCTCACTTAAAAGCAATAAACACTGTACACAGGAGTATTGCTAAAGTAGACTTCTGATAGCAACCTGGGGTGTTGGATAAAGTTACATTGCTCCGGGAAAAAAAAATACTGGTGTGTTTATGAGTATTTCTAGAGATGAAAATACTTGGGAGAGGGTGGGGGAAGGGAACAGTATTTGAGCTACCATTTTAAAATTGTTTGAATGTGTGGCATTGTTTCTTACAGGTTTCCTAGGTAAACAGAGTATTTCTTAATATTCTGGATTTACCAGAATTTCCTGCTAGATGCTTAAAC
Organism: Aquila chrysaetos chrysaetos; assembly: GCF_900496995.4. Taxonomy (NCBI): domain Eukaryota; kingdom Metazoa; phylum Chordata; class Aves; order Accipitriformes; family Accipitridae; genus Aquila; species Aquila chrysaetos. Next base: position 15,654,115 of record NC_044012.1, read on the forward strand.
ATGCTAGATGCAAGTTATTATTGTGTGTGTAGAGCTTTAAGCCATATTACTTCCCTTCTCCAGCTTCCTCTTTACTCTGCATTTGGGCATATTCCTCATACCACTGTACATATGAACATGTACCCACTCAGTGACAGATGACATAGTGTCTTGTAGGACATACTTTCAAAACAAATGGAATTAGCTAACATATAAAAATGGTTGGAAATGATGCCTACTGTTCTGCTGACTTCACTGCTATTACAATTTATGTGAGCAAAAACTTTAACTCAACTTTTTCTGCCTCTCAGCCTTGCATATTTTTCCTGAGGTTTTTAAAGTCAAAATGGGTTCTCTACAACTTGCACATCATCAGTACTAATGAGGATGCTTCAGACCAGGTGAAACTCATCTTCAAATAATTCGCTTAGTATTCCCATAGTCACCCCAGTGGAACAGAACAAGAATTAATACAAAGCCTGTTGAAAAGAAAATTTTTATAGTCATATTCAAGCATCTGACTTCAATTTGTTTTCTGCTTGGTCAGATTTTGACCCTGGACTTGCACTGAAGCAAATAACAAAGCAGAATGTAGCCCAAATACTTTATTTTTATTTAGAAACTGCTTAATATATGCATCCTTTTCTTTTCTTACTCAGTTTAGCTATATATATCTATTAGTCTTTAAAAATAACTTGTTGAATAATAAGGCTGATGTTAGTAGTACTGTTAAAAATTTATTTCATAGGGATATTCTTGATAACAAGAGGTCTTTGGACTAGCTGGAAAGTAGACTAGTGAGAGTGCACAGTACATTTCAAATAAAGTAATTAAAGTAACACTGGTCATCAAAATAGGTAGGTACTGAATCAAATAACCTAGAATTTTTTGATCTCTTAGGGAACCAATGTAGTTGTTTATATGAAATGATCCGTGATTATCTGAAATTCACTAGCTGTCAACTGGTATGTTGATAACTTGATAGAATAGAATATCTCCCTATGCTTTTTGGTCTGCAAAACAGAGGATGCTACAACTTTGCTAGTGTTGCTTGTGCAAGCAATACACCAAATTTCACTTATCTTAGTGAAAGGATACAAACAATCTAAATGAAATAAGGTTTATGTAGGCATGAGCTTCCCAAGCACAGCTTCGTTGGCTACTGCCATTTCAGAAAGAAGACAGTGTTGTATTTTCTTGGTTCTGCCAACTACATCTTCCAGTCCTGTGCTGGGAGGAGCATGTTTTCAAAAAAAAATACCAGCATTCAGTTGCTAGACCAATAATCATTGCCCAAACAGCTACTGTTTGTTTTCTCTAAAGAAAAAGCAGCAGTTCAGCTTTTCACACACCATTTGCTAGTGTTGCAATTCACACTTTGGGAATCCCTGCAATAGAAGTAGGCAATTAGACAGAATGATGTAGAAAAGCTCATGGCATCTAGGAGCTACAGATGAGAAGGCTGCTGCAACTAGAATGGTGCTGTACCACTTCAGATCGTATGAGAGGATGGCTAGAAGACAGGGACAAACAGATTACAGTTTTGCAGAGAAGGTGTTAAGAAAATGGAGGAAACAGAAGCAAACTAGTTAAAGGGCTATAAAGAATGAACAATGTTATTCAGTATAAACAGATGGATTTGCATTCAGAGGAAAGAGGGTTACAGTCTAAAAGAAGACAAAAGAGGCAACACTCAAAACAATGAACAAAACAACTTTGCCCATTACAGAGATACAAACATGGGCTGATCAAAGCTTTCATTTAGAACAGTTGATGCCTCAAGCGTAGGGGAACAGTCTTCATCAAAGAAATTTACTGCTGCTAAGGCTTAATGTAACAGTTGTAACTGAATATTCAAGTACTTTCCATTAGGAAAAAAAACTTAGGAGGGCAACTTAGTTAATTGCCTCATTACTGGGAAATTGAGGAATATTATTTTTTTTACCACAAGGTTACTTTTTTCGGGTATCAGAGACTCATAATGGTAAAGAATTCTTGGGATTTCGATGTGAAATTACGATCAGTTCTAAATGTCCTAAAAAGGCTGCAAATTTTCATGTATTCCTGCTGCCATATGTAGCCAATAATTTCCATCACAACATCTCTGTGGAAATTGAACAAAATGTCTTGATAGGAACAAAATTAACACAGGTCACACATCACTCCATATGGCAAGTCACTGTGCCAAGACAACTCAAGGTGCTTTGTAGAGGATGGAAAGTCACTAACAAATACCTTTCTCTGTCAAGCAGCGTTTCTGTTATCTAAAGGAAGTTTGACATCCATGTCTTCGGCCAAGATCCATCAGTGGTTTTCCATTACTTTATTACATTAGCTTAATTTGACCTAGAAGAAAATATAGATGCCTAAGCACAAGCACTGTATCCTTGTGTACTTACCTCAAATACCTTGAGAAGGGAAAAAAGTTGGCATTGGAATGTTTAAAAATAATAATTATAAATTTTTCCTTGCTGTTCTGGTGCTTGACCTCTACGCTATTTATGTTCTCTCCCTGCCTCTGTTCATCTCCCCCTTCTTTTGCATTTCAGCTAGGAAAAAATGGCCACATATTATTTTTTTGGATTACGTATGGGAAGTTGCCTTCCACTTTACCTATGACTGTGCACTGAGAACAGGAATCACAGTTTTTATCCTGGCTGATTCATATCCATCAGGCTGCAATACGAAGGTTCTGTGATTTAGCTAGACCAATTCAGCCTCATAGCATCACTGAATAGAAAGCTCCCCACTGAACTTCTGCCTACAGGGCCAAAATTTTACCTCTTCTCAACTATATATTTCACACACAATTGTGTATGAAAGCACTCTGGAGCCCATACTGAATCTATCCTTGTGTCTGGAATTATTAAAACCCATAATACTGCCTCTTGCCTAGCATTTTCCTGCCGTATTCTACATGCAGGTTTAGAACCTGTGTTTCTGAAAATGCTTCATAAATTACACATTATTATGACACCCACATATTGATGTTGGTGCAAAATCAAATGTAAACTTGCAGTATATGCCACTAAACAGTTTCTGGTTTGCTGAGATCACATATTATTTCTTTACTTGGTTTTCAGGAAACATCTTGATATAGTTCAACTGCTCCAGCACCTTCTGCATAAATAATCTAACTGTGTGCTATGGCATTCCTAACTTGGGAGTGTTGTTATTCTCCAAGTAACATACAATAAAATAGATTTTTTAAATAGATAGGTTTGAATGGGGTATTGACAGCAGTTCTCCGAGTGAGATGCACTGTAGATGCAGTATGGTTTTGCATTGCTCTGCTTAGACTAATCACATCCCAGTCTTTTGGAGACATGATTTCTCTAACAGCTTAGATAAGAGCATAGTGCATATCTCCACAATTGAATAAGGCCGAGAGTGATCGGGTCCTTATGGCCAGGTTCAAGTGCCTTTGAAGTCAAAAAGAATTTTTCTATTGCCCCTAATGAAGTTGTATAGGACACAAACAATGCTTATTCTGAGTTGGGAACTAAAGGTGTTATGTAGTTTTACTAAATCCATTATAATTTTCCTAGCAATTTTGAGGGGAATTTTTATTTAAGTGCAAATGTCTTGTGCCTTTTTTCATGAATAAATGGTGGGGATGAGTAGAAGACTGTATTTTCTAGTTAAGTAAACTACTTTGTATTGCTGAAAAGTTTACAAGAATTTCACAACTGTGAAATTACTACAGGAAATGGGGATTGGAATTTTTTGGTAGTTTTCAGCATTATGAGTGTGTATAAATAGGTATATTATAAAACCTGTTAGCTTTTGCAGATAAGTGCACTGAGAATTGTTGGAGACCAATGTTTGTGGACTAAGGAACTATCAAAACATTGGAGATGAACATTTGAGGCACTGCAGAAAAATGTATTGACCTTTCAAGTTGCTTACAGTGTGAAAGAGAAGGTTATTCACTATATAATCACAACTCAAGGAATCAACATTTGAAATATTACTGTGTTCTTCATGAGCTCTCATGTAGTTGCATTGTGGTTTTCATAATGCAATAATAATTTGCTATGTTAACCATCACCATTTGCTATGTTAGAAGATGCATAATCACTAGCAACAAATAGCCTGTATATTATTCTGTCTGCTTAAGCCTATAAGTAAATAAACATATAAAATATCCATAGAGAAAATCAGGGTTAAAATGGAAATGAAACAAGCTCAAATGCAGTGTGGTAATGACAAATATTGCATAATTTGCCATATACATTACATAGATGTATCTTATCTTACTGGAAAGTGACTAATTGTAGTTTTGTATTCCTTTTCTTCTATTATCCAAATGAAGGCTTTGCAAAATACTTTGTGAAGTTCTCAGGAGATTTATCTTTTCCCAGAGTATACATTTACAGCAGCACCAAGGAATGAAGTTTCCTGTCCCAAATATTTTTTAATTTGTTTTTTTTTCCTTTGGTCTGTTGTTCAGTAAGGAGCAGACTTGACACCCATCCTCTTGTTATCCCGTATATGAAGCTCCCATGTTCCAACTTTGTAGTCTCACAGTTCAGGATTAACTTCCACTATGGGCTGCATTCATTTTAGGGGGATTTGCTCACAATATTGAAAGACAGGATGATATAAATGGATTAGAACTCCTGGGTCTTGCTCCCTATCTCATTCTCATTGTGCTTTGATCTACTCTCTGCTTCCTCCAGGAAACTCAGTATCAGAAAGAGAAAAGATTCTACCCATTAAGCGTAAAAGACCTCTGATGTTTGATGCAAGGAGAGCATCCACCATGTTAACAGATTTGTCAGTAAGCTAAGTGCAGAGGTACTATCTTTTGTTCTGGGTTTGTATGGTATCTAAAAAAAAAAAAAAAAAAATTCCGTACTGACAAATGACTGAAACTCCTGAGAATTTTATATATTTTACTGACTTTTATGGGAAACTAGCCCTGTGATAATTATTTAGAAGAAATATAAATGCTATTTGTGTAACACCCAAATTCCTAAGATGCTGCCTATCTATCTCCATTCTGTGTGTGATTTTAACAAAGCTGAGCAAATCTTTCATGAAGGGTCGAAAACTTCTCATCTGTTGAGACAGTTAAAATGTGGGTCGATGCTACAAATGTTGGTCTGCTCACAGGCTAGGAGGACTTGTTTCCTCCACAAACACATTCTCCCCCCCTCCGCCTTAAAAATCAGATGTCATTTGTCTGCCTCTGAATGATAGCATTCCAACTAACTTATTCCTACGAGAAAGCCTAGATTTAACAGAGCTGTGCCTAAAGATTTAACAGATACTGTTACTCTCTACACATTTCTCAGATTTTTATTGTACATAACTTTTCAGAGTCTTGAGCCTCCTGTGTAATATAAGGTGTTAGAAACTCAGGTTATTACCAAAGTGGCAGCCTCAGGCAGGAGAGAAAATTGGCACAAAAAGACACACACTTACTTTCCTCCTCCTTTTTCCTGCCTTCTGGCTTTACCCTCACCTAATGTACCACAAACTTTCAGAACTCTGGTTTCTGAAATATGTAGACTTTTAATGTTATCTTTGTTGTATTGACTATTTTAAATGTGAAAAAAATATTTAAACATCATCATCTACACTTACATTTCTCTGTAATTCAGTCTATCCATTTTTACATGAAATTGTAGCAGGATGCCTCTTCTAAAGCAACAGTTTAACCTTCAAGCAGGCTGCCTCAGTTGCCTTTTTCTCTTTTCTTACAACTTATTTGTAACTTGAGCACCTTTGTTTCTGCACACAAACAACTTTTCTCCAAACCTTCTCCCCTATCCCCTTGCCCCAGCCTCCCCCCAAAGAACAATATGACAATCTTATTTCCCTAAGGCGCTGATTCATTTTCTGCTGAAAATTGAAGTATCTTCACGGACTTCAGAAGGATCTAATATGGCCTGTTCAAAGACAAATCCAAAATCTCCTGCTCGATAAAACTGAAGTCATATGAGTAAAATTAGAAATTTGCTTTTTCCTTTGGGCTGCTCAAGTATCCAGACTTTCATAAAAAGCCCTGAGAAGGTGTAATTTCTTGGCACCCAAACCTCACAAGCTCAAAAGCTGAAAATAACCATCACTTTCCATCTGTATTCCTCTTCTAGAACAACTAATACTGAGTTAACAGTTCTAATTTTGCCAAAATGCCCTACTTGAGGATCTGACCTATAATGTATATGAGGATTCATTTTCTTTCAGTTCACCTATCATACAGAAGCAACTAGCCATAGTACTATTTTAAGACTTCACACAACCACATTTTGCATTGTGTTTATAGATTTCATGATCTTATGAATGCCATCTCTGATTTTGTTTGATAGATTGCACTGTTGAAATGTAATGTTGTTGCAATTTTACTTAATTCCTTTACTTCGTCAATGGGCTGAAAGAAAGTTAGCCAAATACACCCCCAAGCTCTTGCATTGTTTACGTGTTACTACTGTGAAAGAAAGGGAGGTGGACACTTTCAAATTTGCTGAAGTAGTTCTGTGGTGTTACTCGCAGGTGGCTGGAATTAAATTGACTAAGTGGTTTCTCCAAGCACAGGACCTGTCATATCTTGTCTCCTTTTCATAACTTCAAAGATATGAAAGTCATAAAACCAAGCCCAGAAAGGGTCAGAAGTCACAAGCTTCTTTGATTGATGTTTTGTCATATTTTGGCTCATTACTTCACCAGACATCTTCTCTTCTAAATTTCAGAATTTATGAGCTCCCACAAAATAAATATTATTAAAAACTAGGCAAGAGGATCAGAGTGAATCTAAACAACATGCATGAATCAAACCCTTATGCCTCCAGCATGCACTCAGAATAAGAAGATACAATAGAGATTACATTCAATGTATTTGTTATCTATTTCTTTGACCTTACAGCCACCTTACAGTGGCTGAGCCATTGTTGAAGGAAATATTTTTTTTTTGCTGCTGTGTACAGAAGATTCTTTTTAATGAACACCACAGGGTTTACTGATCGCTCTTAATGAGTTAGGAACAAGTGTCCTGCAGGTAAATTGTCACATATCTTTAGAAATAAATCAATCAATGAAGGTGATGTATAGAATGATAGAGTTATCTGTACTTCTCCAAAAGAGAAAACAAATATATCAATGTCCTTAATGTTTTATATAAAAGACACTTAAGGAGCTGGCAAAAACTCCGTTAGACCTGTATTTCAGATCTTAAGAATCAATAACAGCAGTTAAACTGAGATTTAGGGACTCTTACAAACAGTACCAGTAACAATATTCAAAGAAACAAAGAAACTGAAGGTTGTCACAGGAAAAAAAGTCTGATTTTGTCACTGTGTCTCTACTTTTTTCAAGAGGTATCTTTTAGGAGAAATAGCTGCCTCTGAGTGTTACTGTAACATGCTCTGTTTTATACAATAATCTTACCACTATGATTTAATGATGGCTTTGACTACCTTAATAATGTGTGGTAGAAATCTGCTATTCTGCTAGAATTCAATTAAGGAAATAAAAATTATATATACTTTTTAGCAGATATATTTATTTCTGAATATTTAAACCAGGATCTGCTATTTATGAAATTTACTTAATTCTATTGTATTTGGTGTAAGGGAGACATACTCCTTTTCTTTATATATAATGCATTCATATCGTTCTTTTTATCCTTAAAGAGACATTTATGTATTTGTACAATATTTGCATATATGTGCTGCATATATAAAGATTGCTTCATCTGCTACTGAAATACAGGAGGTATTGGCCAGACAGCTTGCACTACCTAATGCACAAGGAATGGGAACGTTTCTTCTAATGATAGAAGGATCAGCATAGTCTCTTATGGGAAGAGCCTTCTGCACATAGATGTCTGTTCTGTCTGTTAGTCATGCTATGCTTCAGGTTTTCAATGTGAAATTCTCATGAGTTTCTGAGAGTTTGGTTTTCAGAATTTGGTGATGTGATGCTTATCATAATAAACCCTCTGTTTGATAGAATTTATCTTTTTAAAAACTTTTAATCTGGGCCCCTACTCCATATGAGTCAAACATGACATCTCTGGGAGAAGAATGTATAGCTGAGCTAACTCTAATGCACTTTCAATGTAATTCTACATATTTTATGCATTATATTTAATATATTAATCTCTTACTACTTAGCTTTTTTACATGCAAAATGGAAAAGGAAGTTATTGTACAGTTCTTGAATAGTTTTCTTTTTCACATGCAAATGTTGTTTTGCTTAATCAGATAATATATCTGAAAGAAGAAACAAGTTTTAAGGACAGAAAATCAGGATTATTTTGTGTGTGTATGTGTAATGTGTTATAGACCCTCTTGCAACAAGATTTTTTTTGTAAGCTTGAACATGATTCCTTACGTCTTTACATGGACATTTTGAAATTACTTCTATCAAACAGCATAAGGCAATTCAGAGTACATAGCATAAAACCCAAACTATATAATAAATACAGAATTACACATGCTTTTGTGATTTTTTTCTTATATGTAAGTATATCTCTGGCTTCTTAATGTTGGGATTCTTTTAACTTACATAAGGATACTTTTTTCTGAAAACAAAATGTTGTTTTATACTGTTCTGCTGTGTTATTCTTCATGCTGGAATGCATGCATAAAGAAGATTATTCTGGCTCTTGTAATAATTGTAAAAACTTTCATTGGGATGTTTTATTGTTATGACTGTGCTTCTCTGTAAGGAGCAAGCAGACTAGGTTATTGTATAAGAGGGTTGCACTTCTAGTTTGTTACCTAAAACATAATTATACCAGAAATCTAGAGTATGATAATTAAGCCAGAATAAACACAGCTGCTTCTGACTTTAGGAACTATACAGTATGGTCATGGTCAAAATTCTGAAAAAGCTCTTCAGTTTTTATTTTGAACTGGAAATTTTTGAATTGACTTTTTTGATTTTCATTGATTGAAAATATTTTTCATTTCCATGAAAAAATACTTATAAACACTTGGTTTTTATTTGTTTTTCTTCTTGCTTTCCTGTGTCTACAAGAATATGGAGGATATTTAGAATTTAGAGTGCCTTTCCTCATCTCTTCCAGGTTTCTGTTTTCATGCCACATTATCTCCAACAGAGGAAAAAAATAGAAAGGTGAAAGGGAATAAGAAATTGATTGCCACATAGACTTCTCTGAGTTAGCACTATTGAAAAGTTGGCAAATTTAGTGGAGGAGAGAAAGAGAGAGGTGAGACTGGAGGTCTCATAATATTCCTTGTTACTGTGCTTGCCAGACAATGGAAGAAAAAGTGCTTGGACTTTCATGTGATGATTTTCCATTTCTTGAGCATCATTTTGCATCGTTTGCTATCTAACTTTTTTCTTTACAACATTGGTGACAAACCTTCTTGTTGTTGTGTGCAAAGTAAATTTTAGAAAGCGTTGAAGCACATAGTTGTACTAAATTCAGATTGGTGGTGGTACAAATCTTAGCAGTAATGCCAGTTGTTTACCATCATGGCTGCAGAATATTCCAAAAACCTTCTTCTTACTCTCATTTTCAGCCACAGTAAAAATACTCTGGTCTTAGCAATGGAGGAACAGGCTTCTCTACATGGCCAAGGGCTACAGTTATTTATGCAAAACTAAGCATTGGCATTAAATGTTTATATATCTCATTTATCAGAAACTGCTGCCTCATAAAGAACAAAGGGATTTTGGCTTGTTATTAACTGGTCAGGTTTTTCTGACCTGGGTTTAATAATCAGTCTACTGTGCTTGAAATTGTCACCTTGTATGAGACATTCCAAGAAAATGACACCACTGTTTTCAAGTGTAACTGAAGAGCACATGCTTGTCCTGTTCAGTGACCTCAGAACATCCTTTAGATACTTGTGCTTTTCTTGTCCTCACTAGTTTGGTTCCAGAATTTAGTTCTCATGCGAGTGTTGGTTATTCATTTCATCACCATTTAGGTATATGTAGGAATTTTCTTATTGTTCAGATACTCATTTAGTACATTTCTATGAGTGACAGAGTTCTGCTTCCAAGTAAGTCCTTGCTTGTCTGCTGTAAATATAATGTTCCTCTACCTACATTAGCTACTTTGTTGGAGAGAGGCAATATAGAAAATGTTATTTAAGGAAAAAGTATGTCCAGCATGCTGCATGAAAAAGTCCTTAGTTTCATAGCAGTAGGGACTAGAGACGCAGACTACTTTTGATGACAGATTTGGTTATGAATTTTTACATGATAATTTTGAATGCTACTTGTAATTCAGTTTCTGAATTCTGCTCCTCTGTGGAAAAGGCTTTGCATTTTTGTAAGGTTTTGCTGCTTTGGTTTTAGTTTTGTTGGGTTGCAGAACATACCATTACATTTAATTTATCTATCATAATTTTTGATCTATGTATATTTTTCTTGTACTTTCATTTTTAAAATGATCTCTTGCACTGTGGAAGCACTGAAACCTTTGAAATACAAGCAGTAAAATATAAAATTCATGAACGTGTCTATAAAACTTGGTGGACTGAAAAAGTCAGAGGTATTGATACATACTTGCTCATTTTCTTTCACAACATATTAATGGGTTATTTTACAATAGCATGACAGTATAACCTTACTTGTACGTAGTACATTTTTTGTTGGGTCTGCTTTGTAGTATATTTCAATTCCTATGTTATTTACCCACCTAATTTTTCTGAAGCCTGTAGAATATTATGGGTTCAATTCAGAACAGAAGTTGGCTCCTTGTCTGTAATTCAAGTTAATCTCTTTGTTAATTTTGGTAAAGTTTACAGCATATTTACAGCCCAATCTTGAAGATACCCATTCAAATGATAAGCATAATTGTGTTAGTATCAGTCGATTCAGTATTACCATTTGCAAAAGCTGATTTCACTTCTGGGAATAAAAATTTACAAAATCAATCTTGGTTTTAAAAAAAAATAATTTGCAAAGACAACAGTAGCACATTGATTAAACTGGGATCATGACAAGAAATGAGATACAAATCTTGTCTAATGTTTAAACTATATTTAAGTTGTAAGATCAGAACTAGTGATGCACAGTCCTTGAATGTTGTTGTTATTTGTAATATGCAGAAGCTCAGCATTCTACTTGGAATTTTTTCTAGGCTGTTTATTTAGGATATAAATATAACCTGATTATTAGGGGAGTCCGGAATGCTTTGAGAAGATTATTTTGTAACTCATAGAAAAGGATAAAGTCTACTTTGACTGGCTATAGAAATGAAGAATATAGCAAAATAATAAATTTCATATTAAGTCCATCACTTAGACTCATGAGCACTTTTTTAACTTTTCAGTTTGTTTTGAAAGATGACCTAAGTAAGATTTTGTTTTTACCTAATTTGCTTTTCTTGTCTCTAATGAGACTGAATTGTAACTATTTGAATTGTAGCTGGTGTTTCTATTTGATCTGTTAGTTCAAATATGCCATGTCACATCAAAGAACCCTTGATTTATTTCCAGATCTCTTGCAGATGGATTTTCCAAGCAAACAATTCTCTTAGAATTATTTAGACTATTTTTGGCATTTTGTGTTTAGTGAGAAAGGTGCAATAGATCACACTTTTAGTAACATTCCTAAATGTGTGCATATTATACTGTATGCATCTACACACAAAATCAATATTTGTTTAAGCTTGTTAAGATGACTGACAGGCTGGTTATTGCTTCTGCCCTCAAGTGACTGTCCACATGTATATTCCCAGCCATTCACAAACACTGACTGATTTTGGCTTAAAAATGAACTGCCTTGAGTCTGATCCATAGGTTTATAGATTGTGCTTCGTTCCCTCAAATTAGTGGTGTATAGATTATTTTACTATCAAAACAATATTTGTTTTATAATTGAGACACATATGATGTATAAGAGGTTAGAGCTTTGTTTACTTAAAATATACTCAGAAAAATTAAGTCTTTATTAACAGTTCTGACAAGTAGAAGTGTAAAATAGAAATACTTGAAATGCTTGAAAACTCTCAACAGAATTTCTTTTCCTAAATCACCATGTTGGAGTGAAGCAAGAAAATTTATTAAGAAAGTTTAAAAGCTATTTGAAATAATCCATATAATAGATTACAAAGTAAATATAATTTCTTTTAATCTTGCTACTGTTTGGTGAGTCCTCAGTGTGGAAGTAGCGAAACATGAACATGAGATTAAAAAAAACCAAAATCGACTGGCAAATTGAACAAAACTTTCTTTTTTTCTCTTGGAAAGGGCAGATCTGACAATAAGGTTATTTACATACACTAGAACAAAATCAATGAAGTAATTTTACTTTCTGTTTTGCTTCTCTGCTCTATGCAGGTGTAATAAGTCATCTTGACTGGCTGAGCAAGGAGTGATCCTGGAGGCCATGGGTCTTTCCCTTTATTTCCCAAGCTGTACATGTGGCAGCTCATGAACAGACACTTTTTCTATATTAATTTTCTGCAATCCTTTTTAGGTTTATGCTGAACAGTTCATTAAAAAAAATAAATTAATCATACCTTTACTGAGATGCCCTTTTGCACAGCCATTTTTTAATTTCTCTCTATTAAACTCAGTAGAGAGTACTGACATTGGCATCTCACCTTCTGATCACTGTTAAACCTTGCCAATGGTGCTGACAAGCAGAGTATACTTAAACTGCCAAAGGCTGTGGCCGAGTCCTTTTATGTGCATTTAGAACTGAACTTAGAACTAAAGAAAAGGAGGCTCAGCCTTTTATTCAGCTGTCACAGAACTGTCCATCAAATAAGCAAGTGGGAGGTCAGATCTCCTTTAGGAAGTCTTGCTTTTGTTAATCAGTGAGGTTTGTAAGACATTAGGTTGCTTATTGGCAAAAGAGTATTGTTAAATCTTATCCTGAAATCAGAAAATAATTTGTGAATAAGTGTTCTTCTGATCTTCTTGCTATCCTCAGATAATAAGATAACACCAAGAAAAGTCCATTAAATGATCACCTAACAGTCTGATGGACTCTTCCTTTTCCTTTGATTGTAGAGCTCTAGGATAATATTTCCTGTTTTGCTGTCTTCTGTGAATAATTTTATAGTTTTCCTTTCTAATGGACATCTTGCACACATCAAACAGCTTTTGAATTCTACCTGTGGAGCTGGAAATGCACATGTTTTTAATAGGGACACCTTGCCATTTTGTTATGCTTTTCAAATGTGGAAGCATAGTTGTGGCAAAGGATGATAAGTTAGTATTAATCCTCAGTACTTGGAATTCAGAAACAAATCGTCTAAATTAAAACTTAGCAAATGCACAGCTTGAAAAACTTTGCCTTTAGAAAACCACCTGTACAAGGATTGTACAAAACCTGTACTTGCCTAAGATAAACTGCAGTTTATGGTGTTGCTCTCATGCACTATTTGAACCAGAGTTTCCCCCCTGTTGTGAGTTCATCTGATCTGCTACAGGAAATTGTATGAAGAAGTCCAGTGTCCTTATAAAATCCATTTCTGTTCTCAGGTCAGTTTTTAGTGGATAGACATCCAAATGACAGCAGCTGTGATTATATTTAACTCTTAATTGTCACCCTGCAAAATCACAGTTTTTACACTTGTACTGCCATTAGTCTCAGTGGAAGAAATGCTTCTTGCCAAATTGCAGTGGAAAGTGGTTCTCCCAGAATAAAAATGAAGCACATCTTTTGTGTTGTATTCCAGGGTCTTTGTGAATGATCTCACACATTAAATAATTCTGGTTTTATTATTTTAAAAAAAAATGTTCCTTCCCCATTTGCAGCTTTGTAACTTTGCCAAGTATCAAGCAGGAAGAGAAAGGAGACAACCTTTATTCAAAACCACTATGTGCAACAATGGCAAATTAAGTACAGAATATTAGTTGACCTAAACTTCACTTTACATGAATGTTCTTTTCTAAACTCTGTGAAAGTTGCTTCTTAATGTAAATATATGCATGAGAGTACAGCACTGAATATTACTCAGATTTGTGGGAAATGTTCAACCTAGGATCCCAAACAAATCATGACTGAAAAACACAAAGGATGTCAAAATATTGCTTTTGTAAATCCCAGGTAAGTCTGTGAAAAACAGATTTTGGCATATTTTCCAGTTAGCCAATTGCACAAAATTGAATATTTACACAATTGTTATGTTCTGCATAGAGAGGCTATTTTTAGAGGTATCATTCATTTCTTGAATCAAACTGGAGATAGACATGTAAGAAACGGGTAGTATTCCTTTTAATACTAACATCTAATGCAACATAAGACTTCTTCCTACTGTTTTTAAAGCACATTCACATTAAATGGAAAGTAGGCCAGAGGGATAGATACTGAACCTGGTTTTTCTTAGTGTTTACAGAAAGCAATTGGAAAGAAATTATATTCCTTGGGGAGGTAAATTACATGCAATGGATCAGTGCTCTGCTGCTGTTCTTCTAAGCAGGTAGAAGAACTTGTTCAACTGTCTGTGTGATGTTGAATGAGATCATGCAGTTTTCCCATCTATATTCATCATGTGCCAATTCACTACAGGTAGCAGCTATTTCAAAGAGCCATTCCCATTAAGGCAATATTTTGATGAAGTCACTGGAAATGAAAGGCTTCTCTTTTCCAACTGAAATGCTGTATATGCTACAGAATACTTTAGTATCTTAACAACACACAGTATATATTTTATGATGTGCTCCCTTCTTATGTGTCAGTGTTAGAAGAGCAGAGTTTGGTCCTCTCTCTCTCTCTCTTTTTTTTCCCCTTCTGAAAAAGAGTCTCACTTGCATAAGATGGTTTTGAAAACACTTATTTGGTTGTTTGGGTTTTTTTGAGGGTGGGCTGGGGCGGGTTAATCAGTTTTACTGACTGTTGCAAACCACAGCACATAGACCTAGTACACTACTCTTCTTTTGCTACAGAAAACCATACCTACATCTTTGTACCTGCTCAGAATTCTTTCTTTGGAACAGATGTAATGATTGCAATCTTGTGCACTTCTTGGTGCGCTGAATGCAGCTTGTGCCAGGGCTTCCTCTGTAGTATTGATTTCAGTCTTAACTGTGGCTTGAAGCTTAACCTCTTGCACAGATACTGTTCAAGTGCATCAAGCAAACAGGCTAAGACCAATAGCCCTTGCATAGGTATCACTGTTCTGTGAGGAATCCAAATTTGCATCTTGCCCAGTCTCTGTAATGGACTGGACACAAAATCCTGCTCCTGAAAGATAAACTTATTCCTGAATTTTGAGTCTAAATGTGGATCTTAGGTTTGTTGGAGCTTTTTCTCAGGCTTCTGGCTAGCAGGACAGACAATAATAGGCCTTTGTTTGTAGTAGTGACAATCTTTTTTATTTCAGATGCAGAAGACGGAGATGCATTTTCTCTCTCCTCTCTCAATAGGATGATCTTTTAAACTTGGCATATGTCTAAAGGGACCATATTAATTCAAGGCTAATTGATCTTATTTAGGCTTTTCAAAAAGTGAGCACTGTCAATATAATCTGAAAATAAAAAGTCACATTTTTACAAGCAATATGCAAGGTTTTTGAATAGTCCTTCCCAGGCACATGTACGTTCATTAGCGATCTAAATCTTTCACTCACTGAATAAGGGATTAGTAAGATAGACTGCTGCCTTTGCAATAATGTGCTCCTTTGTAAATTGATTACAAAATAAATTCAGCAATGTATCTTGCAACACACTAAAGCTTGATCATAAAAATAATGAAAAGGTGGCATCATCATTCCTTCCATAGCTCATTGTAGTCTTGCTCTAAAGTATTGCAAACTGCTAAAATTTATAAACTGTGCAAAGTAAAATATCCTGTATTTCTGAATTACCTGTTGACATTAAAAATTACAGTTTCCCTCTACATGTGGATGCCAGGAAAGAATCTATTTCATGTGGGTAGCTGGGAAAACAGTGCCAAGTAGTGTTTTTACAAGTATATAGCACAGAAAGATTTTTTTTTTTTTTTTTTTTTTTTTTTAAATTCAGTCATGTGAAACCGGTAGAATAACATTGGACATTTTCACTAAACAGGACAACATGTTAGAAAACACATGCACGTTTGTATAGTCACTTCTACTTGTATACTCACAGCATAAACACTGAATTGCAATTATGGAAGTTTACATTTTTGCTTTAAATATTTCCCTTTCTCCAAAGGGAATCTGTGTTTAATAGCTTTTCTCAGTAGAGATCTCTGGATGTTCCAGTACTGCTGAAATCCTGTTTTGAGAACTGAAATAGTGCTTTGATCCCATGCTTGAGTTTTTCAAAGGGACACATCCTCACTCACTGTGAATTTTTGTCCCTCAGCCTATGCATTGCCTGCCATTGTCACAACTAGTTGTTCCTGAGCTAGTTTGCAAGTATGTGACTATTTCCTCAATGTGACTGTCATTTTTAATATTACCTGTGTCTAGGGAACCAGTTTCATTTATCTGAATCAGTTCAAAGAAAGTCCAACAAAAGAGGAGGGAGGAAGAGGGGGTAAATACTAGGGCTATTCACGTTTCTTCTTAAACTATTGGACTGTCTTGCCTAGGTAAGCATCAGTAACAAGGGTGAAACTTTCATAATGACTTTTTAAAGTTATCAATACTTGCTGATGTCTTGCATGGCTTCAGCCTTTTTTTTTGCCTTGTGAATCAGATGAAGTTGTCAATATCCATTCTTCTATGTCAGACATTTTACTTATTCTGCCATCTAAAATCTGTTTGCTGACATTATTTAAGAACTGGTATTATTTTCTTCTATATATTAGATTTATTGAGAGGACACACAAGTGCACATTCCGTTATCTGCTTGATTTGCCACATGTGTTTTCCTAAAAATTGTTGAAAATCTGGAACTATAACTTTTCCTGTTCTTGAACCTACTGCTTGTTATTAGATATAGTCTATTTATTTGAGTGATTTCTCAAGACTGTTGAATACATATGGTGATCTACAAAGGAAGAGAAATACTCAGTTTAGGATGTTATATATAGCAAGCTAAGTAGGAAAAAAAAGAAAGAAATGTGTGACCTGTTCCAAAACCTTCATGAGAGAGTCATTCACTGAAGGTGATGTACTTTTGTTGGAAATGAGGAAGCTCAAGTTATGCAAAGGCTGATTTTAGTTCCTTTGGTTCTGGGCTATCAAATAAGTGACACAGGAAGTTTGGTGTTTGGGGTTTTTTTCTTAGATGATGCCAGAGCTTCAAGTGAATTTTTTAGGTGCTCAGAACTTCTGAAATCGGATGCTTGGCATCTCAAATGGAGCAGCAGCTCACTTTATAACTCTGTCTTCAGTGGGTGCTGTGTTGTCAGGCAAGAGGGCGTAAGGAAGATACATCATTCTGGGATGCTTGGATATTGACTATCCCATTATGGTCAATAAGAGAAGGAGATACCAATATAAGACAAAGATTTTTAGCTTAAATGATTATATTCTTAGTAATCAGTATTTTTCAGTCATTACTAAGACAATAGCTATCCTACTGAACCAATGTAGATTTCAAGAAGGATCTATTGCAGTGAAATTTAGTATTTGCTCCTTTGTATGGCAAGTATTACAACTCCTTTTTTATCTGTGATGTTGAACAGCAAATCAAATAATAAAATAGCACTGAAGTTTCTCACCTAGATGGTAAGCATTTTTATCCTATTTTGCAAAGATGGAAACTGAAGCAGAGGTATGAGAAGATAAGAAGTGCCAGATAAAGGACAGTGGTCTCTTTCTTCAACCTGCTGGAACAAATTTTCTTTGACTTCTGACTCCAAGACCAGGCTGACTGGGACCTGAATAGCTGCTTCATTGTAGGAGCATTCTGTTAAACAGAGTGAATTAGGCTCATGGAGATCAGAGGCTAGTCTTTTGCCTATAGGATAGATCATGTGGACCACATGCAACAGAAGTAAATGAATATTAAAAATTGGTTCCAGGTTGAAGCCTGACCTTTGAAGGCCATCCATGGTGATGAAATTAGTAATAGAAATTAATGTCTTTTCAAAGAGGATTTTTTGCCCCCTAAGCCAGAATTACGTTGGGAAACTTTGGCTGGCAGGCAAGGTTGTATGATGTTTTGGTTTTGGGGGTTGGGGTTTTTTTTGTTTAGTTTTTTTTGGTTTTTTTTGTTTTCTTACAAAACCCCAATGGCCTTTGAACTTGCAAGTATTTCAGTTTCTACCTTGATCACTGCCTTTTTTTTTTTTTTTTTTTAAGTGCCTGAGAAGCGGTAAGCTTGTAAGTGCTAAAGATAGTAAGTAGTTACACATTTAACATAGAAAAACACAGACAGAGAAACAGGTTGTTTAACAAGTTCTTTTTATGCTAATTGCTTAAAACTAGTGCCTACATAACCCTGAAATATTGGGCCACATCTAAAATTGTTTTATAATTCAAGCTCAATTTAATGACAATCCTATTTCTTCATGGGAAGAATTTCTTCGTGGGAATCAAGCACATTTCATGGGTATAGATGTAGAAAACGCTGTGCTGAAAAAACCTCAAATTTCCATGGGTGTTGAAATATTGTGATTTACATACTGGGTTGTGCCCTGTACATCCAGTGGATTAGGTGAAGATAGGATGCCAGACAGGAAGTGACTAAAATTCAGTGTATGTTTTGCCATTAGAACTTTTTTTTACTTAACATTATCTCTGATCTACTGCCTGTTAGGGAAGTCTTTTGGAGACAATGACTTGAAACCAAACATGATCTTTTAAAATCAAATTAGTATCTCTTCTTTTCGGACTGTATTGTGACTTCGGACTATCCAGGATCTGAGTCAGACAGCAAATGAGCTAGAGCCAAGGTGAAACCTTCCATGAGACAGAGACACTAAGTGTATGGCCAAGAAAATAGGACCCCATGTTGTAAATGATACTCTAAAACTGAGCTTTCCATGATCTGTCTCAACTGTAAATTGGACAGAACATGTATCCCACAGAGGTGACAGCAAGAGAAATTAATATCTTCTAAGTGTTTACTGGCTGCTAAGTTATTCACCCACCCACCATTTCCACTGAGCTCACTGTATCAGTGGTCCGTATTTCCACAGAATATAATGGCAGTAGAATTTAAAAGTATACTTTCTGTGAGGTGTAAACCACATGGCTGATGCAGAGTCTTCCTAATGTTAATACAAGATTTGTAAATGGACTTAGGACAAGATCAATTGTGCTATAAAATTTATTATAAAATTATGGAAGGCTCTTGATGATGTAACCGTCCTTTTTTTCTCAAGAACGAGTAAAGATTTCTGGAATACTGATAATCTAGAAATGATTAGTTCTGATTTTTTTGAAGCCAGTTTCCTAAAAAATGGCATCCTTGTGACCTGACCCTTGGAATGTACCTCGTTAATATTTGAACTTGTTGACCAATTTTAAACAACTTTGGCATGGGGTAGAATTCTCAGAGATTAGGTACCTTCACATTTCATGAAAATGAGTGTTAGATGGAGAGAGAGAGAGAGAGAACCATCTTTGTATCCTTACTCAGGGAAGAGAACAAACACTAATATTTTATTAGACATCAGGGACTCCACATAGACTCACCCTTGAGACATAAATATCAACTAAGATATTGGACTTTGATCATTTTGAGGCTCAGAAAATAATCAGATGGTGTTTGGGGAGGTTTTTTTTCCATATACTTTGAATTGGAATAACTTCAGACATTAAAAAAAAAACAAATCCAAAATTAAAAAATTGCCATTAGACCTTTGATGAGAGCAGTCAGGTGTAATTTATAACAACCTGGACTGAACATGGAATGGCTCTAAAAATAGTAGGGCACTTAGAAAACTGGAAAGGAAGCATACAGAAAATACAGATTTACATAGTTCAAAAGACTGAATGAGTAAAGATGGGGATTTGCTGCCACTATTTCTGTTGCCACTTTGTTGCCTAGAGAAGAAAGGGATGAGGACTTTCCATATAATTTGGAGTTTAAGGAATACTGAGCATGTGATTTGTCATCCCCGAGTTACCATAGTATCTGGTTTCCCTGGTTACCAGTGACCAAGGAAGGGATACTAGGGAAGCTGGAGGCTTGGTTATTTATTTATTTATTTGAGGGGAAAAGAGAGAGAGGGGTCAGAGAAGATTTTTGTGTGAGAATAGAATGTGAGAATAGTGCTGGAGGATAACAGTTGGGAACAGATTTTGTCTGAAATGGAATTTATAGATTTCTCTTCAGTGCAAGGAGCTGAAGTAGTTGAAAGAAAAAGATCGGTTGTGAGAAACAGAAATTCTGATAAAAAATGAGGAAAAGAAGAGCTGTAAAACTGTCTTCCTAAGAGACTGGAAATAAGAAATCAGTTGTGTCCATACAGGTGATACAAGGTGTGATTTGACTAGATTTTCTCTCACTTTACTGCAGTAGCACTTAGGGGCTGTGGTCCTGAACTCGTCCTTTCTGTGCTGGGGACTTTATAAACAGAGAACCAATTTACCTCTGTTGTAAAGAGCATGTTGTCCTGTTTCTTGCTAATCCAAAGGATTTCTGTGGTAATCCTTTTGTCTGGAACTGCTGAGTGGTTCCCAGAAGGGAAATTTAAGATCTTTCTAGTGTTGCATTATGGCCTGCTGCAGAACTGTAAATAGAAAAATAAACATGGCAGATTATAACAAGGAGGGTTTTCAGTGAGGTTTTTTTTTTAATCAGAACATTATTGAGTTTCCCTTTTGCTTTCAAACTTATCTATTTCATGTCCACAAAGCCTTTTGAAATATTCAGCACTGTAACAGACACCCAATACAACAAACATTCCTATGCAGCTTCCATTTTGATATTTAGTGGAAAGCAAAAGAAGGCAGTAATTGCTTTCATTCTTTAGACTCGTTGACACTTAATCAACGCTCAGATTCCCAGGGAGGAATTATTCAGGTTTGGGGAATTTTTTACACCTTTACATTAGTAAAACATTTTTTGGACACTTTAATATTCTTCTTCCACAAAGACCTGCTCATGCCAGAGAAACTCTTAACAGCAAATTCCCACAAATGCAAGAGTGGCTCTTCTACACTAGTTCCAGTGTCAGAGGCAGCTTAAATGGGAACATGTTTCTCATTTCTCCCCATGTTTTAAACATGATACACATGTTTGTTTGATTCCTTCATTTCTATGGCAAATTACAGATACTTCACTGGACCAGCTCCTCCCTATCCTTAAATCAAGACTATAGAAAGGCTTAAATATAAGAATACTAAACTTTATTATGTGTAAACTCTTGTTTATGGCTGAAATTATAAATCACAGTCTTTAATATCCTCTTTTATTTGTTTTCATGCAGGCCAGATGGTAGGAAGCAGATGATTTTACTAACAAGAGAATTTTAAGCATGTGATTGCAATGTTGTTAGTAAATGCATAATTTTACTATATTTAATTGCTGGGCTTGTTGATGGCCCATTCAGTCAAAATTTAGTAAATAAGTTTTGTTTTTCAAAGGTTTACTTAATAAAATGATCTTTTATTTTCAACATTATTTAAAATGTCAAAAAGACACTTCATATCATGTCTTCTAAGACAGAAGTTTTTAGAAAAAAAGAAAAAGAAAATAAGACGCTGTGTATGAGCCCTTAAATTCATTGAGTCAAATGGTCTCTGGATTTCACCTTTAAGTTCAAGGTTCCAGACTATCAATAACAATGGTGTGATGATTTTAATATCCTTAGCATTTCACTAGCCTACAGAATACCTTAATTCACAAGAGTTCTTCTGTAGTACTGTAATACTACTCTAACTGTGCTTATTAATAACTAATAAGTTACTAACTACCATTAATTTAGATTAGTAATTATAGTGACTTTAGTAGATTTATTTTTGTGAGTTTTTTTTAGTAGAGTGCATGAAGGTAGAATGAGGTTTTGCATTTTGATTCTTCAGATTTATTGTGCTCATATTCTCTCTTATTTGCCAGTATAACTCAAAATACTTTTAATTTGCTTCCAAAAATGAGTTCAGATTCCCCAATTCTCTCAAGTTTTCTGATTTATTGGATTTTTCCCCTATGCTGTCAAAAGGTTATTTCTGTTTTGATCCTGATTTGCATGAGTACAATGTCAAATGTACACATGCAAATTGGGTGTTTACATCTGCATATGATCATGCATGCAGTCACTTTTTGCATTTGCATGTAGGCAGTAGCTAAATACAAATACAAGTTAGTCTCAGTATTGTGAAGATTCTCATTCATGTGACAGCAAAGGAGAATTTTATAAATGGATTGGAAGAAGGTGTTTAAGGGGAGCCCTCCCAGCCTTGTGGACAACACGGGAGAATGCACAAATGCAGTTGCTTGAAAATCTAAGAGGTTTGGACCAACATCATGGGCTGAGCAAAGGAAAAAATCTTTTGATCACATGCACAGTCTTATTATTCCCAAAATGCATTTTGTGTGCAGGAATAACTTGGCTCCCTTGTAGAAACTTCTATCTTCAGTAGTATTTGTGCTTCTGACATGAGCCAAGTTTTCCAGACAATGCATGTCTCTGCAAATTCTACATTTTGGTGCCCATAATCAGGGCTCAGTTCACTGTTGCCCAGCTTAGGGGCCTTAAAGGAGCCGAGCAACTTCTGCAAGCCTCAAAAATACCTTTGGCAAAGAGCCATGGCAGCTGCTTCAGCTACCAGGACCACTCCTTGGGTGACCCTAGGTTCACAAAGTAGCCCAGGGAGCTGTGTTCATAGCAGTACAAATTAAAGCGTTGTCTTGGCCACTGATGGTGGCCAAACTAGACCTCCCTAGCTCTGAATAAGAGAGGAAAGCCACTCCTCTCACCTCATCCCTACAGTAACATGCATGAAGTCCTCAGTTACTGAATAATGGGAACTTTTAGTGATCCTCCTGTACCAGAAGCTGATTCTTCAAAATTGTCATCTTTAATATCCAGGTGGTATCTAATGTGATCAGAGATAGGAAGGTTTTCAGAAATGAGATTCCCTCCACCACTCCCACCCTGACTTTTAAGGTAAAATTTCCCTTTCCTCAGGCAGAAGTACTCGTGTCTGATTTTGTTGATAGGCACCAGTTAGCTTTCAGTTAATATATTAATTACATTCTAAATACCTCTTTTTTTAAACATATAGCAACATTTTCTCATAGTTAGCCTTTCTGTGATACGACTTTCTTGCTAAATATTATTCCTTTTATGCTGCTGAAAAATATTCTATTCAAAATGTGACTTAACAGCTAATATGTCTAGATTATATCTTCCTCTGTAGAAAGTTTTTTCCCTTTAGTGTTCTTTCAATGTCCAGATACAAGTAAAAAAAAAAAAAAAAAAGTCATAATTACCTAACTCTGAGACAAACACAATATGCAACTTTGTAGAAAATTTGCCATGAAAAAAAAAAATAGAGTGTTTATTGGAAAGGACAGCCTTTTAGAATTCAGTTAAAAGGTTGCCAGTGTACATATTTTGCTACTTGTGCATAAATAGTAATTTAATTTTCTGTTCTGTTTTGCTGACATATTCCAAAAATCTCTATTGGAAGAATGTGCTATGTTGACCTTACCCTTACTAAATTTTACAAGCACACTGCTAGTCAATTCCCTTAAAAAAGATATTGTTGTCAGTAATCATTGTTAAATGTAACCCCAGCAATCCCACATATGGCAACAAAGTTTACCTCTTCAAAAAGAGAGCCTAATGTTCTGAATCCCATAGTTTACTAAAGGTGGACAATATTTATGTCAACCCTGCCCCCAAAACCCAACCTGCAGCCTGTTAAGTAAATGCCTGATGAACACACCCAAACCACTAGAAGGATCCAGTATTGTCACAGGTGATGTGCATTTGTTCTTATGATTTGCAAGTGAAACCCATCAAAAAGAAGAATCAGCAGTTTAAAACTGAGGTATTTGAAGAAGTTTGGAAGGAAGTATGTAGGAATCTTCTACTAATATAGCATATTCACCCAGAAGATCCCTAATTGCTGTACAAAATTTCTCCAGAGATTTTAAAGGTGTTAGTAATTGGTAGAAAGATATTAATTTATTTTCACATATGTGATGCCTTCTGGGGTAAGAAATGCCTTTTATTTAACAGAAGCAAAAATTAACTAAAAGCTGAAGGACAGGGAGGGGAAGATTCCAGGTAAGTGTGATGTAATAACATTTATATAGTTTTCTCTACAAATGGGTAAGAAAGCTGTATTAATGATTTGTTAGAAATATTTTAATGCCTTATGCTGTGTATAGTCATCTTGTGAAGTACAGTCTTAATGTCCTAGCAGGCTGCAGAAGGGGTGTATGCCTATACCATCTCACATCAATCCCTAGTCCTGTATAGAAAGTTGAAGAGATCTTACAATTTTTTTCAGAGATGTCCTGAATGCTTTCATAGTATAGTTTGAAAATGACTATGATTCATGGAAAGGTTTTATAATGTGAAGAATAGGAATGCTATGCAAGTACAAAAAGTTAAGAAAATTATTTATTTTTAAACTTTTTTAATACTTAAGATTTTCCAAATCTGATTTAGGCAATCTTTTAACCGTGATGAAGATCTGTAAAAAGCTTATTGATATTGAATATACTAGCTTCCTGTATGTAATAGGCATACTATAAATTTTTATTTAGTTGTTGGGAGGAAAAAAAATTTCATATTAACTGTGCAGCATTTCATGTAAGGTATTTATCTTCTAATGACTGGTGGCCTAAAGATGCTAATTACATTAAAAATAGTATTTGCTATTCAGTTAAAGCCCTCTTTTGGATGCACATTTCTGTACTCCTAAAAGATGAACTTTTTCTAAAGTGAAGTAAAGATATTGTTAAATGAAGGTGGCAAGTCAGCACAACCCTGTTGTATTAGTATCTTCAGAGCTGCTTTGTTTTATGCTTTCTTTCCTGAGGAGATCAATAATGGATGGCTGACATCATTCTTTCACCACTCAGAAATGAGAAAGCCTAAATGCATTTCTTTAGGGCAGGCATGTTTTTCATCCTGAGCTGAAAAGCCTGTAATTGAGTGAGGTTTATAAGTGTGATTGCTATTGGTGTGTGTTCCAGTCTGACGTGCCTCTGAAAGGTTCCACTGGCATTTACCTGACTCTTAGGAATGTTGACCTCATCTCCCAAACCAGCCAGCATGTGAAATGTCTCTGCTGGGAGGCACATATACAGAATTAACCTAATATTCAGGAGCGTTGAGGCTCAGCTTATGATCGCACTGGTAACTTTCTTAAAGTTTGCTGGTTCTATGTAATGTGCACATACTTTATTTTTAATTAAGAAAGCAAGCAGAGCAGAGAACAGATGTCCATCCCCTTGCAATGTTGACTTATACTTCTATCTTCCTGGTAAAGTGACTGGAAAGACTTTATCAAGTTTGCTGTCAGTAAGAACATGGGAAAATTGGATGACTTATTTGACAGGACTGTTCTGCTGCTATTCACAAGTCTAAAAAGTCAGCAGAAGTGTCTACTTCTGAAATGACATGTCAGTATAGACATGTTTATAGCACAAGACTCTAATTAAAGAACAGTTACTATTACTTGTCAATACCAGTAGCATTTAGGTCTCCAATCACTAATACAAATGGAAATGTACCCAAATGAAAGTGGCAGGGACAAAGCAAGAGAAATAAAGAGTGACAGGTTCAGAGTAAATCCAAAGTCATCTCTGTGGCTTAGATCCCTCTGTTGTGTAAGTTGTCCTTTTGCTACTCTAAATGCCTTCCTGTACCCTAGGAAGCCACCTGTGGCACAGCAGGTCTCTGGTCTTGCCAGGACTCTGACTGCATTACCGACCAAATGGGCACTGAAAATGGCAAGAGCATGTTCCAGAGTCAGGCAGCCTGTCTGCTCTGCCGCTCTTGCCTGAGGTGATTTTATTTTACCTTTGGAAGACTTTCTATAATATATTTGCAACGTGTTCTCCAGATGGTTCAGGTGTATGGGGGGATCACGGTGAGGGTCAGGCAGGCTTCGTCACTGTTGAAGATTTTGCTCTGTCTGCTTATTTTACCCATCTTTTTAATCTGACTAGTAGTCTGCTTTCCATCATGCACACCCCAGAAGTTTCTTGGAAAAAAACCAGCAAAATTATGTAATTTAATGTGTTAATGTTTTCATCTGCGAATTTGGGAGGAAGTAGGTAAGACAAATTGGTTTACAGCGCGTGTGAAATGGTGCTGAATACAGAACACAGATGCACCAGGGTACGATAGTTCTTTCCACAATTAATTATTAGTACTGAGAAAAAGATAAATGCAGCTTCGATTTGTGTTTTTGGTGGGGCATTTTGGCTTTTTTGAAAGGAAGTAGAGATTCTGTGGGGTGTCTTGGGAATCTTGGTGGATGTCGTGGTGCTGGCATATGTAACTTGAGAGGCGATTGATTCCCTGATGCAAAATGATGTTGGATGTCACAGCTGTGACAGGGGTCCCTGGTGGCAGGGGTGGGTCCTGGCTGTCTGTGCCCAGATGTTGGCTGCAGGGGTCTCTGTAAGGAGAGGTGGGGCTGCCCCGTGCCAGGCTGGGCCAGTTCCAGCCAGTTTGAGCCGGTTCTGCAAGGGCACAGCTGCGCCCGTGCCTCTGTGGCAACATATGTAAGAAAGGGCAGAAAGTGCTGGACAAATGGAGGAGGAGGAGGGGAAAAAAGAGGGAGAAAAAGCAGAGGGAACGCCAAGGAGGTAGAGGTGCTCCATGGTGGAGGACACCGCACCAGAGCAGGTGGCTGTCTCCTGATGGGAACCCCAGCCTGAGGGGAGAGCCCGTACTGGAGCAGGGGAAAAACGTGAGAGGGAAGACTCGGAGGAGAGGAACCGCGATGTGCTGCCCGCAGCCCCTGTGCTGCTCAGAGCTGGGGCGGAGGAGTCGGGGTGAAGGGTTGAAGTTGGGCTTGGTAGAGCCAGGAGGAAAGGTGGTGTTTGAATGTTTGTCTTTGCTTCTTGCCACTGAATCTATTTTAATGGGTTATTTTAATTTAATTAGTAACTTTCACTAATTTTAACAAATTAATTTTAGTTATTTAATTTTGTCCCTCTGGTCCTGCTGAGGGGAGTGAGCGAGTGGCTTGGTGGAGCTTGGCCCTTAGCTAAGATTAGCCCACCGCAGAGCAGAAGGTTGTTCAGCAGTCAGTATCAATGTGTACTTCTGTGACCGAAGATGGTGTTTTGCTGTTAGTTGCGCAGATAGAATTTTATCTCCAGAAGTAGAATAAACCCTTAAATGCTGTAAATTGGCACCGTTTTTTATATCCAACATATGTCTGTCTTGCTGGGTCAATCCAGTTCTATCGGAAGCAGTATTCCTGTATTTGTTTTGATACACAGTGGAAATAAGTGCTAGCTCTCTTTTACGTAAATATGCTATCTATTTGTGAATTGAGTTTCAAACTCTTTTATCAACACTGATTGCTGCCCGGGGAAATGATTCCAATATATCAAAGCCTGAGAGAAAAGCAAGCCAAGGGTGGCTGGATATTTCAAAGCAGAATAAAAAATGAGCATTAGAATTCATGACAAATAAAAGCAATTTGTAGTACGGAGGTAGGCGTTGCATTAAATAAATGCATTTAAAATATTGCATGTAAATGAAATAGATGTCTGAGTTTAAGAAGGAAGAAGAAGTGCTATGCATCAGTGTTTAATAAGGTATTTGTAGGTTGTAAGAGACTTAATTTGAAAATAAGATTACCTATAATTCATTCTGGATACTTAAAAATTAATTTTTTCCTCATTAGAATCAGTCACATTTACTCCTATAGAGTAATATTTTATTCTTAAAGTAGGTTTCTTCATTTGCTCTACCTATAACACAAAATACTATTCAGTGCTAGAAAGAGTGGGAAAATATTCCTAGCAGCAAGATATTTAAAGACAGAAAAAGGGATATATTTCACTTTCTTCATTATGGTGTGACACGACGGTTTACTAGAAAAGGTGAAAAATATTTTGGGTGCCAAATTGGATAACGGACACTTTGTTTGGGTTTTTGTGTTTTGTTTTTTTGGTTTTGTTTTTTTTTTTTTTTTTTCTCTCAAGCATTTATTTTCAGCTCATGCGTAGATCTATTGTATATTTTCCTGTTTTCCAATTGAGATGTAGCAGTGTTATGGCAAAGCCATTTCTACACAAAATCCCCTTATTTCCTTGCGACGATTAGATATTTTTGGAAGCATATGTTTTGTCTTATATAATGGTATAACAGCTACAAATGAAGCAAAATACAGAAAAGTAATCTTTTATAAAAATAAATGCAACAACTGTATTGCTTGAACAAATCTAGGATGTGACTAGATTACATTGCTCTTTTGTTTTAAACGTTTTGGGCCTATAGAAGGACAAGAGCTAATCCGATATTATGCAACACTTTGTTTAAAAAAAAAAAAGTTTTCACTTACAAGGAAAATTCTTTCTCTTCTAGTATTTTTCAGATGTTTTTCACTTTAAAGACATTAATTATTTGCTGACCTTGAGAGAGCAATGCTTTGCACCATGATGTGGATGCTATTTGGAATATGTTCACCATTTTTATTAGATTCCAGTAATGTACTTTATTAAACAAAGAACCCTGGGGTTTACTTAGTGACACACAAAATGCTTGTACATGTCTGTGCGTGAGATTTGAACATGCAGCCCCTTTCTCTTTTCAAACAAAGAACATACATAACAGAAATGTGAAGCATTACATTCAGTCCTTGTTTCCAGGGTTCAAACCACTGTATGCGATTGGCCCACACTTGAGAAAATTATAATTAGAGAGCGATACTGAAATTTCTAGTTTCATATTTTTGTAAATGGTCTTCAGACTGCTCAAAAAGCATACCTGGCAAATCTAGACATGTCCATCTCTATCCTGTGATGAATCTGTTCTGCTGCCTCATTGTCACAAGTTTGTTTTTTAAACAAAATTGTTCCATGATCACAATAGCTCAACGCTGGTTAATCAGCTTTTCCTACTTTTCCATGAAATAAACTCTGTTGTCATTTTCTCTCACTTGTATCTTACCTATTTTTCCCCTTTCTGTCACCTTCTTGTAACTTCTGATGTAGCTGTCAGAGATCTGAGTCTTACTCTGTGCCAGGTACTAAGAGTTTTATGACTTCAAAACAATTACTAATACAAGAAGTGAGTTTCCTGAATGATTTGACACGGGGGCCCTGTTCTATATTGCAAGAAGGGGGTTTGTGACTCTCAACTGGATCTGCACTTGCTCTGTTAGGAAAAAACAAAAAAACCCAAAACAAAACAAAAAAACAACACCCCCCCCCCCCCCCCCCCAACCCTGAGGCAGGCAGCGTACTCTTTTTTTAATTTTTCTATTTTTTCTTTTTTTCTGGTTTTCCTTTTTTCCAGTTTTCTTCCCCCCCTTCTTTTATCTTTCCTTCTTCCCCCTTTCCTTTTAAAAGAAGGAGATTCCTCAGTAGTTGTACTTTTGGTGAGCTGAGAAACAGTAGAGGCTGCCAAGAATCTTTCAACTCTCACTGATTTTTCATTTCAAAATCTCTTGTATTTTTGATGGCAAAAAATTTTGAAGCAGAAAATCTTTTGTTGTTTGGGTGCTTCCCTAGATTTAGAGCCAGGCAACACAATAAGAAACATGCCAGCACTAGAAGAGCTCACAAGTTGACTTCAATAAGTTTTAATGATAGCCTGTATATCACACACTTTTTTTCTCTTTTTTTTTTTTTTTTTTTTTTTTTTTTTTTTAAATAATTATCCCATCTATGTTTAATAGAAGCTGTTCTACAAGTTTTTTATTTTAACTGTGTGAAACGACTCACGGCTTAACTGCCTTGAAAGCAAGACTGAAGTAAGGCAGACTCAGGTCCTATTTCAGCCAACGTGGCAGTTATCCTGCTGTCTCCAATGTTACTGTTTAATGCATAATAATATATACAAACTGATTAAGCAGGGACACTTTTTAAAATTTGTGTTAGTAACTTAAATATGAAACAGTACTGTTAGAATATATAGATGTAGCTGTGTGACACTATGGCTTCAGTGGCTATGCAGTGTGTCTTAGGGAACCTGTTATGCTTGTCCTGTATGCTTTAATGCTTGAGTTGTAAAGCTGACAACATTCAGTATCTTATTCAATCATCATTTGATACTCAGACACTCTCGTAGCTAGCCAGCTCATCTGTTACCTGGACTTATAATTTTGACTTGTCTCAATTTATTGCACATTTACATGACATGTGGCATTCATTTGTGAATATTCTTTTTCAGTTGAACAGCAAGTTGACAACAAGTCTGCGGTGAAAGTTACGATATTTTAAAGGACATATAATCTGCTGTGCTTTTCAAAACCCCCAAATAGGTAAGATACAATCAAATTTTAGACTAGATTGTGTTTTGCTAGTCAGGCACCATTATAATTTGACAGGCATGATGTGATACAATGAAATCTGAATGATATAACCCACTGTGACATAACTGATAGTCCAATGTAGAAATTTAATAAATGTTTCCAATAAGTTTGCTGTAGTCAGCCTGTCATGTCCCCAACCATGACCCAATGTGATGTCAGTGTTTGGTCTTAAACATTACAAAATGTAAGTTTGCTTATTAATGAGAAGTGTGATAGGTGTTTCCATGTAGCCTTTCTGGATATTCTGGACATGAATAATGTTGCAACTACATAATTATTCCAGTGTAGGTAGCTGGAAACCATCTTGGTTGTAAATGGTCAGTAGAGAAGCTACTAAATATATGGAATTACTTAACCTACTTAAATATAAATTGCCTAACACTGATATACTCTGTTGTGGCTAGCTATGACCTAACTGGCTTCTTTCTGAAGTTAAGGTTTTGGTGGTTTGTTTTTGTTTTTTTTTTTTTTGTTTTGTTTTTGTTTTTTTTTTTTAAAAGACCCAGTTGTGTTTTTTCCTATAACTTATCACAACAGTGGCTTACTCAAAGAATTATAAGCAAGGTATCTCCCCATCTACTCCTTCCGATTTGCATTCCTGCTACCATGAGAGGGTTCTCTTCTAATTCAATGAAAACCAGTTGGTACAACTAAACTCCCAAACCTCCTAAAGTGACGTTTAACACCTAAAATTAACAGAATATAAAATACTGTTCTTAAAAATTCTTCACACTATCCCTTCAGCCAGATACTAGTTATGCGTTGGCCTCCTTTCTAAGTAGTTAAAGTTAATGAGTTGGAATAAAGAGTGTTTAAGTTTTTGTAGTCATCTAATTCTTGTGTTTTCACTGGGAATTGGCAGCCTCACAAATGTAGCTCATAATTAGAAGGTATTTGTTATCATATCTGCATTACCTGCTTGTTATATGGAAAAAACCTATTAATATTGCACACCACAAAGAATGTATTTGCAAATATTATTTCTAGGAACTTTATCTAAAAGCCTTGTAAACAATTTGTACTCTTTTAAACAACAAACAGTGTAATTAACAGCACTTATGAAAGAATTGCTTTTACAACCTGAGTCAAAACTGCTATCTGGCTTATTCCAAATTAGCCCATGTAAATGTTTGCTAAAAATGGACTGGGTAATGGAAACCAGAGAGCAATTGTCATGCATTATTTTACTTTTACACTTGAAGTATGGACTAAGGAATCAGTGTAAACTAATACAATATACTTGTAAGGTTTTTTTCTAAAGGTGATACATGTAAACCACTGTCAAATTTCACAGCAGTCTTTCGGGACTAAGGATAATATTAATAGATTAATTATTAATTTATTTATTACAACACTTAAGTGAGAAATATTTCTTTAAAATTCCAGGAGCAAAAAGAGTATCAGATATTTTTTTCTTTGGAGCTTTAATACCTGTCTGTAGGATTCTGCTGTGGAGGCACATGGAAACTCCACTGAGGCAAAATCTTCTCATATTAAGGAGTGAAGTTATGGATACATATAAGCACACTAGTAACTTTGTCACTAGTGTAATCTAATTCAAATTTGTTTGTGGATAAAAGTGATAACACTTGCAGGTTCAATTCTTTACATTGTTTTATACTGAAATCTGGTATAATAGAACTTATCTCCAAAAGAATTTTCCCACATTTAATTCAACTGGTACAAACCAAGCGATTTTCTTCACGTATTTTTGAGAGATTTTTCTTGTGTTTTATTTTAAAATATATTTAATGATTTAAATTAGAGCAGAGCTTGGGGAGCAGCAAGGGGGATCAGTGAATGAGAGACTGAATTGTTGCTTGTAGCTTACTACGTGGAATTGGAGGAGGGGTTGTGGGAGGGGAGGGTTTCAAGAAGCATCAGAAGACAGCCCCAGTTTGTTTGGAATGCTCCCTACCTGCAAATGGCCATTTTATTAAAAGCCTGATCATTATCAACATGAAGTCTCTTCATGTGCTACTATTGCACAATGAATGGCAGAAAGCACATGAGGTATATCTAAATATTGCTGTCTGTATGACTGGACTCAGTTGCCATTGGCAGGTGGTAAATTACACTTCTTTGAACAAGCAAGTTTGTTTTACTGCTAGAGCTGTAAACCCAAAAAAAAGGTCTTCCCAAGGTGGCTTAGAAGCATAGCCAGTTTTCCTTACCATTTTCTAAATGTGCATGTTAATTCTAGCAGCAAACAGGAAAGTGCCTAGCTAATCCTTCATACAGGCATTACTTTGACTCAATATACTTTCCCTTTGTAGCCCAGATGGGAGTGGATTAAAGCTCACTGTACTCCCTGACCCACTTTCCTCCATATGCTACCTGTGGCGTGTCTGTAGGTTGGCATGGACCATACTTATCTGCCCTGATGATGGGCAGTATTAAAGCTGCTGCAGGAATGATCCAGGGCTGCCTCTCCATTGTCAAATGTGATGTTGTAGAAAGAATATCATATATGGTTGGTGATGGTGACAGTATGAGGCATAGTATACTTGTGCACCTATGCTACAAACTATGGTATGGTTGAGTCTATTGTAAGGGGATGTACTCTCACCTCATCTCCCTAGAGTTGTCTGAAGCTTGTCACAATGCAAACATAGAGGTGAATTTTGGCTGGAATTTAGGTGCCAGTCTATATTCAAAGTACAGCATGAATATACCCAGTTGTTCTGTAAAAATAAGAAACTTTTATCTGCACATGATTCCATCTTCGAAGGTGCCTTATGCATTCAATATAACAGTGTCTGCAGAGTCACTCTGAATACATATTTCAGTTGAAATTCATGCCCTCTTTTATTATGGAATAACTTCATTGATGAAGGGCATTCAAGTAACTTGAGTCCTGAAATGTACTGGTTAAAGACAGGAATAAACTGTCCCCTGCCTGTGTGTAGTAGTAGAAAGACTGCAACTGTTCAGCCCCACAAGCCTGACATATCTGGAATATCAAGCCTCCATGCTCTTCCTTGCAGAGGCTGGGGGCAACAGAGGTGATGACTGTAACCTTTTTTGCAAGTAGACAGATGGTCTTGTTATTTCAGTCACCTGAATAGATAATAGGTAGTTCGAGAAAGAAGTGCTTATTGTCAGCTGAGATGTAATTGTTTCTGGACACAGAATATTACCATTTAAATCTATTCTTACTGTCTTAGTCATTATCTGCAATAATTTTATTAGGCATGCTATATTATACAAGGTAAATGTAAATAAAAATACTGAATGGTACTGAATCATGGGAATACTAATAGTCCATCTAGGTTTTTTAGGAAATAAGCCTCAGGTACAAATGTTGCTATCTGGTATTATATTTAATGTGTTATTTGTCATCATAATGCATTTCTGGGGTATTTTCCTTGAAAAGCAAGCTATACAGTAAATGTCAGTAAACTTGACATATAAATTAATAGGGAAGAAGAGGTAAAAGATGGAACACAGGTAACACTAGGCTCCAAAAGAGATTTGGGGATGATATGTTGCTAATGAATACAAATCTTTGTAAGTTATATTGAATGGTTACATTCAGCAAGTCCAAAAATGTTTTATTCTGAAATCTTTAACTGTGTTCATCTGTTTCAAGAGTCTCTAGCTGTGTTTTTGTTCTTTTTCTACCTATCTCTTCTCTCTTGTACTTGTGTCTCTATGGCTTAGCCCCACAAGGATATCCAGAGGTAGGAGCAAGGCAAGTAGCATGGCAGACTTCCCTGAAGCCTCTACCAGCTCACTGATGTACACTTGTTTTAATTTCCGCTCTCTGTTCTTCTCTCCCCCCCCCGCCCCCATCTTTTAAAGGTCATATGGTTCAACAAACAATCCAGAGGTGCCTTTCTAATTATTGTGTAGTAGTTGTGCTTGTTGACTATCATCAACACCAAAAAGTGGTTTTCACCAAAGCTAAAAAGGAGTTGGAGACCCATTAGGATTTAACCAATCAACAATAGGCCAGATTCATCCCTAAAGTAACTTCTCTAAACTTGCCTGCATCTGAACTGGTTAGTTCACAACTCCTTCTTTACCCATAGAAACAGACAGTTTCAAACCCCAGTGTTATTTTAATTAATGGCAAACCTCTTGGCAACACAATCAAGGTGGAGTAATCCTATAGCAAGATATTTAATTTCATGCATATACTAATGCAATACTTAAAAGGTAAATTGTGTTTTGGAAGTACTTGGTCTGTGTGAAAGGAGACGTTATATAAGAGAGGTGCTCATTGACTGGGATGATGGGAAAATTGCACAATGCAGGAGGATTTGGTATGGTTCAGAAACAAATCCAATATTAATTGCAAGAGAGTCAGGAGACTTGAGAGAGAAATACCTAGTTTCACACCATTCCAAGCACAGGTTTGTGCTTATACAGCTGAATTGCCCTCCTGGTATGTTCCCTCTCCTTTTTTCATCCCAGGAGGAAAATTCATGTAATGCTACTCCATGCATTGCATGCATTTCCTTTGCTGAGGAAAGTATTTCTTGCTGCTTGCTTTCCCTCCGTTCTGTGGAAAATTCGGTGAATTGACTACAGAATGAACCCTTCTTGGTCGCTAATGAATCACTTGCATGTTCTTTTCTGGATTTGCTAAGGGTTTGTCAGTGCTCCACTCTGATTATATTTGTATGTAGTCTTGGAGGAAAAGGTATTATCCTTTAAAGGTGCTTTACACCTATACAAAATTCATTTTCCCTTGGTAATATATACCTTGGTTACTCAGCAGGGTTTATGCCATTGTTGTGAAACCTCATCAAGTGCTTGCATTTACGCTGTGTTTGCCACACTAACTGCTTTGGTATAGCTGTAACAAGGAGCTACCTCTTCTTCCCCTACCCAGCCTCAATATAGACAAGGTCTAAGTTATGAATATGATAATTAACTATACATTACAATTCATTAAATATTCTTAATTCTGATGTGGGAACAAATGAAATTCATCATTAGCAATTGAGTTTCAGAGTGAATGTGTGTGGGTGCATGGGAATATGTATGCTAGAAGAAATTTATGCAGATTAAATCCATTAGCAATTTTCTGCACACCTCATTAAGCAAAATATCAAATCCCACTTAGCTCTTCTGCTCTCATTAGACAATTTAAACTATACTATTCCATACCATGGAAATAAAAAAAACCAAAACCCTGGTGTAGTGTCCTGCAAGTGAATTCTCAAAATCTACAGCTGTCATACTAACACCTTGGACTAATCATGTTGCCTCACTGTACTGTATCATTGTTCAGTCCGCCAAGAGACAGGCAGCCTGGCAACTACAGAGGGGCTCTCTGGAAAACAAGTATATTTGTTACTTCTTGTCACAGAGCAGTCCAGGCTCTGTGGCACCATAAGTGGCCTGAAGCATGTGTGCAGCTGTGCATCAGGTGTTGAAAATACTTCCCAGTGATGATTGTTGAAAAAGTTGCCCTGTTACTCTTTGTCAGAAAATACAGATTTATCAAAAACTGAAGTTTTCTGTGTGGGGATGTCACCCTTGTTAGAACTTAAAATGGAATAATTTCTTGGGTTAATGATGGAATATCTGGTGTGGCTACAGCAGTGTCAGGAGCCATTGTTTAGCCATCACTTTAAGCCAATTTAAACCAACTTCACTGCTTAAGTGTTCCCAACCTGCCCTGACCCCAGCAGCTCATTCCTGTCCTCCCTCACATGCTTATACTGGCACAAGAAGGGACAGCGAAGGGGGACAAATTGGCTTAAAATTAACCTGGCAAAATAAGACTGAATTAGTTTTGATATAGTTATGTTTGCTGATCTGGCTCACCACCTAGCCTTGCAAATACTTACTCTGGCACAAAAGATGGGAAGAAAGTACAGGTTGAGGCTAGAGAGAGGGAGGACAGAAAGTGCTGCTTTTAGTGGTAATATTATTTTATTGCAATTTAAAGTTTTCATGATACTGTGGCAATAATGTGATCAGTAGTTCAAAGGAAGCTCTATAATCTGAAGGTGAACAAAAGCAGGTGGAAAACTTTAAAGGGAGTTTGCAAGAATTTGTCATTATTTTCCCAGGGAAAGAGGAAGAAATGGGACTTCCCCTTGTCTGTCCATTTACACACAAGAACAGATGTGGAAGAAAGTACAAGCTAATATTATTATAACTTAGTCAATACTGAGTGCAAATCTAAAAAGGGTGGAGGAACTTTATTTCTTTCTCTTCTTGCTATTTGACTGCTCTTCCTGTTTTTGAGACTGAAAAGTGCCAAATAGTTTTCATTTCCATGCCCAAACTGTTTTGTCCAATGCAAGCTCACATAGTGCAGAAGCAAAGTGATCTCTTACCCAGAGGATAGCAGGGGGAGAGGAATGATTCTCAGCTGAGTACTCAGGGTTGAGGTCCAGGTAACTTTTCGTTCTTATTTGAGTGAAAAAACACAGTAGAGTCAGAAAACACTAACAATGGCACTTAGTTCCTCTTCATGTACAGTATAAGGGCAGTATTTTACTTTTAAACTAGGTTAACCATATTTTTAGTTTCTGTCTTCTCCTTCTTATGGATGCCAGAGCAGGTAGAATTTCTGTTTTTTACCTTACACTGGAAACAGCAGTGTATAAGAGGATAGATGAATTCTTGCAGTGCCACATGTAGTGTCCTTTGCTGCCTTTGATCATTTGTTATTTTGATCATTAGAGTTTGAACAAAGTAGCTAATCGATCCCTTCTCATTGCGTCCTTCACATACTGCCTGCTATCAGCTTTGTTAATTTCCTTTATATTCAAAACTGTACAGTAAATAGTACTGTAGGCCTTCTCAGTCTAGTGGGTGGGCCTCTCCTTCTGCTGTGAGAGAAAGGGTGCTCCTATCACCAGCTGGCACCTCACTCAGTCAATCAGGAACACTTTTGAGACTCACCAGGGTATGTGACTCCCTGTGGAAAATATTTTGTACCTCATTATGCTTTCTGTAGCCAGTAGGTGCAGCCCACATGCTGAGAAGCAGGGCCATAAGAAGGAATTGGCAGGCAGGAAGATTTCTGGAACACTATCAAAGACTCCTCAACCCTATTTCCTCTTCTGTTCAGCCACACAAAAGCAGACCCAATGTGTCATATATGAAAGTGACCAAGTAGAAGCTTAGTGGTTTGTGCTTTTATTTGCTTTGTGTAGACTTATGAGGGTTATGGTTCCCAGATACTTTGGTGAAACTGGGACGGTCCTAACTGCGTCTGGACAAAGTGTAATTCCAGTTCTTTCTGTATGAGTCATTTGTCAGTCTGAGCCTCAGCCTCTGCTGACCCCACCCTGCATGAGGGAAAGGGGTTGCTGGCTACTCCTGCCAGTGTGGGTCACTGGGGCTCTCAAAGCCATGGGACCTCTGAAATGATCTAATGA
This sequence comes from Aquila chrysaetos chrysaetos, assembly GCF_900496995.4. Lineage (NCBI taxonomy): Eukaryota > Metazoa > Chordata > Aves > Accipitriformes > Accipitridae > Aquila > Aquila chrysaetos. The sequence goes on from NC_044012.1 coordinate 15,691,672, forward strand.
ACTGAGTTCAGTTGTCTAAACAGAAAAGTCTTAATTTTCTTAATTTTTTTCTGTGTCATCTGGCAACACAGGGTCAGATCCTCCCTCAGCTGTTGTATGCTCCCTAGTTTCCCTGGCCTTGCCAAGGGAAGGGAATTCTGTCAGATGTTGGTTTATGAGCAAGTGCTCATAGCCATGGGTGAGCTCATGGCACAGAACTGGGCCCTCAATTGCATTTGAATCAAAGGAAGATGAAAAAGGAGAGAGGGCGAAGAAGTTGTCTCATTTTTTGTGTCAGGATTGCCTTTTCTCCTGGACCATAACCCATTCCAAATCCCTTTGTTAAACCATGAATACACTGTATGCTAACAAAATAATTTCTCCTATTATACTTTACATGCAATAAGATTCTTCAAATTCAAAGGTCACCAGCCAGACATGTAAAATGACTTCATGAATGACTTCAGCTCATTAATCATGCCTCAGTGTAGCAGTGGCTCTCCTCTGTTCATTAGAATAACATTTCTTTGCACTTTATGGCAAACCATCATTATAATACAGAACAAGGACAACAGAGTGTGAAAGACTTTTTGTAATGAGACTTCATAGCTGCTCATGGTGGGACTCCCCATCCTGTTTGCTGTTGAAAGAGCTGTCTGACAAAGGTTCAGAAGGATTTTACCTGATGAAGAGAGCCAGGAAGAGAGTTTCACGGGGAAAACTGTCAATGAGCTTACAGAAAGCTGCATAAACCCAGCTGCCCTGTTAGCTGAGCTGTCATTCTTCACAAAAATACAGAGAGAAAGTCTTTAATTGTACTCACCACACATATGACATTTTATGCTGTACCATTGTCATTTGCAGCAGTTCTTAACTCACAGTGAAAAAGCAGCAGTTCAGGATCCCCAGGATCTTGAGTGGACTCTGCACTTAATAAGGAGAAACTGTGTAGTTTAATAATTACCAATTATTGAGGAAAATAAACTCTTCATCAGAAACTCTAAAACTCAATTGCATCATCAATGCTCTTTCTGTTATTCTAATATTATTTTAGTCCTTACCTTAGATATACCAAAGAAATGGAATTATTCAAATAGTGCTGGACTGAGACAGCTAATTTAAATCTCCCTTAATAAATATTTTAAGGGATGTTAATAATATTTTAGTATCTTTCTTCTTTAGCTGGAATAATGAAATTGCAAAAATGGCTTAAAGTCTTGTGGATGTTCATTTTTAATTAAAATGTTCTTCTCTGTTTTCCCCCAGGAGTGTAGCAACTTTAAGTGTTAGAAAAGAGCAAGATTCCTCACAAAAAGAAGTACCAGTCTGACTACTGACCTCATGATTCTATAACTTTTTCATTTCCTGTCTCTGAGGCCAATACAGGTTCTCCCCACAAAAAATAAATACTTACAAATCCAGGCCCTAATCTTGTTCTCCTGCCCAATTTTCAACTCCCTTTGAGGCAAATGTAGTTTTAATTCATATGGGAGGTAGCATTAGAACAGTTCTGCAATATGCAGATAGAGGAGTAATAATATGATGAGGCATACTTATAGTATTGCCAGCCTGAAGAGGTAAAATCGAACTTTATAATCAATGGAATCATAAAGTATTTGAAAATTATTATGTTGTTCTTTTGGCCTGCTATCTGTTTTTTCTTTATTGCCCGTCTGCAGTGTTTGTGACAGTGACTGCTATAGATACTATTCTTGCCATATACCTCTAATTTATCTATTAATTAATTTCTACATCTAATCTCCTAATAAATTCTTTTCTTCACCCCTGGGTCAGTTCCGCACCTGTAAACTCTGTATGTGCCCCTAGTCACTACATCCTGAAATAGACTCCACCCTAGGCTTCAGCAGCTGGTCTCCCCAGCTTTGCTGCCACTTGTCCCAGCAAATCCTCTGAAGATCTGTACATTCATCTTTTTCCTCACTGGCCAAGGTCTCCTTCCACATGGGTACTGCATGGGTCAAGGGCAGAAAATTGTTGTCTTTCAAGCCTGGAGTTAGGAAGAACCACTGTTCTTCTCCATTCCCCCAAGTATTTCTGTCAGTGCTGGGTGAAGTGACAAAGGCATTGAAGTAAAAGAAGCCATTCAAAGTATAAAGCACGGTTATAAAATGTTCATGAGCTCCTTTCTTCAGCTGCTCTCTTCTCCAAATCATCAGGCTACTTTCTGCAGTGTCTCTTAGTCTATTTTCCATCTTACTCTCTGATAGGCCAAGAAAAGACCCTTTTTCCTTGTAATCTCTAGTCCTCTTTCCCCTATGTTGCTCTGATTTGCTTTGTCAAGTGATCAAAGTCCCTGTACAGGTGAGCTGTTGCTTAGTTACCACCTGCTTGGAATTCACTCTTGAAAAATTGCTTTGTCTTGAGAAGTAGCCATATCTTTGTTCCTTGGTGCTCCATTTAAATGGATGATCAAAGTTTATCAGCCTGCTCTATTAGCACTGTGCTCTGTGCAAAACTTTTTCTTGTCACCTTTTATGGATTTTAGGTCAGTCTGGAGAAAAGAGATGGGAGAGAATGCAAGAATGTTCTGCAGTTTAGAGAGAATGTTTGTCAGAAACGAGTCTGACAGGGAAACAAAATGCAGAGTCTCCAGCACCAAATGGGCATAGCCAGATATCCTAAATAGTTACAAGAACCAATCAAGAGATTTTAGTGTTGGAAATTTTTTTAGATTATTGCCTCTAGAATTTTGTTTTTCTGTAGACTTTGGGGAGAAGGTTGATTAATTCCATTTGGGTACACAAAAGTATATCCCAATGATAACATACATAAAAGTAAAGCTGCAGCAATCTGGAATGTAAACCTTCTTGCCCTAAATAGGCAGAGAGAAATATCTGTACTACTGATTGCTACTGTTGCTCTTCCTCTTATTCTTTTCCAAATCACCTCCTAGAGTCAGAACAAAAGTTGCATTTGCACGTGCCATGTGCATGACAGTATACTACCTTAACTTCATGTTTCCTTTTCAAGTGTACCAATCAGAACCAGGCAAATCGACTGCCAGCGTTCTTTATCAGCCACGCATTAAGCAAGAGGTCCATTAATGTGTAGAGCAGTGTTTAGACCAGACAGGACGTCAGCAGCAAACACCTGCAACAGCAGCATCAAAAGCAAAGACAGACTTTAGGTGAGAAATATGGTCATAAAATTGTACATAAAAGAGCATTTAGCAGCATCAGCAAACATGAAGGACTGATTGTCACCAGGATCCCATGTTGTACCCAGACCATTATTGATATATATTTGCTCTTTGCTGTATATGCAGGTATTGTTCTTGTCCCAAGAGTGCCAGCTAATGTGTGGTCTTCAGAATCAAATTCCAAGCACCGCAGTAAAACAGTAATTAGTATTTTTATAATATGATGATATGTTTCCATCATGTGGGAAAATGTGGGAACAGTCAGTCTTGGGCTTTTTTTTTTTTTTTTTTCTGGAGGCTTTAAGTGTGTGCTCTGTCCATTGCTGTAAGGTTAAGTAATTTATAATTTATAATGCATTGTAGCAGGTTTTTCAGGGTGTGTTTAAACCTATTAAATTAACGGAGAGAACAGGGAGCAGAAAAAACAAAGGGGTAACTTCCTGATTATTTTTTAATATAACTTAATTTATTTATTAAAATTTATTTCTTATCTTTTTGCCATTCTGTAAGTAGAGTACTTGTCTAATGTTAATGTGATACTCTATACCTGTACGGCATCTTCTATCTGTTGATAACCCCTGTGCCAAAAACATTCTTCAGCATACCTAAAGTTTCATGATCAGTTTGGTTTCGACTAGTTCTTTTTCCTAGCTAACATGTTTCACTTGAAGTTGCATAACTCAACTGATGAGCTAGGTACACTGAGCTGTAGGATCAGTCCTCCAAAATGAATTTGGATTAGAATAAATGTACAATTAATCTTAAAGGCTTTGTATAAAAAGCAGTAGTGTCATTGTGTGTAGATGCCTTTTTGGTAAAGTTAACTTTGAGGGAGATTCTATAGCACAATTATCCGCATGCAAAAATATGATGATAGCTGAAGAGCGGCACTGGAAATGCACAGGAACCAAAGAGGGAGAGAAAGGAAGAGAGAAACTTTATAGGCTTTTTTATTTTTTTTTTTTTTAAAGCAATTTTCCCTTTGTCCTACCTCTTTCCTTGGGTCTGGTAGAGATAATCTTGACTTCTTGACTCTGTCTCCTATGTTTTCTATATTTATATTCTGAAATTTGAGGAAAAAAGGAGAATGGAGTGGAACAAACTATTCCAACAGACCTGTGTGTTCTATCCTTCTTTCCCAACTTTTGGTGACCATCCATTTAGCAGTATCTGACATTATTCCTCTCTTTCCTATATCTTATTTGACTCTTCCATCTCAAAAGTCTCTCCTAGAATGGACAGTCCCTTCCTTTTTTTTTTTTTTTTTTCCTCTACTTTGTGTATTTTTTGTCTTGAATACTGGCTTTGATTTTTTTGCATCTTCCTGCCAGCCTTTCTTTTATTTTAACCTGCCTTTGGATTCATCCCTTTATTCTGGCAGTATCATATGTACAGAAGCAGATAGCTGGCTGCTGACTGACTGCTGTGGGGTGAAGAGCAATGTCTCTGTCACTGCATGGGGATTTCTTCTAGGAAATGCAGGAGCCTGGTGGAAGTGAATGAGATGGGCCTGGAGTAGGATCTGGCAAGTGCTACATATTTCCAAGATGCCAGGCCTGTAGCTTAGGTCTACTAAATGCTCCAGGTGGGGGGTCAACAGTTTAAGAAAGTTTTCTCCTAAGTCACGTTGTTTCAAAATTAAGCAGCCAAGAGGTTGCTTTTCCTTACAAGTGACAATAGGTTGAACTCCAGTTTTAGTGTTTCTTCCCCCCTTTTTTATTTACCAAAGAAAAATAAAACTAACTGGTATCAATAGTTATTGAAAACTGTTTCACTTCAACCAGCAAGGAGCAAATTCTTACTGCGCTTTTGATCAAGTCCTGAGCTATATTTTCACAATAAGGAAAATATAAATACTGATTTCTGTGACTGATAAACTGATATCTGAATGTAGGAATATATGCTTCTCTTGAACTTCTTTTTTTAGAATAGAACTATATTTTATGAGAGAGCAATTTACCAAAGTGGCACTTAAAAGAAATGTTAGCTTCAGCTAACACGTGCTGTAATGCCAGATGAGTTCTCCTAATACTCTTTTTGTATTCTCTAAGGCTGTTTTTATATTAGTTAAATTTATGTCAATTTCTTGTTTTACAGTAATTGCTGTAATTTTTAACTTATTCCTAGAATTATAGAATCACAAAACAGTAGAATCATAAAGTAACTGAGGTTGGAAGGGGCCTCTGGAGAAACAGCCCACCCTGCTCAAAGCAGGGTCTGGTAGAACAGTTTGCTTAGGGATGTGTCCAATTGAGTTTTGAATAGCTCCAATAATGGAGACTCCACAACCAATCTGGACAATTTGTTCCAGTTTTTGTCAATCCTCATAGTAATAAATAAATAAATAAATAAAAGTTTTAAGTGGAGTTTCCTGTGTTTCAGTTTGTGTCCATTGCCTCTGATCTGTCACTGCACTGGCTCCATCTTCTTTTCTTCTTCCCATCAGTTACTTACACACACTGCTAAAATGTGAAAAAATTAAATAATATGCAAAACAAGGTGATGATTCTGAGGGACAGCAAAATGTGCTGTAGAAATAGTAATATCCAGTTTCTACAGGAAATACCTTGCAGTATGGGAAATGAAAGCAGATAAAAGAGAAAAAACCAGTTAAGTCGGATACTTTGATCAGCCTAGGTGCACCTGATTCAGGTGCAGCTGAGCAAGATTCTTTCTTTCTTTGCTGTCTAGCTAAATTTTATTGGGAAAGGGGGATTGTAAAGCTATCACTACAGTATTAGTATTATAGCTTCTGTTATTCAATATTCGTTACCATTAATTTATTTTTTCACAATGTTAAATTTTGCTAACAATGAGATAGTATTAAGTATTTTTGTTGTTAATTCTTTTGCATAGGTACAATGTCAGCATAAAAGCAGCTACTGGGGAGATCAAAGCTGGGAAGGATCAAACATTGGGAACGTACTTTATTTCTGACAATTTGTCAAAAATTACTAGGGTTTGTTTCATATAAAGGTATTACAGGTTTGTGAAGAACAAACAGTTTTGAAGCATGTATCAAAAGAGATTTAAGTTAGAAGCGAGAGTATTGATTTGAGATGCAAGATTACTTAGATACAGGGTTACAAAGCAGGTGGAGAAAAAATGAATAAAACTAAGAGCAGTCTGAAACCAAATTGTATACAAGTTGAGAAAGAGGATCTGGGCCCAGTCCTGTGTCAAGTGCCAAATAGTGTCAATACTACTGATTTAAAAAGCACATTGAAGAATTGGGCCCTATTCTGTTTAAAATAGCATGTCAAACTTTATTTCTCTCTTTAGTGCTGTTTCTGTCTCTATGCCAAGCTCATACAGGGACTCCAAGAACAAGTGCTAAAGCAGGCTTTCACATTGAGTGTTTATTAAATCTAGTTTTCATGAAGCAGCTAGATTCTATTCAGGTTCCACATCTCATAATATTGGAAAGTTTTTGTTAATTGCTAGGCTGTAAATCCTCTGACTAACCAACCCAAATATTTTAATTTTTAACTCATGACAGTAATAGAAAGACACTTTTGGCTCCTGGTATTTTTGTTCCTAATAGCTGAGAGCCTTGCAGTGTTTAAAAATATCAAGCCTTGAACAGCTTTGCTCTGTTCAAGAAGCTCTAAGGCATGCAATTTCTTTGCTAGCTGATGTTTGCTAGATTTAAAAACAACAAAAAAAACCCCTTCCAACCCTGAAGTTAATTACAAATTTGGCAAACACTTTTGTAATTCTGATGTTACCATGGTATTTTGCATGGTATCTCAATGTCCACACTAGAACTGTGAATTTAACTAAAGAAAATCTTTTCAACTTCTAACAGAAAACGTAAACCCCCTCTTTTTGACAAAATCTGCAATGTGCTAAAGGATCAGGGCCTTAACATTTTATGCAGGCAGAGTTGTGACTGTCTGGGCCTGCTCTGAAAACAGTTGTGCTGCACCTGGGTACAAAGTCCATCTTTTATGAAGTGTGTGTGTGTGACTGAATAGCTTCTTGAGTAGGACTTGCTGTTTTTCAGGGGAAGGTGGCTTTGCATTGGCATCCTGCCTTCGGTTGTTTGTTAGTCTACTGTACAGGATCATCCAGGGTTAGCTTTTGCTTCACATTCTGCCCATTTCAGTTGGCTGTACATCTACTGGAGCTACATAATTTTCTAATTCTCCCTGGTCAGAGGGTTTTGTAACTAGAAACAAGTCAAAGAAGTGTAGTGCCCAAACAGCTAGAGAATGGAAATTTTTATTTAGTATGGACACACTTTCTCTTGTATTCTGTAGGTTAAGGACTGTTTATCATTCACTTTTCCCCAGCTCTGGCTTGAAAATATAGGTGGACAAGACCTGTGTGTATTTAAATGTATGTAATTCAACATTGACAGCCTCTCAGAATGGAAGAAGGTTAAACAGAACAAAAAGTCTAATCATTAACCAACACTGTCTTTTGCCACCAGATGTAAATGACTAAGGGTGCAGCAGTTTGGTTTACTGTGTTTTGCTCCCACTTTCTAAAAGGTAATTACTTTCCCAGAGAAGGTACCTGAGGTCCAAGACCTAGTTTCCTTTAGTTTGCTACTGGGTTCTGAAAAACCTAGTCCTTGAAAATCATAGTTGGGCACCAGGTTCCAATACTTACAGATGTATTGATTTACAGAAACAAAGGTGGTTCTTGTGCTCAAAGACTAGGTGACAGTGCCAAAATATTTATATGAAGCAACAGTGGGTTTATATCGGAGCTACAGGAACTTATTAGGGATGCCTTCTAGTGCCTGGCTTGTCCATGCACAAGGTAGCAGTATGAGAAAACTTAGTGAATTGTATCTATTCAGTAATTACTAGGAGATTTTTTTCATTACAAAACTGAATTTTGCGGGTCATTTAATGTCTTGTCCACTTCAGATTTTTAAGGACTGATGTGTACAAAACTATCTTCAGTACGTCTTTAGCAAAACTGATTTTACTAGCCATTGTTTCAATATTGTTAATCATTTGCAACAGCAGAATTAAGAATACACCTCAACCAATTTAGAATTAAAAGTAACATTTTGTAGGCAGTTAATTCTTATAGCAGGCTCTGCACCTTTGATATTTTGAAAACATAAAACCCAACATCATCTTCAAAGCAACAAAGATTTTAGTTTGGTCTGTGTCTTTGTTGAAGTACTATAAGAACTATTTCACAAAACTTCATGGTCCGATATGCCAAATAAGAGAAAGAGAGGCTGCAGATGATGCATATTTTGTATGCAAGCTGGGGCTATACTTCCGAGTATGGGATTCTACATAGAAATCTTGCCTTGTATTTATATTAACCCCAGGGATGCATACACACATCAAATCTGCCAGTTCCTTCTTCCCAGAAACAGTGTGTAGACTCATGACTTCTGTCTTACAAAACCAGGACTGAGTATTGTACATTAGGCTATACTTATAACAGTAATTTGTAGAGGCAGGGTCATAAATGGAGATCCTCAGAGTTTCTGAGCTAAGTTCTTGTAACAAGATCTACACAAACCAGGGGTGAGAACTTCTCCTGAAGAAATGATTGACTTTATTCTGAAGCTATGGTTGCTCTGGTCTCAGCACAAGTTAGAGAAGTCACAGTCAAGCTGAGAATTGATAAAGGAGAGCGAAACACTTCTCTGCTTCACCAGCTATCTCCTCGGCTGCCTCTGCAGTTCGTGGGGGTGTGAGCTCTTCCATTTGTAGACCAATCGAAAACTTCCCTATCCCCAGGGAGTGGAGGAAATCCATAAGACTTATATTTTAGCTCTTCGCACTGTTCAAGGACACAATTTCAAATACAAAAGAATGCAGCTTACTTTTATTAGGACTAGTAAAAAATGTCTGGATTGTAATTTTTTTTTATCCACAAAAGTGTTGAAATTTTTACTTAAGACCAAGAAAAGGTTTCTAGCACTTTTGCATTCTGATGCCTCTCTATAAGTTATACTGTGGCGGTTAATAGGAATGTACAGATCAATAATCTAATTTTTAGCAAGCCTATTAATAGGGAAAACTGAAGTGTTGATATCACCTGGTACAGAATTTCAGTGTATTGAGTTTGAGTCTCTGGTTTTGGTTTTTATATTTTCTGAAGAAGTTTCATAAGAATGATCTTGTATTTCCTATACTGTGCACACAAAAAGGCAGTTATCAAGCATAGAATACTTATCCATGGCCTGTTACTATGCTGACCTTCAATTTTGAAACTGAACATATTCATACACAATTGATTGAGGGCCCTACAAGACCTCCTTTTGCTCTGTTGAAACATAGGAACGGGAGAAGCCACAAAAGTAAAAAACTTTCCCCTTCTCTTCCATCTTCAAGGTTTTCCATTCTTAGTATGGAGGAGATTGCGGAGTGAGACAGGGCAGTTAAGTTTCCAGACCTGCTGTCTTCTCAGGGTCTAGTTGCATGGTTCCCAATTAATGTCAGTTCTGAGCATGACTTTTAAGATGTGGGTTCTTTTCTGCCTAAAACTGCATATAACATAGTATTATATTCTTTCATGTAGGTCATCTAAACAGCTGTTGAATTGTAGAAGCTTCCAGCCACTGCTGATCTGAGTCAGGTTTGAACTGATGACCTGACGATGAAAAGCTTGAGTCAGATTTCAGTCCCCTGAGTCATTTAGACTGCTTGCAAATGCATAATTAACATTTAAGATGCAAGTCTCTTTTTAGTAGCAGGAGATGAGGCAAGAAGGTAGTGTTTAATAATCTAAACCGTCCTGATACAACACTATAGAGAAAATGTCTGTGCAGCTGGGAGGTACAAAATTTGATGTTAAAAGGGAAACGCATTAAGTTACAAGTCAATATTTCACTGAAATAAATGGCAACACTTCATTTTCATTGATGGTTCAAGGCTTGGTAGGGAAAGAGCAGAGGGGTAGTTAGGACACTCATCTGAAGTATTAGAAATATGTTCATTTACCTAAATAAGGTCCCCCATATCCTAGGAAAGGCCATGTAAACACTGATACATTCTGTGTAGGAGAATGGTGTCTCCTACCCTTTCCCTTACATGGGTGTCTCTTCAAAAGATTCTGAGTTCATCCTGGTGCAGAAGTGTGTTTTCGGTTATAATTCCGTGTTTTCTGCAGGAGTTAGTCTACTGAGGAGGAAAGATGTACTGTAGTGAGTTTGCCAATTTCCTTTCAAAATTGTGATGTTCTCATCTTTAAGTGATGTTTAGTTTCAAATTTGCAGTGATGGAATTTCCATAGCGTCTTTTGGGAGACTTTCTGATGGACTAACAGATTTCAGTGTTACCCGGTTTTTGCTGGTAAACACAGTAGCTATATCTTCTCTTAACATTGTCTGATAACTCCTAGTTATATACACTCAACTTTTTGCCCTGTTTTCTGTTGATGTGTTTACAGACTTCTGTATCTGCAGAATTTCATCAGAGGCCAGCAACGGTTATGGCCATCAACAGAGACAGAAAGGAGAAAGATAGTTATAATCCAGTTTTACACAGAAAGAAATGTATAGAAACATATCAGAATAAATGAGAGGTAGTTTTCCATAAGTGAGAGTAGATTTTCTTTGTAATATTTCTTTATCTGTGAAAGACTTACTTTTACACTGTCCAAAACCCCCAAAATACAAAAAAGAACCCCCCCTTTGTCAGCTTATTTCAGACAGAATTTTTCAGGTCGAAGTTGTAATTAAACTGGAATGTTCCTTCAGTAGAGCTACAGTGATAAATGTTTTTGAGTGAAGACAAGGCTGTCAAACTGTGGCTCTCAGCTGGCAAGGTGCTGGGATACAGTGTGGAGCCTGTGCAAATAATCTCTGCTTGCTCTTACTTGACTTTATAAAGAGGCAGGTTTTCTGTCTCTCTGCAGTGTTGCTGAATTGAGAGTTCTAGGATGTGTGTTGTAAAGACATTTGAATGCTTCTGGATGGAGTCAGATGAGATTATTATACCTGTTGCACATGGCAGCTGGCAGTAGAGCTGCTGTTAGTGGGGTGGAAATATCTGCTACCCAGGAAAGACGACAAGAAGGAATAGGAGCTCTAGGATGGCGTAGGAATGAAAAGTTGGATCTAGTGAAACACTAGCATTGTCTGAAAGTTTAGGTGTTGGTCTATATAAGGTTGTCTTGAAGGTGAGCCCTTCAGCTTAGCTTATATCATTTGTGCAGGGCCTTGCCTAACTAACAGACTAATTCCTGGTTACGTGTGATGAATAGAATGGAAAGCATGAATAAAGCATCACAGGAATTGGCTTCCTCGCTGCTTTGATTATTGAAAAGCCCTTTTCTAATTTTTGGCTTGAATTTATTTATATTCTATTTGCTTGCATTTGGTCTCAGGGCACCCTTGTTAATGTTCTTCCCTCAGAGATGCTTATCTCCCCTCTTATATTTAGAGTCATCAAATTCCCCTCAGCCTTCATTTTGCTAGACTGAGTGAGCCGAGTTCTTTTATTATCCTCTTTCAAGCTCTCCATGCACCTTCTCAGTCTAATGCCCTTTCTGATGCTTTTCCAGCTCGAGTTCAACTTTTTAAACAAAGGTCATGATCAGCATTATAGATAATATTCCAGATAGGATTTTATTTTCCTTTCTCTCGCAGAAAGATTATTCACTTTATAGTCTGACAGTAGTCTCACTGAGAATGTCAGGATTTTGCACAGGTCAGAGAGAAATCTCCCTCCTTATTAGAGCTGTAGATCTTCACTCTGTCACTTTGTCTCATGATTTCAATTACTTTTGATAATATGCATGAACCATTTTTTCATCTATAGGAACAAAAGGTGAAATAGAAATATGATTTTATTAATTTCTTTGTGAAACATCTTTCTTATCTTTTATCCTAAATGCTAGGCAAGATTAAAAAGACATGTGTTACATGTCCTTATTGTAATAAAACTGTGTATTAAGTAGCTATCGATGTTCAATAAATAAGCAAGTAACCAGAAACTTACTAGAGAAAGATTTTAAAAGAATTTCAAAGTTTTAAACATACATTGTGAAAGTGTTCAGTTCAGTGTTCTCTGCATGGACAAGTGTTAAGTTTTCATAATAATCTATTTTTGGTAAAATAATTTTAGTAATAAAACTAGTTTTAAGACATACCTGGCTTATGTGCTGTCCTGGTTTCAGCTGGGATAGAGTTAATTTTCTTTCTAGTAGCTGGTATAGTGTTATGTTTTGGGTTGAAGAATGTTGATAACACTGATGTTTTCAGTTGTTGCTAAGCAGTGTTTAGACTAAGTCAAGGATTTTTCAGCTTCTCAGGCCCAGCCAGTGAGAAGGCTGGAGGGGCACAAGAAGTTGGCACAGGACACAGCCAGGACAGCTGACCCAAATGGGCCAAAGGGGTATTCCATACCATACCTAGTATATTAACTGTACCTAGTATATTAACGGGGGGGGATCACTGCTTGGGAACTAACTGGGCATCGGTTGGCGAGTGGTGAGCAATTGCATTGTGCTTCACTTGTTTTGTATATTCCAATCCTTTTATTAGCATTGTCATTTTTATTATTGTTGTTATTATCATTATTAGTTTCTTCCTTTCTGTTCTACTAAACTGTCTTTATCTCAACCCATGAGTTTTACAGCCCCCCTCCCCCCAGTCCTGATTCTCTCCCCCATCCCACTGGTTGGGGGGAAGTGAGTGAACGGCTGCATGGTGCTTAGTTACCAGCTAGGGTTAAGCCACAACATGTACCTAGATTAAGAAGAATACAGCTTTTAAGGGCATGCTATATTACTTTCAAAATGTCACATTTTGCTATGAAAGATTACGAAATGCAGCTCCCCACTTTGTTTCATTATATGCCACACTGTGATACAGTTAAATCATATGGAATTGAGTCCAACAAAAATAACTTTATAAACTCATACAATTGCTTGTGATAGAAGATACAGCTCCCTGAGTGACGTCCTACCTCTATTGAAATCTACGGGATTTTTCCACTGACATGATTAGTTAGATTTTCAACTTAAGTGTATCAGTCGAGTCTTATGGCTGCTTGCTGTCAAAAGCAAAGTCACTACGCGTTTAATTTATTTACCTTATATTAAAAACAAATACCCTCTCTTCATTTAAATGCCTAACCAAGAAAAGTTAAGATTTACATGAAAGAGATGCAACTACAAGATGAACACTGTAGTAAAGAGGACAGTCACACCAGGATGCATATAGAAAAATGCTGAATTGGAAAATGAAAGTGCAATGCTATGAATAACTAATTTAATTTTTACTTACATGGTAAGGAAGTCTACAATAATAATAATTTAAAAAACCTTCAGAGGGATTGTTAATGAATTACTAACTACTCACAACAGCAGTGAAATATTTTCAATATGTCTGCTTGTGAGAAGTCAGCCTCAGGTCAGACCAGCACTAAGTCTCTGCATCACTTGCACCCTTAAAGAAAGGACTTTGGCAAAAGCTTATGCTGGCCTTCCTCACAGAAGAGAATTTCAAGCAAGGAGAATTCTTTGCCAGAGTCACTAAAAATCAGCGCTGCTGGAGATGTTGCTATAAAGCGCCAAGCATGGTCAATTCGCACTGATGTCAGCAGGAGCTTGAAAATAGTTACCAGGTTATGGAAGAGAAATCATATTTACCTGAGAAGTTGTTTTAAAAATGGTATTTACTCCAATATTAATTAGCCTACTGTTAACAAATGATTGCCTGAATATTTACAATGTTACAAAAGCCTATAAAGAGTTGGTATGTAGGTGCTAGTTTTATTTGCTATACAAAATTTCATATTGTATTAAAAGGGAAAATGCAAGAACATATTATTTTCCCCAAGATCAAGTTGCCATATTTTCATAGTTTCTTCTTGGATGAAAAATAGACACCCAGACCAAGAGGCTTTTGGAGGAGATGGTAAACAGTCAAATCATTTTAGTTTTTATCTTTTTATTTTAATTTCATATCTTGGACACATTGCTATTTAAATGAAAACAGCTAATATTTTAAATACATCTTCACATTATTGGTTCAGTTGTCATCCAGTCCTGCCTTACCATGTAATCTTTGGGTAATGGCAGTGCTTGATACTTCTAGGCCACTTCAAATTGTGTTGCTCTTCATGGAATACAGAAGATAGGGCCAGGAAATGTCAGGGGTTTTGTGTTTCAGATGTTTGTAACTGCCATAAGTAGGAAAGGGGTTAAGGATTATGCTAGTAGCCTGGGAGATGTACTTCTGTGGAGTTAGTGATACTTAATTCTGTCTCGTTACAGTCACAGCAGTAAGAATGAAATGTTCTGCTTTTTTCCCTCTGATAGTATCTTTAGACAAGCTTTCTTCTTTTCTTTATACCATGTTTCATTGTACGTTGCACTTGTGAGGGAGGGGTCTGGCTAGTAAACAATGTTATTGGGAAAGGATTTAGGCCCCACAAGATTAATTGGCTAAATTAAAAAAATTTCCTTAATACTATGCTTTTTCAAGGAAATTTTCACATCATATCAATCATTCCTATGAAAGGTAGTGAAGCAATTTCAGGTACATTTGCAAGTGCATCCTTTTTTGCCAACCAGTCTTATAATCAGTCTACATAATCTCTGAAGTGAAGCCTAAACCACAGAATACAAGAAAGGTATCCTTCTGTTCTTCCTTTGTGCTAAGGTTATCCTTTCTCTGAAAAGACTAACATCTGTGAATCTTTAATATTCATTAATAGGAAAAATATTAAAGATACTCTTCACCTTCATGTCCTGTCTGCAGTGGAAAGAGGTCAGCTCTGAGCTGCAGAGCTGACACTGCATATTACATTAGTACACTGTAAACAACTGCATACAGGTTTGCTTGTAAATTGTAGTATTTAGTTCATTACTTGAAGGAAAAAAAATAGTGCCAGTAAGAAAAAGGAGACATCAGGTAGCAATTTCTTCTATTTGTTCTGTTTTATTTTATTACTGTATGTATTTCCCTCATCCCCCATTTTTCAAATAGCAGTAGAAGGAAACAGGTAGAAAAACATTAACATCATGTCCCTTCCAGGTTACACCTAAATATTTTTAAACAAGAGATAAGGGACAAAGAGGGAGGCATCACAGATTTTCAACAATTAACTTCATTTAAAATGAAGCTACTCTGTGTGAAGAGAAGTTCACCTTACATTTGAGACACATTTCTCCTAGAAATAAAATATGTCTGGGTAACATCATATTAAGGTACTTATGCCTAATGAAAACCACTACTAAGGAATTTTGGACAAAGAATTGGACTAGATACGTTATATGAAGGTGTGTAGCATAATCTCTAATAATTGCAAGAAAGGAATGGAAAAAGAATATCAAGAAATAAACATCCAATAACCTTGCCACCTTCTAGAGGATGTTTAAAGCAAGCTCTTTGCCAAACTTTCTTGCCAAATTTTGTACAGCCAATGCAATACCACTAGCTTCAGCAGTGGTGAAATGCTAGTGTTGTCTGAATCATCTAAATTGCTTTGCAGGAGCGATAGGAAACATACTGATGAAGACCAGCTTTCAGCATTGGCATTGCTCTTGTTGTTGGTATTAACAGATACAACTTGTTGTAGAAAACATAGTCTGGTGCAGTTTTTCAGTGTTAAAGCAGTCTTGGACAAGAAAAACTGTGGTTTCTAGGTAAGGAGTTTGTTTAATGCGTCAGTCATGCCAGCTGGCCAAGACTCAAAAAATAATAATTGTTGGGCCCTCAGTAGAATGTATTTTCAAATTATAGGTGGCTTCAGATAGGCTTAGAGGGATTTTTTTTTTTTTTCTTTTCCCCAATGAGTAAGGTGATATCAGGACACATAGGAATGTCACTAATTTAAATTGATATTACTTGAGCCACAAGGTAACAGAAATATAGAAAATGAAATGAGTTGAACTGCATGTTAGTCTAACGAATCTAACTGCTGCTTAACCAAATGGCTACTAAACTAGAAGCATCTCACTTGATGCTGAAAGAAAGCATTTACATTTATGAATGAGATGTTTAAACAAAAAATATCAGTCATAATAATCATTACCCTGTCTGCTTAGGAAGTGCAGTAGGTGTTAAAAAGAAAGATTACAGTTAAAATTGTGACAAAGAGTGCTTACATTTCTCAACCCCTGTCACTATAAGAGACGGACATTTGAATGGTAGCACCAGGATTGAAACCTCTGTGTTACGGACATTCTGCGATAAGTCATGTCAATGGATAAATAGCAGGGTCTAAGCAAAATATTGTACTTTATTCATCTCCAGAAGAGCAAAGGATGTGCACAGGAGATGTGTGGTATCAGTGAGCAGTTCTGAGTATGGTCAGCAAAAGAATTTCTAAATAATTTTTCAACACAGAATAACAAGTCTTGGAAATTCAACAATAGCTTGTGCTTTGATTTTTGCCTTGTGTACATTGCTGTTAAAAGATTTAGATAATTATCCTGGTACAATGACATAGCAAATAATTGTATAGCCCCCTTAAGGAAGGTGACGAATAGCTGTAGTGTACTCCAAATAGCGTAAGTTAGTTTAGCCCCATCCAGTTTATGCTGAGAATAACTTCAATGCCCAGGTAGTACTAGAATAAACAGCACAAAAGAGTTATATGGACAACTTGACTTCTACTGGCAAGTTCCAAGATTGCCGTTCCAGTTTGATAGCAGAATTCCAGTTTGATTCTAGAGCTGACCTACCAGTTGAGTATACTTCCCTGAATTTCAAAATTGGGTTGGTAAGAGTAAAAATTTATTTGGCAAGTTCATTGCACTCTTAACGTTAAGTGGTATTGTCACTGCTATTTATTTAATCTGCTGGCTTCCAATGAGATTTGGTTTAGTTATTTTACATTTCACATTTGCTGTCAAGGTATTTTTGAGGAAAAAAAATGGTTTAAAAGGAGCAAATTTGAAATACTTCAACATGTCCTTGTAAACAAGCAGCTGTTTAAAATGTGATTAAAAATATGGTACAACCTTAGATTATCTACTTTCTCTGCTTTTATTTTTCACCTGAGCGTTACATTTTCAGATTTTTCTGCTACAACAATGTATGTATAGATTAGATTAGACTATTAGATTATTATTGCTTATATGAAAGATTAGTAAAAGGGATTGGTTTGCATTTTAAAATACATATGATCTCTTTGATGAATATGCAATAACATAGAGAAGCTACACTCTTCATTGCCTCATCTTTCATGGTGGTATTTTCCCTAATACCATTTTAAGCCCTGCTCTTACCTACATGAAAAATACCTTCAGGCATTTGTATATCCTTGAATCATCTTTACTTTTCCTCTGGTGTCTGTGGTTTGCCAAGTACTGGAAGAGTTATAACCTGTCATCCTGGAAGACAGAAGCAGTTTTGTATCTTCTTTCCCTCTGCATTTTTTTCCCTCCCCATTTAATTGTCAGTGAACAAAGCTAAGTGTAAAGTTGCACAAAGCACTGAATTTGAGAGCACAATTCCAAAAGTGGACGTAGTATAGCAGAGGGTGTTTCTTCAGGAGTGGGCAGTCTGACCATGCACACTGGTACTTGCTTGCCACCTCCTGCAAATGAAATAGTCTGAAGAGTCTGACCAACTGATGAGTAGGCAGAGTGCCGTCTGAACACATGGTCATAAGTTTGGGCAGCGAAGAAAACCATGTCTGAGCACCACGTGTGTTTGCTGGATCCTGGATGGTAGACCGTGGCATCCTAAACAGCTGTCCACATTGAAGTTATGCATCAGTGGACAGGAGAATGTGAAAATGCTAATCTAGCTTTTGGCTGGGTTGGTTTAGAAAATGCCTGTTTATCTGCATAGAGATTTTGGCTCTGTTACATTAATCACGGTGATGTACAGAGGAATGTTAGAGAGCCCCAGAGAACCCTCTATTATTTATCAAACTGAAAAAAATTAACATATCCAGCCAAAATAGTAACAGTTGCCTTTCTGCTGCTATGCCAGAAATGTATTGGCTTTTGTGTAAGTGATAGCAGTGGCCATAGCCATTTCAGAGGGCCCTCTTCTGTAAAACTATTACCAGGGCCATGTCCTTCTCAAAGTTCACAAGGCAAAGCATGATTTAGACCTTCCGCTGTGGCATCAAGAGAAGTAAAACACTTCCTTTCCAGAAGTAGTAGTGGGCAATATCTTTCTAGTGAAAGAAGAAAAAAGTACTGACTTCTTCAGACCATTAAAATATACTTACCAGCACTAAATGTAAAATTTTTCTTAATCAAATTTTCTTGAGTAGCAGAGAGGCTTCTCCAGAACTGTGAAGTGAACCTTTGCAACTAAAGTTTTTTTTAATGCAAGACTGGAAGATGACATGTTTTCCAGGAGCTTAGCTCCTCCCTTTCTGATTCATAGGGTCCACATTCAAGAGTCAAAATCTTGTACTGAGGCCTTGTAGCCACACAAGTCTGAGAAGAGGGATTTCCCAATGATATGCTGTAGCATTATACATGGAATAGAAATTGAACCCCAGTGAACCTGTGTATGGGCATCTTCATCTTTCTTTATGGGGTTCTACCACTGAGGCACTGAATTCAGAAGAAAAGAAGAAAACTGAGCCCAAAGCTCTGCTGTCTCGTGCCTGTTTTCTTGGCCTAGTGCCACTAGTTTCCAATGCATTAAAAATAATAATAATAATAAAAAAAATGCTTAGCAACTCTGTATATAATTCCTAGATGCTTTCACTGAACCAGAAGACATGCCAAGTGCACGTGCCTGTCAGCATCTCTGTCCACCATTGTACTCATGGCCATCTGCTGTGGGTTCCTGTTGGTCCCACTCTCTCCTTCATCCAGGAGAGTCCAAGACAGCCAGAGAGACCAGCTGCAAACAACCTGTACTTTGGGTCACAACAGGGAGCAGAACAGCCTGATAGGAAAGGTGTTGGTCTATAGAAACAAAACCCTCTCTATGTTCCTTGATTTCTTTTGCTCCTTCTCCTGTGGCCTCCCTCACCTTCTTTCACTTTGGCATATGTAGAAGTACAAAACCTGGTGAGGTAACATTATACTGGTCTCTCCTGACTCATAGGAGCTTCAGGGGGACAGTGCTTGATCAAGGATGACTGTAAAGTTTATTTTCCCATGCAGGCTGAAGAAAAAAAGATTCAAAAAGTTATTGGAAGTTAAATGAGATGGTACTATTTTTATATGTGCCCAGTATAGTGCCAATTAGTTACAAAAAAAGTGTTTAATTTACTTAAACTTCTTCTAGCCATATGAAATAGTGTAACTTTTAAACCAGAGATATAGCCTGTACTGCAATTTCTTTGTAACTGCATCTAGAACAGAATGATTGGTATGTTGATATTGTATATCCTGGAAATAATACATCTTGACTGTTTGATTTGTGGTGAAAAAGCAGGGTAGGCTGTAGAAAATGGAACCAACTTAATCTTCACCAGTTAGGTAAATCTTTGTTCTGTAAGTAACTTTCTGTATATGTAGCAAATTGTAGTTTTGTGTTCTAATGATATATGTGTAAATACTTCTTTGAAGTCTATTGACATCTGCTGTATTAATTTTTTATGCTGTTAAATTTATTTCATTTAGTTAATGGATTATACGGTTATCTTTAATGCAGAATTCCTTAATATTGTTATAGGAGAAACTTGCCTGGGTGAATGCTAAATAAGTAAGCTAACTAGGCCTTCAAAAATATTTCAGTCCTATTGAAACTAGATTTCTTGATTTGTAAAAAGTTGGAGGCTTACAGTCTTATCTAATTTTCTTTACCCTTTCCAAGTATCAGGAGGGCCAGGGAAACTATAAACTTGTGGTTTACTTTTTGCTAGTAAGCTTAGTCAAATAATTAAAAAATTGATAGTAAATAAATTATGAATAATTTTTTTGAATTCATGCCACTGCTGTTTACTTGTTAAAGCATTGTTTCTCAATATAAAATGATTCTTAAACAGAATTTCTTTGTAGTGAAAGTCTAATGTCTGTTATCTTCCTGCAAAAGATATGTCAGCCAGTCAGGGAGTAGAAACGATACCATCTAATAACTATTCTGTTTCACACTGTACATTTTAGTAAATGTAGTAAGTGTTGTAAATATGTTTCACACTATACATAGTACTGAAGAGTTAAAACAAGCAATTTCTCTGCAGTCTGGAAATTTTCTAAAACTATTTGGAAAAGACTTGAAAATATCTCATACTATAGAAATCACAATTATTTCATATCTCTCATTTAAAATATAAAATGCTATTTTCATTCAGAACATGGTTGGTCAACACATTATAGATACTAATTACATTTGTGTAATTCCTTCAGTGAAAACGCAGATCACTTGGCTGGTGGTGGTGGCTACACATTGTAGCTTTTAAAGAATACTTTGCCCTGCACTGCCCTAGGAAATTGTTGTCCTGGTTTTATGTTGTATTTATTGGTTCCCTTGTTTATTAGAAGGGTGTAGTTCCTGTTTAATGTAATTTTCTTCAAGCTTTTATATACTGTTTATTATTAATATTGTGTGGCAAACACAAAAACAAGCAAACCCTTTTTTCCAATGCCAATATGTTTTTGTGTGCTCCACGCTTCCTAGGGTATTCTGAAGCCAGAGAGAGGCTGAAAGTGGACAGGAGTCAACAGCCTGATAATGATAGGCATCCCTACAGCTCAGAGGTAGCATCCACATCTTTTCCCCTTCAAACCTGAATATCAAGCTTTCAAAATTCAATTTCCTTCCAGAGAGGTTTTCATTTAGCTAGCAATCCACTGCGCTCCTTGAGTTACTATGGTCCATTAGAATCTACATGAGATTGCCACATCCTCCATATATGTTTATTGTGTAGAGAATAGATTTGCACTGTCTGAGCAAGGAGACACCTGGTCATTGGTGTTAGGATAGGATATATGGGTGTGTTTCATATACGTATGTAATATTTAGGCTGGGATTTATGTCTTAACACATTTTAGCAGTTTGTTTATTATTTATCCAAGCAGTAGTTCTCTCTGTAGTCATTGAAGAGAGATAAGCACTTTCAGAAGGTAATTAATACCACCTTAACATAAATGTCTAAGGTGGCATACTTGACTCTGGAGGTCTTTCTCTCTTTCCCCCTATCCCCCTTTCTGTTAACTTTAGGGGTAACTACAAAACTAGCTTAGATCAGGTTCTTAACTCTCAGACAGATTAAATTTGGTGACATGTAGCCTTAGACAACTTAGTATTTGATATGTATATCGTCCATTGTCTCTTGAGCTATAGTGTCTTGGGATCAACTGAATAGAAATCTTTACTTTTTCCTCAAGTTACGTCAGATTTTTGCCATAACTTTTAAGTATTCCTTCCTCCCATGCGCATCTCCTTTTATTTAAGATTGCCCACCATGCTGCTAATTGGACTATATTTAATTTGATTAGCTTATTCTGGTATGGATGTATTGACATCAACAACATTTGCTCCACTATTCAAATTTGCATAATGATGCATGCATGAGATTTGCAAGGTTATTATGCAATAATAAGCTATGTATTTCCATAATTATGTCATAAGCAATTCTGCTATGAGTAGTGTCAGTGATGTCAAATAGAAATGACATTACAGTCATAAAAACATGAGAAAAACACTTGTCTGCAATAGTATTGGTAATGACCTTACAGCTTCTGGTGCCCCAAGTGAAACTAGGTCATTGCAAACGACATAGTTTGATAGGTGGGTATATTTATAAGAGGGTTTAATAAAATGGAAGGTTTTGATTGCAACTTTTCCATAGACACTGTTACCACAAGTGTTCACCCTTTTGTTGGTGTTACAAAAAACATTTGTAAAAAAATTGGAGGAAGCTGGATGTTTCTGTGATAAATTTCAGTCAGCCCAGACCATAGTATCCTGAACTGTTGTGAGGAAGATGGGATGAAAATTCAAATTTTAATGTGAATTTTTCAGCTGAATCTTATCTTTCTAACTGATATATGAAACAGTACCTGTCTCTCTTCCTTTTCCCTTTTTGCACCCTTAGCTGGTTTACAGAAGGCCATTTAGAGAATGGGGTTTGAATTCTTTGTAATTTGAGTTATACAGACCTTAGTGCCAGCTTCTATGCGTTTTTCTTTTCTTGGATTACTCTTTTCTTGGGTGCTCTCTTCTTTAGCTCAAAGGTTGGCTTTGATGAGACAAATCAGAATGTCAATTTTATTCTTTTTTCTTTTATGGTTTTCTTTTTGAGCCTTTGTTATAAATATCACTAAGAGATTAGTGATATTTGAAGTATGAAAATTATGTACACATTTTTAAAAATAGAAATGTGAAAGCTCTGACAGCAGTCAGCAGTTTTTGGAGAGTGAAGCTGAAGGGAGCAGCAAGTTTTTAATAATAGTTAAACAAATAATCAGATGACCTGCACATCTGAGTGTTCCTTCCACATGGGTAATGCAGACAGTTTATTTCAATATTGTTACCATTTCACATCATTGCCTGTGCAAATATGTTTTGTGATTTGTTTTTCATTTTTCTACAGCATTTTGATTATGCCTCTGTATTTTATTTTGGTGTTTACCAAGAATAATATTTTGTAGTTATGAATCAGTAGTATTTGGGGGTCATTTTAAGATACTAAAATATTATGTAATGCAGCAAACTAGAAAATAATTTGTAGCCAAGATTATCTTAATTGTATGTGTTCATTTACTTGGCTGTAAAAGATTACCCTGGTTTTGAATCTTGCGCTTTATTTTCATCTTTAATATACTATTTTTGATTACCGAATGATCATTTAAATATTATAACAATGACATTCCCAGAATTGTTACCATGAAAAGCAAGTGTGATAGAACACACGCTAGTCTGACGTTATTGAAAAAGTCAGTTATGTTGATGCTGTTTGTGAAGAGATTTTCCTGTTCAAAGAATTAAAAAGTCGTAGTGAAATCTGCTGAGCTTTATTATCAACCACTTTTAATTTATTGTAAACAAAGATATAATAAACATATATACAATATAATATAACAAAAGGACCAGGATAGTCCTTTTGAGATTGTAAATGCACATGCTTAGAGATGTCCATGTTGGACAATCATGAGAATTAACAAATCTGGGTATGTTCAAATCAGCATTTAATCTGAACAGAAACCAAATCGTTCATACAATTGATCATGTAGATTTTTATCCTGTTATGGTCATTTATTCCTACATATGAATTTTATTATACTGACTGAAAAAAAAACAGTTCAGCCACACGCTTCTGTCTCTGTTGACTGATTTTGCCTGTAAGGAGCAAACTAGGTATATAAAGAAATTACAAATTGAAACTAAGTGTTCATCTCTCTCAATCTTCCAATAAAAGCTTTTTGAACCAAGGGCACAGACTGCCTGACCAGTGAGCCGTGTGATAAAGCACAAACAGTGCAGGAAATGAAAACCCTAGGAGTAGCAGATGATGTGGGCGGGAGGCACAGGTATTTCACTCAACTCTATCTGGTTCACTCCCCAGGCTCTCAAAGAAAACTTAAACATTATTTACTCAACCATGTGCTAGTTAAAACCAGTATCTCTAGACCATCTGTTCAGGAAGATGACCTCATGCAACTTTCTGCCCCTACATTACGTCAGTGTATTTCTGACTAATCAATCTCTGCTTGATCACATTGTCTTAGAGTTTTCCTTACCTATAGAAAAGAAAAAGGTAGATTTAGATTTAGCTGGTATTTTAGCATCAAACCTATAATTATACAGTCTTTGACTATGAAATGTGTTCCTTTTCAGGACACTTTTCAGAGGTATCAGCATTGTTTGGATCTTCGGGTTTTTCTCATATCTAACTATTCATAATATGTATTCATATTAAAAAGGGATTACTTTTATAAGAAAATTTTGTGGTACAGTAAAATAGCTAAAATACTTCAGAAGAGTATTAACCTTTTGGTGTGAAGTGCAGTTGTGCGTCATGGACCTTACATGTTAAAGTGACTGTTGGTTATAACAAAAGAATCTTGCAAATAAATAAATAAAGCACAAACAAGAAAAATAGTTCAGTGTCTCAGCATAGGAGCTTCTGAATGGAAAGAAGTGTGAAGAATGAGCAATGGTCTTTCAAATTCAGTGTGTGAGTGCTTGGTTTCCAGGAGTTTAGCACCAAAATGGGTGCCTGATGAGCACCTAGAACTGAGTCAGGAGTTTTAATCAATTCTACCTCATCTATTCAAGGTAGTGTTGGGTATTTAATCTGTATACATGCTCAGTATCCAAACTGATGAGAATCAATTTGTTAATTTGCCTTTTCTCCAGATTTTTATTGTGCTTGTTTAGTCAGATCCAGTTTACCTGTACGTACCTTAATCCTACTTTAATGGTGAGCAGAATTTGATCCAATGCTCCCCTTGAAATGTTGTGAAAGCCTTGTCAGACATTCTAGCACTGAATGGGGTTTTACAGGGCGTTTTCACATGTGTCTGTCACTTCTGTTTATTCATTCACACCTTTGCTGCTTTCTGATATAGTTCCTGTTTGTTGCCAGGCAACTATAGCTGTATTATGCAGGGTTCTGCAGTACACCCAGAACTAAATTGCAGTGCACCATAAAGCAATAACTGATGTTTGGCTGTACTTTTTTTTTAATCACACCATACCTTTGTTTTCCAATGGTTTGTTTCTAATTAAGTGATGTTCATCTGAAGGATGAAAACTTTCCAGATATATAGTTAACAGAAAAATAAGATTCATCAGGAATGCAATAAAGTGGAGAAAAAAAAATTAAAAGGCATATTTATGTTTTTTCCTGAATCTTTTGAAATACCTTTGGGATGTGCCATGGCTCTTTTGATGCATCACTGTTATGATGTGTGTTATTATGCTTCTCAGCTTAAGTATGTTACATCAGATTGCTAGGGAGCATCAGCACTGTCCAGAAACAGGCAGAAATACTAGGTGGATGAACAATCTCTTTTTATTTAGATGGTTGTAAAACCTCCAGGCACAAAGAGGTTCTCTGTGTGTATGTGTTTTTATAGCACAGTGATATGTGGAGCTGGTGGCTACTGCTGTTCTATCCATTAGAGCTATAAACTTCTTTAATGAATCTGGACAGGAGATTGCAGGGAAAACATTTTGTATAAGATCCTGAAAAGTGTCTCTAAAAAGACAAATAAGAAAGGAAATTTACAGTTGCTGTGAATGAATGAATACATGTCTAATGCCGAGGAGGATAAATCTCACACAAGGGAATTCATTTACATACTATTAAAGTTGACATGTTAATATCAAAGCATTAAAATATGTAAATAGCATAAGCATGCAAAAAATCCTAATTACTGCTTTACATTATCAACTCATTTACTCTTTATGATATTTTATGACTATTCAGCTGTGTCAGCAAGCAATTATAAAAATCTACTACAACTTGATGGTAATGCATTTCTGTATATTTCCTTTTCTTTCTAAAAAACATTCTTCCAGTCCTCAAAGAGAATGATGTGGAAAAGATTCGTGTTGCTGAATGTCCTTTTTGCATGAACAACATATGCTTCGAGTTTCTAGCGGTTCAGTGGTCTTTCTTTCATCCTGCTTACCAAAAAAGGCAGATTTATATGCAGGCTAATGAGAACTGACATTTCTTACACTATCTGCTACGGTTACAGTACAGATTTAATCCATTGCAGGTGTTATATCATTACAAAATAAGCTAGAGGCATATGAGCATTGAGGAAAAACTTAACAGTTATTATCATAGAAAAAGATGCTTCATTTTATGAAGCATTGTACCTTTTCAGTCATAAAGTCTTTACAGCAGGGAAGAAATTTGTCATAAAATCTGTACTGCCAACCTGTAATAAGACAGTCTCTTCCCCCCCTCCCCCCCAGTAACGTCAAACAGTTATTGAAATCAGACAGCAATGATGTGATATTTCTTGATTTCACTAAAAATGTCTGAATTTTGATCATGTTTTATTAATCTCAAACAGTTGCTTTAAATTAAAAGGAAATTTCTTTTGGGATGTAACACTGTTATTGTGATGAGTCTCTTGATTTATGACAAGAAACATTTCATGTCACAGTAACTTGAGGCACACCAGACTCTGTTACGTCAGTGTCTTTAGTGGTCTTAAAAAGCTGTTGTATAGAAAAAACTAAATGTGGGGTCAGTTCCTAGACTATTTGTACAGAAAACATTACTGTTTCAACCAGTTTTATGTGTGTTAGAAAACTGGACTGAACCCTGAGTTTGAAAAATTTACTTTGACTTTAATTTAATTGGAAAAAAATACAGTTTTAAAAAAAGTGTCCTGAAAGTATTTTAATTATTACTTGTTCATAGAGAACTTATGTAAACTGTTCAGTTCTTTTTTGCTCTTCTGTAAGTAAACATAAAGGGAGTCAAATTGTGGAGGACTGGGGCTATAATCTAAGCCTATGCTGTTGCTGAGGACCTGATGTGATAAAGAGAATAAAGGTAGCTAAGAGATTGACAGAACAACTTCTGTTAAAGAGGAAGTTAGGGACAAAAGGCTCACACAAAACTATTTTAAGCCAAGGGCAGATGACACAAGATTCAGAATTTAATGAGCCTTAAATGCCATAGAATGTGCCAGATGTACAGTTATAGCATAAAGTCTCTGCACAGTTGCATACCTTCCCAAAACATTTTTTTAAAGGCCGCTCAAAGCTCACACACTCATAAATTCAGTCATAAGATGCTCAAAAATAAGGCCCAAACCATTTCAGGTGGTTGCCATCATCTATTCCAGGTTAGACTTCATTTTAACTGTGAAAGTTTGAAGCTCAATTTTCCTAACATCAAGATCACTTCCACAGAAGCATTGTTTTGCATCCTCTCGCTGCTCACTTGCGTGGTACAGGTGGGTGTAACTTGTTAAGCAGCACCCAGCAGTAGGCTGAGTCCCCGTGCACTGTGCAAACATGCATCTCCATGCTGTGTCTTGGAAATCTGCTTTCCAGCCTGCATCTGCTTCTTGACAGTGCTTACTTTCTTTGCTCTTCCTAACTTGCTGGCTTCCTATATATAGATTTTGATCAACCACAGTTTCCACTGATGTGTTCTTTTGAGTTCTATGTATGTGTTAGGGCTGCATTCAGATCTCTTCCAAGTAAGCCTTATATGCCAGTTTTGTGCTTAAGTGCAAGACGGTTGACACTGATTTAGGCTGCTTACTATCAGGTTTGGTAGGCCTTGTGTGCTGGTGCAGAAGATGGAGAGAGATAGGTACTATATTCAGATCATTGTTTGGAATGCAATCATACCCTATTATCTCAGTTACCTGTCTGAATTGTTCTTTTAAATTTACATTGTGTAGAAGACACCAATATCCATCCTGTTTCTGATAGCAGTCGTCCAAACAATGCTTATTCCTATTTTAGATAATCTGAAAATACTGGCTTTGAGGTACACTGTGTATAAGTGTAGAAAATTATTTTTATCAACAATAGTTTTTCCAAGAATGCTATTTCAGTTGGATGAAATTATCTGCTTGTCACTACAGGCTGAGCTTGACAAGCCATTTCAGCTGCAATGAGAAAGAAAATAAAATTCAGAAATACTGAAAATTTCTCACAGTATTTTTAAAACATTTTGATTTTAAAATTCAAAATTTCTTTTTCAAATAAAAATTGATCCAATTTACAGAATAGGTATAGGAAAATGAAAACAAAAAGCCATTTCACTTCAGGGCTAAGAGAAGATTTCGGATAATCAGAATTTATTTTCCATTTTGTGATTCAACCACTAAGCTAAAACGTACATCATCTGCTCAGCTTTTCTATGCTTTTACATTTTACATTTTGCCTTGCAGTAATACCCTGATCAGATGTGGTCTGAAGTTTCTATTGTAGCCAAATAAAATGATTGCATGCCTTTGTGACCGAATATAAACAACAGCAATAGTTAGGGTTCTGCTTTTACGAGCTGTAGGCTAAGGCGTTCCTAATTACATCACACTACTTTACAAAAATATCTTATGGGACAGGCTGGCTCAGTGTTGCTGGAGATCGCATGCTCTGTGGTGTCCCTACTTACACTGCAAAAAGGAGCTGTGAATGCTCCCTCAGAGCCATATGGCAGCATGTGCACGGCAGGAGCCATGGGGCCTGAGAAGGCCCGGTGCCAGCTGGCCATGCCCTGCTGGAGTAATGGATCACTGCTGGTCAGCCTGGCTTGCCTTCAGCCTTGCGCTAGATCTGTGTCTTGTGTTTTTCTTTTACATGTGCAGCAGGGAGAAAATACTTGCCATACCGTCTCTCTCTTTGCTATATCACTGCGCATGCTAGAGAGAGAGCAGAGTATAGCCTCTGTATATAAGCTATTTATAATGGAAATAATGGGGGGCGGGGTATGGAGTAACTGATAATTTCTCATACTGTATTTTGGGAGTGGAATAGAAGCTCATTAGTAAATTCAGAAAAATATATGTTTCAGCACCCACAATGAGGGGGAATCATTACAAACATGTAGAAATCTGTTTTGGAGGAAGGTATAGCTTATGGCCTATACCTTAAATATCATATAAATACAGTGGTCTTCCACACGGGTCTCAGTTCATATTTCAGACCCTAACAAAAAGCATGTGCAGCTGTGGAGATGAAGTGGGACAAAAAATGATGATGAGGCTGAAGGATGGATCATTTTATGATCTAAATGTATATTGCCAGCTCTACATACATCAAGAACAGTGAAAACATCAAGAGCGTAACTTAAATATGTGGGAAGAACAAACTTGGAACGTACTGGACAGAATTAAGGAGAGAAGAGAAATGAGAAGTCCTTTATTTGCTTACTTTAAAATGGGGAGCACATAGGTTTCTCTACTATTTATGTTTTTTTTTCTCCCATCTTCTACTCAATATACTTTTTTAAATTTTTTTTTTTTTACGGACCTTTTTTTCTCTGCCTTTTAAAAAACCCATATTCTTAAATAGAAAGCTAGTTTTGCCTGTCTGCACTTTGCCATTATTTCATGGGGTCTTGTTTTTCTGTAGTAGTAGCTAGATGGAAGATGCATGAGTTCTGTTTTAAACTAATACAAATGAGATGGTACCAAATGACAAAACTCTGGAAATTGTAAAAAAACAAACAAACAAAAAAACCCAACTCAATCTCTCCTTAAGTCATGCAGCTATAAAAACAAAGATTCTCTACAAATATATGAATTATGGATAGGGTTTGAATCTTTACTGGAACTTTTTTGGCTTTTCTTACCTTGCCTCAAAAGCTCATATTAACAACTACAAATCTATGTACAGTTAGATGTGTAAATGTTCGATGTATAGGTAGACTAGAAGAATTATCTAGGGAATATGGAATTTCTCATATAATCTCAAGCACATCTCGTATTCAATTCTTCTGCCTCCCACTCTGAACTAGATACCATCTTTCTAAGAGGGCAGTTTTGCCCTCTCATTTTGCCCTACAATAGGACCCTGAAATTCTGTATTTTTGTTCAATGGGATATCAACTGAGTTTGTGGAAATGGAAAGTGGGTGCCCTAACTTTTTTGGTGTTTGATATCTGCAATGCACTATGCTGATAGCAACTAATTAATTACCTATCTTTGAGATTAGGTGAGGAATGTTATTCATCTGCAATGGATACAGGCCATAGGGGAATGAAGAGAGCTGACTAAAGCTATACAATGATTCTATGATACAGTAAAGATTAAATTTTCAAGAACTTTGTCTCCAGTTCTGTGAGAAACTTGAGCACATTCTAAACTTTAAGTATTTACTTATGTCCTTGCCTGTTCAGTAGGCCATGAAATCCTGTACCCGTGGGCAGCATGTATCTGATCATACTCTCTCTGTCTGCTAAAAAAAAAAAAGAAAAAGTTTAAAAAAATCACTTTTAAAAGAAAGCCAAGGTAAAATCTTCAGAATTGCTGTTGTACTAGTTGTATTTGAAACAAATCCCCTTTGACGTTGCTTCATTTTTTTGATGTTGATAGAATTTTTGCTTATGACTCAAAAATAGTTACACTCTAAACTGCATTTTTGTCTTTATCTCAGAGAATCTCTCTGGGGACTTCCCTGAATTGAGCTCATAGTCTTGATCTGAATGGATTGTAACACAAATAAATGCAATTCAATGAAAAATAAGTTGATTTTTAGTAATGAATTAGCATCTTGTCTTGATATTAGTGGCTGAAGTATTGCACGTAAGTTAGTACATGAAGTTTATTGGGAGAAAATTAAAATAACTTCCACACCACATAGCTAAATGGTTTCCAGCGGCATGTTTCTGTGCATGACCAGGTTATTGCTCCAATTCTTTTTAGCAGGTAAAATAGAAAACCAGATTATGAAATTAATTTAATTGAAACTGAATAAAGAAACAGCATATATATTTTTAATCTCTAAAATACAAAAAATACATGATTGTTATTAATAAGTGTGTTTGTGTTGTTCCAGGAAGTTAATTGAAACTGGAATGCTTAGTGCTGTCACGGTACGCACTGAGATTTTGAAGGCAATTCTCCATTGGCTTCCTGATATTTGTTTAGTGATATTACCATGTGCTTGAGAAGAGTGGCAAACACAAGAGGGATTTTAATATTTGTATGACTTAGGCTTACTATGTGGTGTTTATCTTAAGCTCAAGATGCTGAAAAAAAGTCTCTTGCTGTTGTGATTTGAAGTCCTGCCAGACTTCAGGCATTGGCAATAGGATATTACCTTGGCTGCTTCCAAATGGCTATTGACATTAATCCGTTGCCAAATACATGTAAAAACCTCCTCACAGATAAAAACAGATTAGGCAATAAGAACAAGGATGCAGATAACACATCACCAGGTGAAAATATTAATAAAAAATTGGGTGGGCTGAGTTACTATTCTCCGTTGAGTTATTTATTCTCTATTAGTTCTGTGGGCAATTTGTCATTTGTTACTGCAGCAGATACGGGAGGAGTCGACCAAAGTGTGCATGTGGTGACACTATTGAGATATACTTTATACCTTACTGAGTAAAATATGTGTTTATTTAACTGGCCAGATTCTCAGCTCAGTATAAATCAGTATGACTTCATAATCTTTAGTAGTCTAAGTGGCCAATCAAGTATCTTAGCTATTGTTGTAGCCTACTCTTCAGTGGGTGATAAATTGTGTCACAGAACTTCACATCTTGATGCACCGGGGGGGGGGGTTTCCCTTACAAAATTCAAAAATTTTCCTTAACTCTGTAGCCTTAAAAGTTGTGGTGTTCTAACAGTCATCTTCTTGGTGTCATCACAATTTGATTAAAAAATAACTGGGGTAACTGTACCTGCGAAGAACTAGTTCAAATCCTTTTCTGGATTTTATTTTAAGTATAGTATAACTTTGTATTTGAGGGGCCTGTGTACACTTGGAGGCTAGTCACAGACTTCTGATGAGCTTCTACTGTAATTTTGGTCATTCAGTAGTACATTTCTGAGTTAGTAGTAATATGCTTTCATTTATAATTTGTGAGAGAGGATTAGGCTAATTCTGTCAAAAATGTATGTAATAAACCTGGGGGAAAAATCAACATAAAATATTGCATCACATTGTTCCATGTCTATTTTGAGAGGTGACAATCTTACCTTGATGAGCATGGTGTTAACAGACATATGAAATCCTTTCTAGTTAAAATGTCAGAAGACCTTGAGGTCTGCCAGTGAAGCAAGCTTGCATAAGGTCCAGTTGTATTCTGTTCCTAAAGCTAACTGAAATTCTTCAAGTGGTGAAGTAAACATGGACTTTTAGAAATTTTGTAAAAACTCACTGAAATATAATTTGGAATGCGTTTCCTTGCTTTGCTATAAGAGTGTAAAGCTTTATGAAGATTTATAATCTCAAAATCATAATCAGTGTTCCTGAAAATTCACACAGACCTACTGTGTGATGACTTTATCCTGTTCTAAATTACTTTCTCCCATAACTCATCATTTATTTCAGTTTGAAGAGAACTAAATTACAATGAATATCCACTGTCTACCCTAAAGTCTAGAATTTTTATGCCCCCAAGCAACAGAATCCTGAATGTTGAATTCCATCAGTGCTCAGGAGCAGGATTTCTGATTTACTGATGGTACATCAATAGTATCAATTCTTTAATACAAGATACAAAAAGCTATTAAACTTGGCTTGTATTTTTTAACAGTGTTCTAAACCTATAGTTGTGTACAGACTATAAATATTACATCTTTTTCTTAGTTAATGTAGTAAAAATGCCCAAATACCAATTTTTTTCAAAAACCCTGGGGCCTCATTGCTCATACCCTATAACTAGTTTGACTGTTTGATGTGTGAGCATTGAACTGGAGGGCCTTAGAGCAAAGTCACCATCTTCCCTTTTTCCTTGGGTGCTTCCATCATGAGGCCAAATAGTGCAGGCCTGATTTTTTGACGCAGCATGAAAAAGGGCTTTCTGTTTCTGGGAACCTGCAAATATTTTCACCAGTCTAGAAATAGTCAGAAACATCTACTTTTGATTGTTCATGACTTAAACTAGATCTGAGGGTGCTCAGATCTTCTTATAAACAGACCTTGGGTTTTGTGTATCAGATTTAGTTTAGCTGGGACCATTGGCTGCTGTATTGCTGAAAAAAGCAATGTTTTTTAAAACAGTGATGATAGCAGCAGCAACAACATTTAAATAAATGCAGTCAGACATGATCATTGTTAACCTGTCTATTTTGCCGTTGGTCTTAGAACAGCATTCTGTATGAAAACTCAGTCTTTACTACTAAAACATGAACTCTTTTATGGTGAAAAGCCAAAGTATCTATAAAAACCTTTAATCAAACTGGGATGAATCCTGGGAAAATTTGTGATATGGTCTTTGAATTCTGCATTTGAATATTCACATTAAACATTATTATTGCTTGTCACACTATAATGGACCAAATAACACAGCCCATACTCATGAAGTTTATCTGTTTTAAAAATGATCCTGGTAAGCCTGTGTCACGTCCCAAAGTTGGAATGACTTAGGTTCGTGGATTTCCTTTGTCAAAATTAAGGTGAAACGACACCAGGGGAGTTCAAACAACAATCAACATTTATTCAACCTACCTAACGTTGCCCAAGTACAGGTGAACTTATCAATATGAACCTTGCATCATGTCATTAAGCTGATGTTTGAAAAGAGAAGGGAGGTGTAGAAAAAGAAGCGGAAAAAGGAACATGAAACCGTGTCAGAAGGAGAGCCCTCCCATTGAGTCACGAGGTTCAGAGCAGACCCCCTTGCTTTCTGGACTCCTTCTCAAAGAGGAGCCCAGGGGCAGCTAGATTCACTCATAGTCTCAGACTTGGTCAACAGTTTATGTTTAAAAAGGTGAGGTGTAGGGACTGTAGAAAAGAGAGAAGAAAAAGAGGGAGAGAGAGAGAAAGAAAGAAAGAGAGAAGAAAAGGGTTTCAACAGTCCTGGGTCCAGCGTTGGTCCAGCCAGCAGAGAGATCCAATTCCAGAGGGTGCGTGCTGAGAACTCGTTCTCCCTTCTTTTATAGTGTGTTAGTCGGTGGTCTCGACATGCGCAGTTCACGTTCCTGGGGTTCTCTGGAATCAGTGAGCTTGGGGGGGTTCATTGGGGAGTAGCCTCTCTTTCTCTGCTGACATGACTGCTTAAGATAGAACCACAGTCCCAGCCTCTGTGGGGCCCCATCCTCCAAGCGCATACGCTGCCCTGCTTCTCCTGGCCACTTAAGATAAGGAATTGTGGCTTTGGAAAACCGCGGTCCTACCTTCCATGGGGCCCTCTCCTCTGGCCACATTGTCCTGTTCACAAAACTCCAGCGTTTTATACAGAGGCCATCTTTTCCACCAAAGTTCTTTAATGAATGTTTGAGACATTGACTATAATTTGTCAGACTGTCACAGTCTGTTATCAAAATGTGTAAGTAATCCTTTTGTGACAGAAACTGTTATTTAAGATGATCCAAGGAAAAAAAAAATCAGAGATTGGTTTTGCTTACACTTCATCCTTGCTGACTTTTTACACCTCTGCTGGGTCTTTCTTACCCTTCTTTTCCACAGTTTCAACAGGTCTTTGTTCTTTGCAGATTTACTTAAAATAGCCTCTCTGATCATAGATCCATATACCACTGGACAAATTGTAAATGAAACTGAGTAACTACATGGTAGGAAAAAAGTCTGGAACTATACAAGTTGTTGTGTTTAGTACTCTGTTGGCATACTGCCTATTGACTTGTGCTACAAGCAGCTTGCCAGGAGTTGAAGGTGCTGATCCTTTACTAATCATACAACTCTTCTCAAATTATTAGTAAAACAAGAAAAATTGTTAAGAATTAAATAAGTCATGAGAAATTGTGTAACATAAACAAAGTTAGAAAACATTAAAATTCTTGGAAGAGAAGAAAAATGTTTTCCTTTGATTTACTACAGAAGCATGAACAGATGTGGTAGTCCAAATGGCCTTCTGTAGAACATAAAAACTAAAATGCCTTTTGTTCTGACAGTTTTTAAAGTATTGTGAACTGTGATTAGGGATACCAAGGAGCAGATGAAAGAAGTTCAGCTAGAGGTGGTTTAGAGAATAATTCCAATACAACTGTGTGTACTGTCTTACATTATTTATTACAAAACTTTACTGACTTGATTTATTAATAATTATATCTCGCTGTATTCATGTTTATGCTCCCCAAATAAAGAATCACGTTCCCTTGCATCAATGAATGTCTAAACATACAATATGATATGGTCCAAGGAGTGCACAATCCGGAGTGCATCAGGCAGAGTAACACTGAACAGACATGGGGATTGTGTCAGGGCAATGTTTTGAGTCCCTCAAAATGCACCAAGCCTCAGTTGGTTTGCCTTGCGTCTGTATGACTTTAGTTACAGGACTTACCTGAGGACCAACAGTGCACAGTGGAAAGGCCAGATGAAAGTCCTTCTTTAAAGAATATTCAACTAAGAATCCCAATGTCTACAATAATAACGACAAGGTAGAGGCACAGAAGATGTAACTGGTGCTTTCACTCAGTATTCTGAAGAACTAGGGCTTCAATATCTTATTACTGCTTTCTTTACCTGGAACTTCTGCTATGAAATATTGCTGATCATTAACCTTGTTTAAATTAAATAAAAATGATCACCTCACCTGGGTGCAACTCAAAATGGATCTGCTAGGCCTTTTAATTAGGCAGGCACTTAATCATATTGCAACAATTTGGATGAATTTCCTTCTGAAAGAGACTGAACTGCTCTGCTTTTCATGTCCACGGGCCTGAATGCTCATAAGAAACAAGTCTATGGAAATGCTTTTTACACTAGTTTCTCTGAAACATTTTCTGAATGCTCTGCCTGGTTCCCCTTTTTGAAAATGACGCTGTAAGATTTTGGAAACCAAAACCATTCTTTCAGATTATTCAGTAACTTAAGCACAGCTTCTTTCAGACACCTGACTATGTGGACACTCTGGGTTTATAGTTTGTCTTTTCAAGGGCATCTGATAGGGGCAATGTGTTACGCACATTTCCTATTTCTCTCTCTTGGGTTTCATTTTGTCTTAGGCTCCCCAAATAAAGTGTCATTTGTGCAAGGACTGTGCAGCAGAAGCAAATTACTGTTCACTTTGGGAGTTTAAAATATATGCAGACATAGACAACAGCTGTAAATACCTTGATAAGGATTTCATTCACTGGGAATCCTTATCGTTCTAGAGAGTTCCCTGGACTTTGGTGGCAAAATCCTATGAGAGATCTCAATTTCTGGCAGGCAGTTTGTGTCCAAAGTGTATGGAAGCTCTATCTCCCAGCCCCAACTTTTCTCTAAGCCTGCTTTGACCATGAATTAAATCTTCCTATCCCTTCTCCCCGCCTATCATCTCATTCCCCACTGATGTTTGCCATTACCAACAGCTTGTCCTGACCATTAAGTCACTGACCTATGCAATCTCTATTGCTTTAAAGGCCACCATCAAGGCTGTCTGAAGATGTCTTCTGAACTAAAAAAATTGTCTACTGCCTGAACCCTGAAGTGCCACAGGATAGCAACTCAACCAGCTCTGTTACTTTTTAAAGGAAATTAAAAAATGTGGGTGTGTAGTAATACTTTTCTTA
Organism: Aquila chrysaetos chrysaetos; assembly: GCF_900496995.4. Lineage (NCBI taxonomy): Eukaryota > Metazoa > Chordata > Aves > Accipitriformes > Accipitridae > Aquila > Aquila chrysaetos. Next base: position 15,727,730 of record NC_044012.1, read on the forward strand.
TATGCCTTACCTTACAAATTTCCTGAGAGCTATTATGATGTAGACCTGCTGTTTTCTTTAGTCTAGCTTTTGTTTTGGGATGGCGAGGTCATTTCACAGGGCCAAATTTTAGTCCATGGACTGTTCTGATCAAGAAGTAGCCATGCTTTCAGACATGTATTTATGCTTTTGTGAGCATTTGTTAACTTTGGCTTGGAAGTTATACCAGAATGATCTTTAGTTCAGATGTGTAAAAATTTCATTAAGGGAAAAAAGAAAGAAAAATAAAGAAGAAAGGCCTGGCTGGTGTCCTTATACTCATGCAGTGTTGTTAGCTGTGAGCAGTAGCTCAGTGACAGTTTGGCAGCTGAACTGCAGTGCCATGGTGAAGGGAGGCTACCTTTGCTGCACTACAAAAGGCTAGTCTTAATTTATTTCTCCATACCCAAAGCAAATTCTTTGCCTTCAGTGGTGTCCCAGGAATGTATGCTTTTGTTCACAAAGTATAGCCCTGACACCTTTACCTAGTTAGGCAATGGCTTTGAATGGAATCATACAAAACTGAAACAATAATTTTCAATTTTATTTATTTAACACCGTATGATATCACTGTAGTTGTTCTTTCTATTCCTCTACCACAATAAAACTGTAGACAATACTCTCCAGGAAACTTTTATATACAGTGAAAGGGCTTTTATTTTTGGAAGACTATAGTTCTCCACTTGGTGGTCTGCCCGTTAAAAGCAAACAGTTATTTTAGTTTAGAACACAGTTCAAATCAAACTGGCTAATGTAATTCTTCATTCTGGGACAACTAGTTTCTGCAGTCTAATCTGCTACATTGCACTGGGAAAATATTTTATTATTTTATATATATTATATATTTTATTATAATTATTCTGCTAAACATAACGGTAAATAAACCATTTCTTTACAGAAATTGAACAAAAAGTATGTAGCTGGGTCTGAGTATTAAGTAAGTCTGCATGTCTTTTGCAGGCAGTTAAGAACTCATTCTTCCAATGTTCTTACCTGACTGGATGCTACGGAGGAACATAGGACAGCAGCAAATAAAAACTTCTCTAAAGATGCAGGGTATAGTTTCATTGCAGTATTAATGTGGTCATACCAGCTTGGCTCAGATGAAATGGGAGACAAGAGAGGATTGCATGTGCATATGAAATACTCCACATATATATCTGGAGATGAAGTGATGGGCTAAAGATGAACACTAAAGAGTGCCTTGAAACTTAAAAAAAGGAAAGATACATTAGGGGAAATAATGCAAAATGATAGCATACCTCCTCCAAGCATAGCATTGCCACTGTCTTAACCACATGTTGAGAACACAGCAGTTTGGTCCCAGGTCTTAAAAACATTTAATTAATTTTAAATAATTTTTAGCTCACCAGCTATGCACTTTGGGGGAGTGCATATTGCTTCCTGCTGGATAGCCAGCTAGCAGTACTGTTTTATATGCCTAGTTCTTTGGGGAGTCATCTGTCCTCTTAAATAAATATGGAACAGACAAGGCCTGCTCTGACCACTAAAGCTGCAATTTTACTGTATCTTATTGCAGACTGTATATTTTTGTGTGCTCTCTCAATCCAGTAAGATACAATCTGTGCCATGTTAAGACAGTTTGTGTTCTGACAAGATAAAAAATTCAGATGTTTAAGTTGGATACAAAAACTCAAAAAAGCCATGTTTCTGTAATTTTAAAAGGTCTTTATAGTATTTTCCCACAGAAACATAATCTAAAAATTCTTGGTTTTTTTTCTTTCAGAACAATTTTTCGTTTACTATATATGTCTATACATACACATGTATTTTATATATAAAAGCTTTCAGATGAAAGGTTGCTTAATAAAATAATGACGTTCCTCTTCTCTGTAAACTGTAGATTAATTTAGCCAAGCCAGTGCAGTATATTTTTTTAATCTCTCTCTACATTGTACATTTTGTCCATGCACTAGAGTATTATTATAAAATACACAATTATTAAGTACTTAAATGATATTTTGGTTTTTTGTATGTCTAAAAATCCCTAAATTCCTGTATCATGATACTTTAAAGAAGAGTATCATTATACCTGTGAATTTAGGAATTTGTAGACATAATGGTACTCTAAAGTATTATGATAACAGCAATATTTCTTTTTGTTCATTGCAAAATGGCAATCGAAACCCATAATTCCTAATCTCATTTCCCCGTTTAGGTGTCTAGTCAGTGAGGGACAGTATATTATGGATACAGGATGAGCTTTGTGGTAGAGTGAAATTATGGATTTAAGCGATGTCTGCCTCTGTAAAAGGATGATATCCCTTAATATGGGGATATGATCCAGTGTTTTAAATAAGCACTTAATAAAACATGCTTCTGCTGTTCAAAAGATTGTGCGTGGTATTTTTACAGCAGGTCAGTGTTTCCAACTATAATTTATGTGAAGCCAAGACAAAATACTTATATGGGTATATTTTAGGCTGCTTTTTTCTCTCTCCTGTGTGTTTTCTGTCTTATAACAAATTGTAATATAGGATTCCAGTGTTTCTTCTGTGATACCTATGGCATCCGGTCTCATGCTTCCCTTGTAGATATAAGGAATTATGTGGTGTGCAAAGCAAAGCAGCAGAGTTCACTGGAAAATTTTTTTAAGTGTTTGCTTACACCAGTGAATAGATAGTAGGATGTAGGTCCAGGTCTGAAAAAATGACAGGCTGCTTTTCTGGAATTGGTTGTGGAGAAAGGAGGAGCAGAGCACAGGAAACTGAACTTAAAAAACTTTGGATCTAGAATGGTTCATTGTACTGCACACTGCTCTCATTAGAAGGCTAGACTCCTGGACATTGCCATTTTGGAATGAAAAATAATCCATAAACACCTACTAACTATAGGAAGAAAAAGGGAATTTTCCAAGAATTTGTTCTCTTTGGTGGCATTTTACTTTGTCAGAATATCCATACTTCAAGCTGTAGCAGTAAATGTTGAAAATATTTACATCGAAGCTATTCCAGTTGTTGCCTTTACTGTCCTGAATTTTACAAAATCAAATACATGAATATTTAGTATTCCTAAATGTTTCCACAAGGCCTATAGCTGCTTTCAGGGTAAAATACAATTGCCTCTGGCTCACACTGAAGAGGAGCTTTGTTTGGAAACAGCTATTCTTAGAAAACAGTGCTACAGAGCACAGAGCAATGGAATTGCTATGCATAACGTTAGGGCAATTTCTTTTTGCCTTTAGGTGATATGACCAGCTAACATTTCAGCACAAGGATCCTTCAGAGCAGTATAGAGGATTTGATATGACAGTGCATCTGAATCAACCACTGAACTTAAAAGTATTCATTATATATACAACATATGTACTAACCTCTCATTTAATCAAAGAGTTGTCTCTGTCTTGTTTCCATATGTCGTTGTCTCTTTTCTTGTTCTCATTTTTATTTTGACTGAAGCATACTTAAATGATCACACTTCACACACACCCCCCCCACACACACCCACCCCCACACCCGCCGCTTTCACTTTGCAGGAGTGTGCCGCGTGCATTGCCACTTCTGGTTCCCCACTTATGTTTTCAGTCAGATTGCTTCTCTTGCCAGGAGTGTCAGCTGAGGGAACATTTTAAGTGCAGGAGTGCTAGCAGCTCCTTGCTTCTGAGAGGGTGATAGCAGGAAATGTCAAAGTCTGTCCTCATCAGTTTGGATTAAAGCTGGATAGAATATTTGGCAAATGCATTAAAGACAAAGCAGAGCATGTTGGAAAACTGCAGTTTGAACAGCTAAATTGGCAAAGGAACTAGCAAACAAGTTTTTATGAAGAAAAGTATTAGACAACCTTAGTTACATGGCTTTGTTGACTCCCCATAAAATAAAAATAAGTCATAAAACATTATATAGTTTTTTGTGAAAATGTACTTCACTTAACGTTCCTGAAAACTGATAATGAAAGAAAGTAATCTTAAGGCTGCTGAATGCCAAAATTTCAATGAATGGGTCTGAGACATGTCAGTTCTCCACAACAATAACTTGCCCTATTGCTAGCTTGAGCGTGTGGTTTGTTATTTCCAAGTTCCTCTGTGGTTTTTTCAAGAAGCTTGATGGGTTCATTTGCTTTCCTAGAGCAAATAAAGTCCTTTCTGACTGGTGGAGTGCAGAAAAGAGGCAAGCCAGCAGAAGTTACTGAAAAGCATGGATTTCCTCCTTTGTGGTTTGAAAATTTGTATTCTGGTCAACATTGCAGTATCTGGGTGAGGAAGGGCCATTCAGTGAATGGAGATGGTCTCCCTTTTTATCTACAAAAACCAGTGACTGTGCAAGATAGGTTCACCAAAACAGCATACCGGTGACTTCAGGTGACAACCTCTGTAGGAGAACTTAGAACTGCTGCGACCTTCTAGTCAGCTCCAAACAGGTCACTGATTCACTTTGATTACAGTGTTACACATTTCCCATGTTAAATAATTTATGTTATTTATGTGTTGCATTGTAATAAAGCTATAGCTTTTTGATCTCTGCAGTGGGTTTTGCTGCCTTTTGTAGAAGCAGAAAGTCTGAAAGTCATAAATGATTACTATCCTTAACAATCCTTTACTGTACAGATGTTTTACAATAAACCAAAGGGACAGGACATTCTGTAAATTTAATGGCACATCACTTAAAACATCATATAATTACAAGGTGTATGTTGGAATAAAAATTATACCTTTGCAGGTTAAGTAAAGTATCACTAATAAAATTGTAACAGACATACATTATACAGCATGGGGTTCATAATGAATAATTGCTAGGTTATTAGTGCTTAACAGATTAAGGGTACTTCCATTTATTACTGTGCTCCACTAAGGATGAGCATTAATTTTTTTTTTCAAAGCAAATTCACTGGAAACAGACAGTTTAAAATTTATGCTTGTAATGATTGCTACATGGTCCATTAAGACCACCTCTAAGTGAGCTTAATTTGTAGCAGATAAATGTACATGTCTACATATTTTTCAACGTAGTTTATGGTGCATCCTGCACAGCTGTGCCCAACTGATTAAATCCTCACAAAATTTAAATAGGAAACCCATTACATAGACAGTATTATATCAATTTATCATACACACATTTTCAATTTAACTCTCTAAGCCTTTGTGTGGGATATTTTCACTGATTCATTAAATATGTATAGCGAGGCCATTTTCTCTTCTGGTTTGTTTTGCCCTTTTGTTTTCTGGGATTGTTTGGTTCCTACTTTTCAGTTCTATCATCCAATAATTAAGAACTTCAGCAAACTGAACATCATTTACAACAATTATCTCAGTAATAATCCTAGATATTGACAGTCACTTACAATCCTAGATCTAGAGAGCTCTTATCTAGAGAAAAGTAGCAGGGCTATAACCGGTATGTAGGGAAGGGTGATTGGTACTAATACCCTAATTTGCCTTCCGGAATGGATTCTGGACTCTGGATTTGTCCTGACAGATAGACATGCTAGATGCTGAAAAAGGTTGGGATTACAGATATTTCTTCCCTTTCTTCAGCATTTCCATTGGTTAGCTCTGGGCATCTCCTGATTTTGTTAAAATGCTTCCTAGGATCCCATTCTGAACTGTCTAGCTTTATCTTTGCTTTAGGTGTTTTGAGTCTCATATAAACCATAGTTCTGGATTCTAGAAATAGGATTAGAAGCATTTGTCCAATTTTAGAGATCGAATTTAGTTGCTCTGAATTATTATCTGAAATCCCTCTTATCGTCATTCACTATAGAGTAAATTAAAGCTGTTAACTTCACATTCCCTGAGCATGGTAAAGGTGAAAAAATAGATGGTAAAATAGCTGGTATGAATTCCCCGTCAGCCAAATACTGCTCTACTTGATTCAAGGCCATAGATCTTTCTCTGGATCTACTGCTACGGTTAAAGTCTTGATCATCATATTCTGTGGTCTCCTAGCGTGAGCCTCTGCAACTGTGCATAGGCTTATTAAGCTCAGTAGAGCCTGTGCTAACAGAACACTGCAAAATCAAGGCAAACTTTTGTTTAAGCTGTAGGAATATCTTTGCTTATCTTGGAGTAACAAAAGGGAAACAAGATTTTAAAACAAGAATAACTAGTTATTGTTCGTTCATTTTCGCATTCCCCTAATTAAATGCCAGAGACAGATTCTGTACTCTTCTACAAACTGAACAAACATACAGAGCCACAAGGAAGTGTTGACCTCCAAAATCTTCAAGAATTGAAGATTTCCTATGGAAAGTAAGGGCTGTTTAAAGAATAGTTCTCTGGTGGCTGGCTCTGTTTTCTTAATGCGTGTATAAAATTGAATCATATGGCCATTTTTTTAGCAAACATGGGTATTTTAGAGAGAAATTCAAAGGATTAAAAGGACTTAGTGATTTTTCTTTTCTCTGTGGTACAAATAGTGACAATGATTTATTATAACCTTCTTTTTAGCCTACCTTTGAAGCCATTGTGTCCTTAAATGATTTTTTTCCCCAAGGTTCCCCAGTTCATTTTCCACAGAAACACCAAAACTGATAGATGGATGAATTAATTTAAAAACCTTTCAGATGACAATTAGAAACTAGTGTATATTCATGTATTCTGAAATTTTTTTCAGTATATTTAGAATTTTGAATATGTATTAAGTGTAGGAAATGACTGATTTTTGTTTGGTGAAGATGAAGATTCTGATGTAACAGTTTGTCAACTTACATGATTTTTTCACAGGATTTTGGTGTGGGCTAGAGCTAGTCCTGATGTTCTTCAGAACCTTTCACACATTTGCTTTGCTCAAGCCCCGTGGTTTGTCTTCTCACTTCACTTCTTTTCCTTTTAAAAAGCCAAATCATCTGTAGGAAGCAGATAGGATTCCTGGCTATGAAGCCCCAGAATGTGCCTCTATTCTCCCAAACAGCAGCACCAGGATTAAGACAAGGACAGTTTAGAGCTACATCATCCTTGGAATATAGTGGGAAATGGACTTCTCAAATACTGGAGAGTAGAAATATCCTAGGAGTTTCAGGGAAAGGAAGATGTCCTTCATTTGAGGTGCAGGTGATGGAAGCAACTGTTGTTAAAATTCTGAGCAATTCTTTCTGATCTGGTGGTAGTCCCCACACCTAGAATTAGTGCTGCTGGGTCAGTGTTTCAGTTTTTTTTTTTCTCAGATAAATATATTCTCACCCTCTCACCTTCTCTCAGAGTATTCCTGACACCTGACCCTTTAAACAAACACTTGGAGAACCGAATGCCTGTCATAAAATAGAAAAGTATATCTTGGAATAAGACCTATAAATGTGATGTTATAGATGGACTTACTATCTTAGAGGATTAGACAAATGCTTAGGAACACAGGTAGTCAAACCATGGAAAAATTGCCCTGGATATTCATTTCAGTTCAAGCATCACACGGAAATAGAGGCTTGCTGAACTAGACCATTCTTGAACAACCCATAGGTGAGGTCACAGTTTTTAAAGACCTTTGTGAGAATTTGAACATCAGGACTTGTGTCCCAGTTCATTCAGAGACATCTGTTTCAGTGTTCGTTTTTCTAGTGATCGCTGCCAGTAAGAATCAGTTGTGACTAGTAAAGTGCTGACCTCAGGGTCTGGACAGTTGGTGGGTTCTTCAAAGTGTGAAAACAACAAGTTTCCATCATCACAAGTGTGAAAATAATATTGCAAGTGCATATGATATTATTTCTAGATTTCAGGGAGAGAATGTTTTAATGGATAAAGAACTATGGGAAATGAGTTGCTTGTAGGTGAAGTCTAAACATATGATATTATAAACATGCTCATTGTTTTGTTTTCTTTCAAAAGTGAGAAACTATTCACTAGGAATATTAGTAGCTATCCAGTATCTGATGATATTTTTTTTTATGGAAACACAAACCAGTGTCTTTCAGTTATGCACAAATTTTTGGAGGCTTGCTTGTGATATCAAGAAATTGTTGACTGTGACATTCTAGTGCATATATAGTCATCCACTTCATCTATATAAAACAATGTTTGTGCTTGTGATGAAACTGTTCTTTGTATGTTTAGTGGATAAACATTTTAACAGAAGTGTTTATTTAAAAAGGCATAACAGTGCAAATGTATGAACCTGAGGAGGTTTGTGTCACAATCTGTTATCTTGAAAGCTTACCAAGACAAACTTACTTCAGGGGAGTCTGTTTTATTTTGCTGCTGGCAGCAAAATGATTATTTGCAGAATAGTCTTATAGAGAGCTGGTTGCTGATTAACAAAAAAATAGACTGCTCCCTGTGTCATACTTTCAGAGGAATCTTCCTCACATATTTTAATTTTTGAGGAATAGCTAATGCATTCATACATTATTGTTAAATAATCATTACATTTTAAATTATTAGTTTAGTTAATTATAGGTATTCAGGAATCTGTCAGCTCTTCAGTTTGAGGTTAATTTTTTGCAATAAATAGATGTATGAAAGAGACAAACTAGCTACCTATCAGAAAATAGAAAACTGTATAGTAACTTCTGGAATATTTCGAGAGCAACAGAAGAATAATTGGTAACTGGGTTACTAGAAAGAAAATGACCCTTAGTCTACTGAGGATTTTGAAAGCAATGACATTTTGGGTCCAAATTATATTAAGTACTTAAACAGTTCCATTCTTGGGTGCTTGGCTGAACTGTAGCCCCTATTGCATCTTACCTCAACCTTTATAGTTTAAATAAATTCATTAAAGTATGATGAATTCAGAAGGCAGTTTGAGGTGAGACTATTGTCCCAGCAGAATCAGAGGTAGGCTCTTGTCTTAAAGCTGACCTAAATAATACAAGCAATTCAGTGAGCAAAACAAAATTTATATATAAATTAAAATAAATATTGAAAATATTTTCTGCATGAGAAAGGGACAAATGCAGTTAACAGTAGTTCTTAACAAATTTTTTCAAGTGAGATATTTGTCATCCTCCAAATGATAGCAAATTAAAATATGTTCATGACAGAAGCTGACCTTCATGAAAATATATTTTGTCCTCAGATGAAGAAAGTTTGATTATCATACAGTTACCACGGCACATGTAAAACACCTAGCTTGGAAAGCAGAGGGAAACATGTTTAATTAAACTTTGTTTTGTTTCAATTGAGCTGACTTGCAGTCAAATCGGAAAGCATCTTCACATTTTAAGCAAAAAAAAATAATCTTCAAACAATAGTAATATATAAATATTGCACCACTGCTACAGAGAAGCTTTGTGAAGCTGTGATTAAGACTATTTGGGATTTTAGTCCCTGTGCTGTACTTTAAGGTGTATGATAATGTTTGTGGTTTATATCTTATTGCTTTAACTGGCAGCGTTATAAGATGTATTCTTTCTTTGTACTCCCCTATGTGTCATATGATTTCCTTCTGATTTTTTTTTCTTTTCCTCTCAAAGTATATTTTTTTTTAAACCATAACTATTGTGTTACATGCCAAAACATTTCAAGCACTGCTTAAATATGAAGGAAATATGAAATGTTTTCACGTGACTCTGTAATGTGATATTAAACAGATTTAACACAAATTTAATACAAACATAATAAAACCAACTTCCTCTAAATGTAAGTCTCTTTAGAACATGTATGATTCTTATTTAGCTTTAAAACAACCACTATGTTTTCTGTGTTGCTAAACTGTTCTTTTCTGTTTGTTTCCAAATCCTCCTTTAGAATTCCACCCCACCCACCTTTTTTTAATGAAACCTTAGTGATTGTCTCTCCTTTAATTCACTCATTTCTGAATAATTTTCTCAAATTGTATGTGCCTGGAAGAGTTAGTGAGCTGCTTGAAGTGGATACCCAAGTCTGTCTTTTTTTAGGTGCTTTATAGCATTATGTGCCTACTATTTTGCACCCAGTTTTGGCTGTGTGTAAAGAGTACAATGCAGAAAGTACTTTAGATATGCAGTGTGCATAAACACAATGCATAGCCAGGGCTGAAGAAGGTGATCCATAATATTCCACTTGCTGAACAGGGAGCTGTCTAACTTGGAACAATTCTGTGATTTTGCCATGCTCTGGAGTGTAAGTTTCTTTTCTTACAAGTTCTTGGGTCACGAACCAATGCACAGAGCTACTGAGTCCATGAAAATGAAGGGAGAGAAGAAACAAAGGGAAAGCAGGAGGGAGGAGAATGGAAAGTTGGGTGAGTGGTAGTAGAAGGAAAATGCTTACAGGTCCTAAACTTGCAAATTCTTTACATTTGGACAAAAAATACAACTTTGTGTTAAAGGTCTGGATCTGATATTGCCCTTTGAATTTATCAACTTCCATTTCCTAATTTTCAGTGACTGTGTACCATGGAAGTTTGTGGACTTATACACTGGTACTTATATACCCTAACAGCTTCTGGACTATTGCCAGCTGCTGGATATTCTGAATAACTTAATCAGTGAAGTGAAGCAATGCAGAGTAGCTGGTATTGGCTGTTTCAATGGTGCAGGCACATCCGGATACATTCTTTGAGTCAAAAAATGTTCACTGCTGAAGTCCCTTGTGGCCAGTGTCATCTTCTAAAAGGCTTCTCAGGAGAAGCATATTCTCACCAAGGTCCCTTTGGCGACATGAGCAATTTTTTCTGGTATATTTTGTGGCTCATCATTTGAATCATCCTTTAAGGATACGCTCTGGGCTGAAATCCTATTTGCACTATTAACTTTTATTCTGTAATAACTCATTTAAGAACATCAGATAGTCTCTAAATAGGCTTTTTATTAATGTTTTGATCAAAAATAATAAATTCTGTTCCTGTTAAAACAAAACTTTGCAGTCTCTGCAATGTAACCTTGAAATTTCAAAACTCTTTTAAAGACCTTGCAGAGCCCTCCTTGATAAATAGAGTTTATTGTGTTATCAAAAGATACAATCAGAGGAACTGCTGATTTTTTTTTTTTTTCCAGCACTAATGTCTTAACCCTACTTGCACCTCAGATTTGAGTTATATATAAATGTATAATAAATATAAAGTGTATATAACTATATTTATATACTTCAGGAACATAAATGGCTCGCAAAATCTAATTAGCTTTTTCTTTGAATTCTGCCTGGTTAGTTTCAGTTATTTGGTCTTGAATCCATTGTTTTCTCTGATCAATTTTGCAGTATAAGTATTGAAGTATAATGTAGTTTGTCTGAAGAAGCATTATGTTTGGAAGCAGGAGGTCATTGATACCTCTTATTCAGGCCCTACACAAATGTAACTGAAAGAAAAGGCGTATTCATGTGTGCCTGAAGACAACCTGAGGAGATTGTGGTTTTTCTCATTCTGCTGCCCAGCGTAGCACATGTTCTATTTTGTGTGAGTCTGATGGAGGAGAGGCTGTCATCAGTATTCCTGCTGCCTCTAGACCTGTTTATGACTTATGTTTTTATGTTCTCTGTTATTACAGAAAATTTAAAGGGCTTTCATACATACTGAATAAGGATTTCCAAGAATTACACAGAAGCTCTAATCTGACTCCTTAAAATGCTCCTGAATTTCAGCTTTTGTCTAGAAGATTCAAGTTTTTGGTCCAGATTGGAAAGAAAAATGCAGGCCTATTTTCTGTATGCTGATCAGATGGCACCCAAGGTAGCAAAAAGTTGATAAGAGCAGCCAAAATCCTATGCGAATAGTTCAAATGAAATTGTGCTGACATATATGAACTTGAATGTTAGCCCATGGACAGCATCAGTCCTTTAGCTTGATATTTGTTTAATCCAGACAGAAATCATAGTGCCTGTGGAACTATGCGAGGAGGAGGCATTTTTCTTAATTCACATTTGTCTAGGTATATGCAAAGCATTTCTAACTTTGCTACCAAACACAAATTTGGCTTGTTAGAACACCTTCATTAAGCAGTCATGGAGTCCCACTGAAATACATCTTCTGACTCAAAACTTAACACTGTGTTTCTACTGTTGTAGTCAATATGTTGCTATGAAAACTGTTGGTGAGTACTTATCTGGAATTATTGAAGGACTTGACCTTCTTCTGTGAAGTATTAGTGACATTATTGAGTTCTCTTTTAATAGTGTTTTTGTTATCTCTGCCCTTGTAAGTCCCTTCTTCAAAATGTTATAGCTTATTAGTTTATATGCTATTTTCATTGCAATTATAGCTAGTACAGGAATATTTTGTTACCTTTTTAACACATTGTCACCATGTATCATTTTTAGATTCTCATTGCTCCTTATTAGAGGTTATTTAAGCTCTCAGCTCTAACTAGATAATGAAGCATGCTTATGATATAAACTAGAAAAAGCTTATGAAGCTTATGTAAAGATTTTGTTGCATCGGTGACAGTCTGTGGTGTTTTTATTTGGGTTTTGTGTATGTGTGTGTCATCTCTTAGGTTAGTTAAATGTAATAGAAATGTACATAAATGTCAGACAGCTGGTACAGCCTCTGCTGGAATGACTTTATGAGTGTGCCAGAATATGTGAGATCTCTGCATGCTCCACCTAACCTCCAGTATGGTGCCACCTTCTTCTGGTCTGTTTTCTTCCACTGACACAGATCAAATAGAATAGGATGCAGTGTGTGAGATGAATAGCTTTGGCTGTCTGAGGAAAACCTTGGGATCCTTAAAAAAAAAAAGCTATTCGAAGATAAAGTGAAGCAGATGAAAATTATTGATGTGGCCATGAGAAGATTACACTAAAGAAAATGGTGTGATTTTTGCCGCCTTTATTTCAGTTATTGTTTTGCTTATGTTTTGTTTGGTGGTTGTGTGGCCTCAGTGTATATATCCCAAGCATGTCATAATTTGGAGTGTATTTATTACTTCTCACAACATCCTTGCAACATAAAGAAGTATTACTGTTATTATTTATTATCTTAATTAGTTGTAGAGGTTTGAGGCACACAGCCAACAGACTACAGAGATACTCCAACTACTGAAGACCACGCTAAGATGAGACTTGAGAACAGCACATTTGTGGTCATGCAATGCCATGCCGGAGTTGCTAAGCCATGTCTCTCAAGAGTGCCTATGAATGCAGATGAAGCACCACACAAGCCTGGTATTGCCTGAGGAGCGCTTACGCATAGACCTTGTATCCTGCATAGTCTGTGCTGTGTACTGCACCATGTAGAAGTATTACCTTAAAGCATCATTAGCATAAAATTTTGTGTTCTGTGGCATCTAAGTCATTGAAACTGAAGTCATTTCGAAACTGAATCCGTGTCTCCTAAGTCCTACATTAATGTCCTAGACCATTCTTCTTTTCATGTCTACATGTAAGCTAATTTTAGTTTGGTTTTCATCTGTCAGGGATTTATAAACTTTTAAGGCCCCTGTTCAAACTCTTCCCTTTCTCTAATTACATAGATTTCTTATCCTGTATATTTTGGGAATTTACTCTTCCACTACAGAATTAAAGGGTGGACACTGTGCTGCTTCCTAAACCAACTCAGCACTGAAGTGTATTGGGAGAACAGAAACCTGCTCCTTGAAGGATCAGTCTCTGAATAGTTTCACATTTATATCTCCTGCTAGTAAAAAAGAAATGGCCACTACATTTTTGAGTGGAGGATAATGCCATGGCTGATGCACAGAACTGTCTGTTGAAGTTTTGCTGTATGTAGATCCACATGATACCAGAGTCTAATCCCAGACAGTGGTACCCTTTTGGCCTTTAAAAGTTAGGGGGGATCCACAAATTATTTCTGCCCATTTATTTACAGTGACTAAATTCATGAACCCGCAGTGTTCTTCCTCTCTGTATTCAGGAGCAAGTCACTACTACAGATATGGACTGAATTGCGTGATTTCTGGCATATATTCTTTTCTGAAGAGAAATCTGCAGAATGACCTGGGGACTCAGGCACTGCAATTCCAAAAGGTTTTACCAAAAAAGTCCAAGTAAAGCATGGAAATTAGCTGGTAGTTCTTACCTGCTGTGTTGTGGGTAGGTCAAGCAGTCACATTTAATTGAAATAAGGTCAAATGGCCAGAGGATATACCAGCCTATGCAAAATATTGACAAATAAGCTGGTGTACACAGGTAGTCATGTGTCTTCAAAGGGTGCATCAGTTCTTTTAGTCTGAGAGAAGGACATATGGATTAAAATTATATACCCAGACATTGTGAGAGACAGAGAGGCCAGAGTATATGGTTTCAGAGCACTCTAGAGCAATCTGTAATAGAAAATCATCTTTGTATACTATTCCATAATATATAATTTTTAAAAAATGCTATAGTGGTAGTTTTCTTTACGTTTTAGGACAGTTACAATGTTTTTGAAATATAACATTTAAATTTTAAAGGAATTCTAATAAAACCTGATTACTATCACTCTGAATCAATTCTCTCTGATTTTCCTATAGGGGCTATAGGCCAGACTATACTTTTTCTATCATTGTCAGAGATGTCAGTGGATTTCCTGGTATATAAGTAAAAGCAAAATGTGGCCATTTAATTCCACAAACAGCAATAAAAATAGTGAACTCTGGAGAGTACATATTTGGGGTATGAGTAGTTGATTTTTCTTTTAAATTGTGTTTATAGACTATTGTTAGTAGTATTGTTTCCTTTTTCATTGCATCCTTGAGAGTGGGTGTTTACAGATGCACTGTTACTAGAGCTACTTATTGTAATATCCTTTTTGAGTAAAGTCAAGCAGTCTGTGCTAATTGCTTTACAGACAGTCTACAATGTAATATACAATGTCACTTAAGCCTTGTTCATAAAGACCTGAGTTTTCAAATGTTCAGTGCATTACAATAAGTTTTGGTTTGGGCTAAATTGCACTATTGATTTTTTGTAATTAGGTTTTAATGAATTGTATTCACTGAATTGTACGTTTGTCAAGGGACTTCAAAGATTGGATTGTGATAGTTTCATTCACTTTATTTATTTATTTTAATTGTGTCTAACAGTAGAGAGCTCCTGGAAATCTTTTCTAGATATCAGTAACTTTGATTTTTGTGTTAGTTTCTTTAAAGTCCAGCACCTACTTTTCTGTAGTATAATATTAATAAAATATGTAGGCTGGTAGGAATTTGGCTTGCATAAAAGCTGTTGAAATAATCCAGCTCTTAGAAATTTCTGTTTTCTTACTGTTTGCTCCCCTGCACTATTTGGGTTAAACCGCTTGACTGAAATTGGTCAATGAGGGTTTTGTTGGACTTTTGCTCCTTTATGGTTGCTTGTATTTGTATTAGTCTTTATCACTGGGCACTAAAAAGCTGCTTTTCCTTGTTGATACTTAATCAAATGTCATGGTAGCAGGTAATCCCCACTCTGATTTAGTAACACGCACCGTGTTCTTTTCCATGAGATTTTCTTATACTGTTTTATTAAATTATGTGCCTTAGAAGGAGAAACACATGTTCTCCACCAATCCCCAGATACTGATTAAATGGTGCTTATACAGCTGAATTTATTTTTGAAGGGCCAGGGGTACCTGCTGTAACTTTGTAATTATGACTACATTTCACTCTTCTAATGGAAAATCACATCTTTTCCTGAAATAGCTAAGTAGTTTAAAAATCCCTGCCTTTAATTAGTGATTTGTGTATCTATGTGTAAGCTTTTCCTTTTCCATCACCTCTGCTAATATACTGGACTTTCCACTGTGCTGGACAGCAATCATGAATAATTTTTGCTGAGCTGAGTCCTGGGTCAGCATGGTTTTCTTGTGAGCTGGAGAGCCTTTGGTCAGTAACCCCTTCAAGGCAGGACAACAACCGCCTTTCACAGAGTCTACTCTTGATCACTCAGTTGTCTTTTGTAGGGGAGGTGCTGAACGCCTCACTGCACTTGAGTAAGCCTTATCTTTCTTAAAGTGATTACAGCTAATCCCAACAGCAGACTAACTTGTTCTTCCAGCTACAGCAGTCCTCTGGGTTTCTCCCTCTATGAGATCCCAGTTTTTAATGAATACATGTATGCTTAGATATGGGGCTGTATGCCATCTCAAAGTGGTGGTGGGGCTCTGCTGAGAGTTTTTCCAGACAGGCCAGAAGCAGCCTAGCAGTGTTAGAAAGGTATGAACCAA
Organism: Aquila chrysaetos chrysaetos; assembly: GCF_900496995.4. Taxonomy (NCBI): domain Eukaryota; kingdom Metazoa; phylum Chordata; class Aves; order Accipitriformes; family Accipitridae; genus Aquila; species Aquila chrysaetos. Next base: position 15,743,695 of record NC_044012.1, read on the forward strand.
AGCTAATGCAACCCAGAGATGTGACATGTTAGCTTGACTTAGCTCCATAGCTTTTGGAGGAATTCAGGATTGGAATTTTTGGATGCAAAACTGGTTTGTATTACAGAGAAATAGATGTACAACTGCCTGCAGATGGCTGTATAGAGGTACCTTCGTGTTTTCTTTGACGCTGACCTACTGTATGACCTTGAGTAAATAAGTCACTGGATCTTTCTGTGCTTTTGTTCTTCCAAAGTTATCTTTATTCTACCTTCTATATTCAATCTGTAATATTTCAGCCTTTCATATCAAAAAAGCAAATATTTCCTAATGTATTTTACCATTTTTTGTCATTGACCATCACAAAAAAAGATTCCAGCTTGTGTTTTAGTCTCTATGATTTGCACTTGCTTAGGTAAGAATCAGTCAATTCAGATACGAAAACATGCACAATAATTCTAGCTTGCTGTATTTTACCATTTAATTTCAATAAACATGTTCATCTGGAGGATTTGTGTCTTTCAAACTAAATGTTAGACATAACTTTAGTTCCTTGTTAGATTTAACCAGCAGCCTGGTGAATTTATGCTACTCCCATTAGCTGTGAATCTGCTGTCTCTTCCAGAACTATTTGGGCATAAGGGCCTGTATTGAGCAATTAAAAAAGACACAGAGCTATTAAAACTGTGCCTAAATACTACATCTAAATTTGTGCGCAGTCATTTCCGATAGAAATATGCACTTTGCATGTGTGGCTGTGTGGTACAGGGCCAACAATTTAAGTTTATGGTATGAATGCACCTGCGTGTAACACTTTATTTTAAAATTTGGTCATGCAGAACTTTGCTTTTTAATTAGGTTTTCTTTTTTTCTCTTGGACAAAAATTTGCATATGCATATATTTGCATATTTTATATGTATTTTTAGAAGGGGTCATTGTAAATTGAACTTGCAGAATGGTAAAATACAGCTTGGGTATACCCAAGTATGTAACTTATGTAAATATAAACAAAGATAAGTATCCCAAAGTGAAAAACTCAGAAGGTCTGGCTAAAATGTGGAAAATCTCTTTTCTCTTTGGCTAAGGAAGAAAAGAAATTTCAGATTACAAGAATGTGTTCTTCATGCTTCCTCAAATTTCCTTCTGAAAAACTTACTGTTTTCTTTAAATTACAGCTGATTTTGTTCTTACTATCAGAATATTTAATACTGATATTAATTTTCTCTCTGGCTATGAAATAGTTTACTAATGGTATTGGTTGTAATCATAGTGTAAGAGGCATTTGTGCAAAATAGTGACAGGCTTTTTATTTGTTGAGAAATTACTAGCTGTTTACAAGCAGTGCTGGTAGCAATGATTTTTTTTTTTTTTCTTTAGAGCATTTTAGTACAATGTTAGTAATGGTATGTATGAGTCTCTGGGGCAAGACGTGGAAAGAAGAGGAAATATTTGAAGGCAAAAGCAGATATTTCCAAATGAGCAGCTTCCTTCTTGTTTCCTCTTAGAAATATATCTTACCTTTGTCATAAGTTTCATTTACAGATTCCTTTCCCTGTGACAACCTCCTTCAGTTTAAATTCATCTAGTCTACCAGAACAATACCAATTAGCTAAAGTAAGATGAATGGGATATTTAGTGAAATAAATAAATATTACACATAAGCAACTCATTCTGCTCAGTTGCACTGAATGAATTTCCAAACAGGCTTGAGTTTGTATACACATACTTTTTAATGCTTTTTAACAAACTAACTCTGCTGTCTTCCAATGAAGTGAAACATGTCAGAATGAAATTGAAGAGAGGATGAAAGTGGTAGGGAAACAATGCAACAACAAGTAAATCTAGAAGAAACCATCATTCCCCATTAAATAAAATCTAGAATTCATAGAATTAAAAAAGTTCTAAATAAACAAGATTTACTTACATCATTATCTTGTCTGTCCCTGTGTCAATAAAGAATAGTTCCTTTCAGCAAATTTCCAAGTGTTTGATCCATCTTAAAGTATCATAGATGACAAGGTTTCACAAACTCCCTTAGAAGATTATTCCGTGGTTAGATATATCTAACTTCCAGAATTTCCTTCCCAAGTTCAGCTTTTGCTCTGTTTCGTCCTATTATTTCTACTTCTTGGGCCACATTAAATAGTTTTTTTCTTATTCTTGGTATGTATGTCCTTCAGACACTTAAGGAGGCTTATCATTGATCCCTTAGCTTAGAAATAGTTAATGAGAGAAAAAACTGCAAGTTGCAGGGGATACAGCATTTTTTTAATTCCTGGATATAGCTTGCTTAAACTGCACTGCGATGTTTTTGCAAAATATAAGAGGAAGTAGAATATGCATTATCTTTTTCCCCTTAATTCTTGAGTTAAAGTGGATTTTTTGATTGATTTAATCTTTCAATTAACTTGTGTTACAACAGTTGGGTCAGACTGGGGACTTTAAATCATCCAAAATGTAAAACTTGTCCTGCTTAGAAGGTTAAATACCTTCTTAACTGCTTACTTATTTCTCCTTGATCTAGTGTCACCAGGGGACCAGGTCCACCTCATTTCCAAGCAGCAGATACTGAAATGGTTTTCTGTGAGAAGTGCTGTGGTTATTTACAGCACACATTGCTTTGTTGAGGGTATAATTGTTTCCTACCATCAGTGATTTTTCTTGTTCTCTTGTTCTACCTTCTAGTTATCAATGTTGCTCTTTGTCTTGGAACTACAGATTTTCCGTAAAAGAAAGCCTGGTTTTATCAAGGTAAGTGAATAAAACCATATTAGATTGCAAACATTCTTGTGGTAAGAAGGTTGCTTTTATCTTTGACACTTTGTGATGCTGTTGTCTGCTTGTGTCTATGCTCCATGGTGAACATTTACACCCAAGGAATTATTAAGCTAGAGAATGAACAGGAGAGCAAACAATACTGGTTGCCTATAAAACTACCTTCATAAAGGAAATGTATCAAAGCTATCAGCAAATATTTCTCCAAGATCTCACAAACTAAACATTCAGATAAATATAATTTTTATAGCTTTCTGAAACAATGTTAGATAACGTTATAACTAGGACAAAAGCTGAACACTTACGATTTTATGTATAAACTGTTAAAGATAGATCTTATTAATTTCTCACAGCTTCTAATTCTGTTCTAATTCTGAATACTCCTGTTTTACTCCTGAAATATCCTCTTACATTCTTCTTTATGCATGAAATGGAACATCATCATACTGTCAAAGTACAGACTAGTAATAAAGAAAAGAGTTGAAGTTATTTGAATAAGGTTAAACAAAGAACATCCTGGCTGCGATTAGCTGATTAGTTTCTGTTTCTGAATGTCTATTTGATCATTAGTGATGCTTTCTTTTGCATGTGTTCTCTATCTGTATAGTTATTAATACTGAACATGTGATACCTACCGTTCAATCTGAAACTGTATTCATTAGCCATAGTGGGTTCAGTTCTGGTTCAGGCCAGTACTGGCTCATAAATCAGCTTTGTTGCAGTGAACTTGGTCAAATTAGTTTGTGCCAATGGAAAGGGCCAAATGGTGCCAGGGTCTCAAGGAGCCCTTTCCACCTCTCAGGTTCTACCAGTTGTGTTTCCACCATAGTGGCATGGCTACCTTGGAGTTCCCTAAACCTGGCATGGGGACACAAGGAACTAGAGAGAAGTTGCAGTGCTGTTACTGTAGTACAACTAATGCCAATTCTATGACATAGCAGGAGAAGAGGTTGAAGCATGTTTAGGGGGCTATCTCCCTAAGCATATGCATCTACAGAAAGAGGATACAGAAATATACTGCAATGGACTGTTAAAGGGGAGTCTGGATAATAAGGCCCAGCAGCCAGTTTCCAGATACTGTTGGTAGGAATAACAAAGTTCTACACCTGAGAATGTATCAGGAGGATATTTTAATTAGAGTTGGCCCTGGAAGAAACAGTGTCTTGACAGAAGCAAGTGGTCATGGTGAAATGCTGGTGAATAATAAAACAGAGAGAGAAGGAACTAGAGGATTGAGAGGCTGTGATAGAAAACTGGTCTATAGATTTTAACAGATGCAAATAGTGAACTTGAAGAGACCTCCTGTAGATGACTACTATCCTAAACTTGCTACTAGTAGTGCTTACTTTTTTGTTTAGTTCTGTTTCAAGTTTCAGTGAAGACTTCTGTTGCTGAGCAAAAATAATTGGTCACTATTTTGGTGGGACTTCTTGACTCCTGTAATAAGTCAACCTATAACAGTTAACAGAAGTTTACTGTCCTTCAGTAAGAAAGAACCAATTTGCTTTTTGATATTATTACTCTTCTCTGACCATATGATCATAACTCTTGCAATCACAAGAGAGAGTTAAGGAAACCACTGAAGCTTTGCCTTTTTAGAGAGAGGAACATAACAGTATAAAATATTTAGAAAAATGTAATCTGGGGGAGTCATATAAATATTACTGGCATTATATCTGGAAACATAAAGCAATTTAGTAAATACTGCCCCGGCATGGCTTATATTTAATATATTAATTGTATTTGCATACATCACGTGTACACATGGAGATCTCAAAGTCATCTCTGTCAGATTTCATGAATCTATGAGTCAGGTAAACATCTGCAGTCAGTACAAAAAGTGTGCTTAGTCAAGCAATTTTTCAGGACCACGTAAAAACTGCTTCTCACAAGCCTTCCCTGTTAATTGAGCCAGGACATAAAATAGCATCTGCAAGTGTTTGACTCTGGATCTCAAAGCAAGGAACCACTGTTAGGCTGTTTGCAGAGTATACCTCGAATGTGGTATGTCCAGAAAAGCAGTACAGCAGACAACCAAATACAACAGTCTTAAATACCTGGGATAAGGCTGACTGATTAAAATCTATAGTAATGTTATCATTATCAAATCCAGCTTTATCCTCAGTAATATATATATATGGCTGTTGCAGAAAGCATTGTTATCCTGGCAGTAAAAATCAGTGTGTCCCCAACGTTGCCTGCAAAAGAATTCTCAATGCTGACTGGTTTTTGTCTTGATAAAATTAATGGTGATTGTTAATGATTTTCATAGTTGCTACTATAAACCAGAGCTAGAGTATCATGAAGAAGATAGAGAAGTTTGTAAAAGTAAATATAATTTCAGATGGTCTTCATCTAAGCCGAAGCACCATCCCCATTTTTTTAATTTTTCAAAAGCAGCTGGGGATTCAATCACTGCTCTTTGCCAGCTACCTCTCTGGACAGTGCAACAGAGTATTAGCAACCCTCCTCTATAGTTACAAGAAGCTATAGAGATCTGAGCAGGCAAAACACACGGTACAGTGTGTTTTTCATTCAGATATTTGAAACTTTAAAAATGGTTTTAAACAACCACCTGAAATACTCTAACGCTAAAAACTGAACATTTGTCAGAATGAAAGTTTTGCCTAAACAACGTGCGTTTCTACTAACAAACATATTCTAAAATCTGCATATTTAACTCTGTAGAAAAGATTGGTACAGGCAAATAATTTGAACACTATATTGAATAAAAGTTGCTTTTATTTTGCTAGATCCTTAGACAAACTAATGTGAACTGCTTGTATAGGCTTGCTGGGTTTTCTTCAGTAGACACAAGGACAGTAATCTCAAGAGAGTATGTTCAAAACATAATTAAAACATCCATTTCAGGGATTCCCTAACAAGTCCCAACTAGCAGTATCATTATCACTTGAACTAACTTTGCTATTTAATAAATTTTATGTGAAGCGATCCTGGTCATGTGCATGTCTGATTGGCTGAACATGTGTAAGCATTTCACGTGAAAATGGTCTTGAAGTTACTCATGGAATGTAATTGTGACAAACGGTAAACCTTTAATACATATCAGTCAGCAAATGAAAGAGAAGGGTTTAAACACTTGTTTTGAAAATACAGAATATAGGTTATGGAGAAAGCACCTATTTTTGCAGATCATATTCCATTTATGTAACTATGACTGCTGTAACTATTTTTTTTCTGATGGGGTTTCTGAGCTATAAAATGTATGTGGTTTTCCTCTTTCATTGATCAGCAAAGATGGTCAGCATCCTTCTTCCCATCTCCTCCTCATCTATATCTTTTTGTCTGTTATCACATTTTATAACCTGCACTTCTAGCACTTCCTTGCTAGCCTATAAAAGGCCAAAAGGAAGATTTAAATAAGTCTGGAGATAAGTAGTCAGGTCATCTAGTTTATCTTCTTTACACTGACTTGTGTTCACCAGTTGAGTTGCTGCTTTATAGACAAGACAGTCTAATTAGGTACAGAGAACATCATCCAGGAGTAAGGTACTGTACTTTAATTTTAATGAAGTATTATGGGAGTCTTAGTTTTAAACACTTCATTTGCCATGAAAAAAAAAGGCTAGGGCAATAAATAGTTCATCTGGATCATATTTCAGGAAGTTTCTTTTTGAGAAACAAAAACCTAACATGTGAAGTGTAGTAGCCAGAATATTTTAAAATGAGTGGTATTTATTATCTTTACATCCTTGCTAGTGAGTAAAGTGATACTGAAGATGACAGGCCCACAGCAGTTGTGAAAGGAATAAAAACATTCCCAAAGAATTTTACTTTGTCATATCTACTAGGTTGTTTTAAAAATCTATTTTGAATTTCCAAAAGCAGTATAATATTAACTTTTTGTGGTACAAAAAAATCTCATGAAAAAAACATAGAAAATCCAAGAACGATTCAAAAGTAAAGATCTCTAACCAATAAATTTTGCTTTTTTAAAACTGGAGACATTTCTATTTCACTCCAGCTAGATGGGGCTCTACATGAACTACTGGAACTGTCATTTGTGTTTTCTTTCCATAAAACCAGTTAAATGTATTAATTGATCTTAGTTCTGACGGTGACTTTTTTTCTCCTGTTTCCCATAATATCTGCAAAATTAAAAGCACTGGCAATATTAATGAAGGGAATGAATACAGGACTTCTTAATTATGTAGACTGAAATTTATGCTTATATTTTTAGAGGAACTTAGCGAATGAGGAATTGGCTTGTGTGACAAATCTGCACCTTCCTCCTTTTGACTTTGTGGTGGTTTTTTTTTTTTTTTTTTTTTAATTGCCACTTGAAAAAGCTCTGTTTTAAATCTCCAAAACTCACTTAAGAGGGGAAAAATGCAGATTCAGAGCCTCACTAATATTAGTGTACATGACCTTGGGCTTTACTTGAAGCTTAAGTACTTCCATTTGGGATGCATTGGTTTACCCTATACCAAAGGAAGACATTTAAGATATGTCAGAGAAATTATCCTCTAGAAATGCCCATTTCTTTCCATTGACTGTAAAGAGATCCCAGGCAGCTACCTCAGATATAGATGTCTGTGTAGATTCAGACACTTATCAGACAAGTAGAAATCCCCCTCCCCCTTTCCTGCTACCCTTCCTATGTCTTTCTCTTGACTTCAAGGACTGAGCTCTAGTCTTTTATCCTCAATTAATGCAGGAATGAAAGGATGATTTTCATGAGCTTTCCACTTCTATTTTAAGAAAGGAAACAATGGTTTGGAGGGAAATCTGGAGTTGGTTTATGTTAGTGCTCAATTATGCATTATTTAGACGAGAGTAAATATTAGGATTTGAGAATCCAGCACAAGAGTAATAGATTTTTCTTTCGTTAAGGAAAATAACCTATTTGCTTTACTGCCAAGCATTGACTGTTCCAATATGTTCAAGCCTAGAAGGCTGAAAAGAGCGACACAGATGTGATTCACATAGGGCTCACCAGCATGGTGCTTCAGTGTTCTGGCTTGTTGAAAAGCTTCCAGGGGATTTAGGAAAAGAACATACTGAAGAAATGTAAACTATTATTTAGCCAATTAGTTGGAAAAATGTGTTTTTTCAACATGATCAGAATTAGTTTTGTCAATTTTTATTTGTTCTCATCAAAATTTCCCCACACAGAACAAAACATTTAGTCACAGAGCTGTTACCTATACTTAAAATAGTTATGTATCAATCTGAGGAAGTTTTAGAATACCATGTTTATTAAAGGGCTTACATGTCTCCTAGGTGATTGCAGGAACAAAGTGGAAGCATAGTGCATAACAACAAGGCAAATACATTACTGTTTTAGTAATGTAGTATTGGAGCCTAGATTATGTTTTGTACATGGAATTTATTTTACTATTTTAAACTTGTAAATCCTAAATACAGGACTATATGTATTAGATTCTTCTTTCCTGGAATAGGATTATCAATGTACTGGGTTTGGGGGGAGGTGAGAGAGACTGTAGGAAAATGCAACTCAGTGATGCTGTTCTCCTTGCATGATGTCCGTAAGAACTGTTGCAACTGAAAGACAGACCACTGTGGAGCCATTTTTAAAAGTGTGATTAAGTCATCTTGTTTTATGTAAGATTAAGATATATTAAGGTTTTCTCAGTCTTCGGATGAATGTACTGTAGATGCAAAAATTTGCAGATCAAAATCAAAAGTGGTTTTACAGGGAGGACCTTCCAGGCTTCCCACGTAGTAATGAAATATGATACAAAGCAGCACAGTGTCAGTAAATCTACAGGATAAAGGTCAGGTTTACATCGATGGACAGAGCTGGCAAATACATTTGTTCCTGCAATGTCTGTGTTTTAAATGCCACCCTCTGATGAACCTAGTACAGAAATACACTTTTGGGCTTGATGAGATGTCAGTTTTGTTCAGTGCTGATCAAATAAGATGAATGAAAGTGAAACAAGAACAAAAATATTACTTCTGTCATTTATTCTTTATGCATTACAGGAAGTGGGTCAGTCAGGGAGATTTCTCTTAAACAAATAGCAATCACTGCACAATATCACCCATTGATCTGTTTCACAGCAGGCAATAACCTTTTTGTCAGAAAGGACATACAATTCAAATACCACAGAATACGTAGAAATGCCCATGACAGGTTTAAAAAGTATCTTCCCCTCCTTTTACTTGCCAAGGCATCCTTCTCCACAAATCAATCTAGGCTGCAGAGGCAGGGCATTGCAAAACCACTTCCAGATCTATAGCGAAGGCAGATATTCTAAAAAAATGTGTAACATAAGTATTGTCTAATGTAAAGGAAATTTAGCAAAAATAAATTGTTTTCTATGATGTAACCATTAAAAAAACCCTGGTGAAATTGCAATTGCATGAGCCAAACTGCCATTTTGCCTAACTAGCAATTTGAAGGCCCTATGCTTAGGTTGAGTGATGTATCCTATCACTAATACATCTTCTTCAGAAAATGCTGTCAAATGCTAGAGTCCATATATACCATAGGATTGTAAATGTCTGTTTAAGAAAAAAAATAGTTTATGGATAAACTGTTCTGAAAATGTGACTTTTCCCTTTAAGTTTAATTTGTTTGTGAAATTATTTTAAAGCATTTAAATGCAATATTCTGCTTTCAATGATTCTAAGCAACTTTCATGTGTCTGAAATGAGGCAACTGAATTCAAATATAAGCATCTAAATAAGTGGCTTGAGTTCCTGAGCATTGATAATCTGTGTGGAGGTAAATGTTATTTCCAGTTTATCACCTGCATGTCAGCACAGCTAGAAAAGCAATACAAGAAATTCTCTAATAGTTTTTACAGTCAAATACAAAATGTCTGCTTTATGTGAGTTATTTATTCAGATAACTGAATTACTTCACTTTCCTTGACAAGTTGTCTTGGTTGATCATAAGATTCACAGATTATATCTTCTGAAGATGTGTATTTTAATGCTGTGGTATCTAAAAGCAGAACTGTTTTGATTTAATTCAAAAGACTTCTGTCTATTACTTTGGCATATTATTTATCGAGGTCAAATAAAAAACCTGTAAATCATTATGAGTGTCTGAAACAAACATTCCTCTTGTAATGAACTGAAATGTACGAGAAATACCGAGAACCTCTCACCTGCAGCTGAAATCTGGGTTTATAGGTAGCCCATAATCTTGACTGTATCATTTTGCTTTTTAGAGGCAAGAATAAGCCTCACTTTCCTCTTCAAAAGTGGGGAGGAAAATAACAGTGATCACGAAGGGGAAAGCTGGTTACAGGAGCAAGTTAAAATGAGGAGAAGGACACCTACATTCATGTGACTGATTTGTTCCTGCTCTGTCCACTTGTTGGATTATATACAAATATTTAAGTATTTACCATTCAGTATAAAAAGACTGCAGAGCTTAACCATGGTAACCATTGTATCACTTGCTATTTAGTATACCTGTCTTACCCTTGCAATGCTGAGAAATGACATTAAGAGAAGAGCATGTATTCAAGGCTTCAGAAGTGTTGATTATATTGTATAATGTTTTCAGGAAAAAAAAAAATCATATATGATACAGTTTATATTTGCAATAGTTCTCCAGCTTTTCAGAATCTTTTTAAAGCATGAAGAGACTATAACAAGGGAAAGTCTGAGAATGACTCTCATAGCATGGCAAATCTAGAGCTTTATGAGAATGACTTCTTTTTTCTTCTACTCTTTCTCTCCACTGTATTGTAAGAACACATTATCATTTGTTTTAACTCCTATAATCTATAAAAATTAAGTAATATTGGGATTTGGGGATTTTAGCTGTGCTTTCCATTATGAGCACTCCTATGTGATACCGTATAGTATGTTTACTTAAGTGATGTGGCAATATGAAATGGGATTGTTAATGAAAATAAAGACATAATATTTTACAGCAATATTACAAGATATGTATTATTATACACACTTGCATTTAACAGTGATACCACAAAAATGGGACAAAGCCTGGATTCTTTTAAAGCTTTATGCATTTCACCCTAAACATCTACTGTGAAATTTTGCTTTTGTATAGAAGGGCCAAGAGTCTCTTTCCATTCCTTAAACCTTTCAGCTACTGGTCTGTTGGTACCCCCTAGTCAGAGAAGGTTTGTGTAGTGCTCTTGTATAATAACCCTTATTTGGCACATTTGTGCAGAGCTTGGGTGTCACCCCCTCCACCTGAAGACTTCGCTGCCCAGGCTTGGGAGCCAGCTTTAGGTAACGGTGCAGGTGCGTGGCTGCGAAGAGAGCTGTCTGAGCGAGCTCTGCTGAGCAGCCTGCCTGGGGATCCCACCTCCTCACCTGGGAGCAGTGTTTAAGCTGAGGCTTTTGGCCTTGGTCCTTGTGCGATCTGTGCCGCAGTCATGCCTGTGTTCTGGCTGATCTGGACCCTGCACCAGAGACTTGATTCTCTGCCTTGAACTTGGACCTGTCTGGTGATCTGGACTCTTGGCTAAACCTGGTTTCCCTCACTGGATTTGCTCTGCTCGCCTTGCTCTGGTGTGGTGGAACTGCCCTTTTGTCCGTGAAACCTCTGTGGCTGCCTGCCTTGTTTTCATAGTGAGTTTCCGGCTCAGCTTGCCCTCTTGAAGCAGCACCTGACCTGGCTGCTCAGCCACACTAGAGAAGTGAAGGGGAGCTATCAGCTCCAAATTGTAAATGAAGTGGGCAAAGCAAACCTGAAGGAGACTATAGACTTTCCTGTAGACTGTAGGGAACCTGTAGACTCACTTTGTTAAATGACCTAAAAGAACTTTCCTTTCTGTAGCTCTGTCTTTTGACCAACCTAAAGGTTTAGTACCCAGTTACGAGGTAAATATAAATTGTACTGGAGGAAGGAAAATTATATCTTTTTCCCATCTGGTGAGATATAAGACCCTCTGGGAAAACAGGAAGAAGTAAACCAAGCATATTGCACATAAATAATTCACAAGTTTAACTATACCTAATTTCAGATCAACTTTTCTACAGCTGCAGACTGGATGGAGATCTTCTAGATACATACCAGATATCCTAATGTGGTATCCTTCATGTGAAAGGAGGATCAGCTACATTTTCCCGTTCTGAAACTGTCCACTAACTCTCCTATTTTTATCTTTCAGATCTCTGTTAGATCGTTGCTTTGTCTAAAGCACCTTCCTTCTTATCATTACCATATGTAATTGACCTCTTTAATAGCGACAGAGAACAGAGAGGGGGTGTTTATGCATTTGTATATCAACACAGCGAGACTTTTGTCTGTGTGCTGTTTTACCCCTGCAGCGAAAGTAGCTGAGAGCGTCCCAGTGACAACGAATTTAGTGGCTGCCCTCAGGGCATATTAATATGTTTGACTATTTTGAAGACAACAAACATTTGATAAGCATGCAGTGAGCTATCCCATGGAATTGTTCTTGCAGTGGCAAATAATTTGACTCACCTTTGCTGACTAAGCAGTTGTTCTTATATATGGTTTCCAGTTGTACTTTATAAATTACTTTAATTTACAGTGCATTACATGGCTATGCCTCTAAATCCCTATGCAATAATTTGTATCCTTTCCCTCAACAGTTTAATTGTAATTTTTTTTTTTTTAAGGTAACTTCTTGATAATCCAATCTAACAACTTCTTTCCCTTGCTTCTGAATAATAAATCTTTAGGCACTGTTTATTCAAATTATCCTAGGTACTTATTTTATAACTTGGGTAACACAGTATTCTTATGCTTCCTTGGGGGGGGGGGGGGGGGGGGGGGGGGGGGGGGGGGGGGGGGGGGGGGGGGGGGGGGGACCAACCAAAAAAACCCACTGCAAAAACTTATTTCTTTACATAACACAAAAGAGAACATTTAATTAGATTTGTTAGTGTAGCTGACAAATGGTCTGCATATACTATAAAATGGGTACATATATCATATATGCTTGCACTTTAGTTGGAACTTTACAATATAAGCCTCAGTGTAAAGAAAGGGTTTAGTTCCAAAAAATAAAGCTTCATCTTAATCAAATCTTTACAGGAGTTTTTAGTACTCTAAACTCCACAATATGATCCCTGGGACTTCAAATTCATGAGAGAATATTTGTGTAAAGAAAATTACGTGAAAAAAACCCAGAAGGAATACATGTCTAAATAAATCTGGCCTAAAGTCCTTCCAGTTTGTTCATGATGGATCACTGAGTGTGTGAAAATATCTGAATTGTCCTTGCTTGTCAACAGGGTAGGAAAGAGAACTTTAGGAAGACAATCTTGGTGGTTAGTGAGACAGTGAAGTTTGCATTTAGATACTGGTATTTCCTACTTGTCAAATGAAAGTGCTTGCATTCAAGCAAAAGGTTAGAAAAGAATTACAAGCTCTGTGATGGTCGTCTTTTAAGAGGCAACTTCGTCTTCACTATCTCATTAGAAAACTTGCAAAAAAGCACATCACATAATGGGTATGGAACTTAAAAATAAAACATATTTATCATTTTTTGAAGGGTAAGTCAATCCTGCCAATTTCTTAATGGAATTTTCTCACATCTGATTTTCCACATCTGACTCTTATATCATTTCCTATCACTTCAAAGATGAAATGGTGCATCTAATAGTTGCTTTGACCCTCCCTACCTGATGAAAAGGATTTTTTAAAATGACAATATTTGGTAATAAATATTAAATGCTTTCTAGTTGTCAGTGTGATAGGGACTTTTTGAAAAATCTGTTTTAGTTGAGAAGAAATATAAAAATTCTGAATTCTTTTTCTTCTCACTAAAAATTCTGAATTTCCCAGTGTATGTACTTATCTGGACTGCAGGCCAATTCTGTTGTAGACTTTTCCCCCTTTAAGCCTTATGAAATGAATCTACTGTTTTGCATAGTTGCTAAATACCAAATATATTAAGCTCATGCTACATCTCAAATCTTCTATTAAAATCTTCACAAAGCTGTAAAATGAAATTAATGAAACAAATTAATGGCCATAATCCAGTCCATTAAATTTACCCTTTTAACCCATGTAAATAGAAATTCACTGATTTTTATGGCAATAATTTATAAAACCTTGTTGGTGGATGTAACCTCTTCAAAATGGTTGTCTTTTTATGTATTCAATCTTTCTTTTATTGCCATAGTGGTTTTTTTTCATGCTCAAGCGATCATTGGAATATGAAATTTCTATCTGAATTAACCTTACTGTCTTCAAAGCATGTACTCCTGAGTGCAAAAGTTTGTTTCTTTATCAGTGCAGGCAAAAATCAAGCAGAAGTTTACAGCCTGCTTCTATAAGTAAGGTTATCAGCGCACTAAAGTTCAAAGCAGGTGAACAGCTGTCCTAATAAACAGGGCAGGATTAAATAAGGAAAATAGTTTTCATAGATTGTTCGTGGTCCTCTAGAGGCAGATTTTAAAAAAAAAAAAATTTCCCCCAAAAAAGCCTGGCTTCCAGCAGTTTATTTAAGGCTTCTTGATTCTCTGAATATTTGGCATTTTTTCCATTTTTACTCTTCTTTTTAGATTCATATTTTACGATGTGAGAAAGGTAGACCTGTTATGATCAGCAGTAAGTGGCAACTTTTGTGATCTTGGCTTTTGTGGATCGTGGACAGTAAAAAATTCAAAAGTAATTACTGGGAAATTTGATTCACCATTTATAGTCCCTATATGCCCAGTCGTCATAAATAAGTGGGATGAGGGAAGAAAACTATGGAGAAAGTTAATTAAAACCTCACTGTGTCAGTTAGAATCAAATATAATCATAAAGAATTCTATTAAAAATAAATTCTTAGGATAGAAGTGTTTCCTAAATTTCTAGTAATACATTTTTCTGATTTTTCCCCTCTATTCCTTTGCTGTCCTGTGGTCTTTCATAACACTTCCTTATGTGTCTTTTAATTTGTTCTTACTTTCTTAAAAAACAGTCCTGGCTTACTATCACGAATGAGTGGTTTGAACCACCTAAAGAATCACCATTAAAGGTATTAGCTAAAGTTATTTAATAGGAATTTATAAAAGCTCAACTTCAAAGTTCAATGACAAGGTTCACTCTATTACTTATGAGGTGTACAAAAGAAAGTTGAGTTAGAATCAAACTAGAATGATTTATAAAGAGACTGAAAATACCAAAGCGTGAGGGATAAACATACAAAGAAAGATCAAGCTAGATTTGATTCTTCATGATCTGTACAAATATCGGGGATGCAGAAAGGTAGGGGAGACCCTCCCATTGAGTCATGACGTTCAGAGAAGACCCCCTTGCTTTCTAAACTCCTGTTGGAGTTTAGGTGCGGCTGGATCTACTCCTAGTCCCAGACTTGGGCAACCGTTTTTTGTCTAAGGGATTAGGTATGTAGCAGTGGTCTGAGATTCATCTACAGTTTGAGGTAAATGATAAGATTTACTAACACTTAACCACTGATTAATTTAACATTTACAAAGCGATTCAACAGAATATACCTAGGTTAATTCACACATGCACACACACAGATACAAAGAGAGATATACGTATAAACAGAGGTATACCTGTTAAAAATTCCCCTCAAGTTCAGTGAAATATTCATGTCAAATGTCTCAGCAGTTCTCAACGGGCAAAGGGTTGAGCCTCAAGGAGTGAAGGGTATCAGCCCAGGTCCCGTCATCGGCTCTCGGTGAGGGTCCTCCGATTTTCGCAAACTAGAGTTTGTGAGCTCCAAGAGGCATCCCGCTCAGAGGGAGATGCTGGTCACAGCCTGCTGCGGACCAGGAGAGCTCAAAGGGCCTCACTTGGGACTGTTTATAGGTTTGCAAGGTGATTGTCTTTAGTCATTATGATCTCATTCTGGCCATAATTCTTGTCAGGTAAGCACAATAGTGAGTCATGATCTCAGCAGCAGGAGTTTTGGGTATGGATCCAGGTGACAGGAGCTCCAGGTGCAGCTAGGGGGTGCCTAATTGTCCTGACTCGCTGTGCCATAGCCAGTGTAAGAAAGTACTGAGCTGCCCCAACTCATTGTGCAAAACCACAATGTTGGCTGGTCCTGACATCGCAAGATGACCGGGGGGGGGGCTGCACCACCTCACTTGGTATAAATGGGTATAATTCAGGGGTGATGATTGTAAATTGACAAGAAGTTTGATGTTTTACCAGTTAGCTGCCATCAGTTTGGTTTTTGGGATGGCTTTACTCTTTATCCTTCAGAAAGGACGTGGGACCTTACTGGCTGTAGTCACGGTTGTGCAAATACACATTGAAACAGCCTTTCACATTTCTAATGCTTTTTATATTCCTCACGTAAATACAGTTACACCTGGGCATATATGCCTGCAGGATTGAGTCTTACTGAGATGTAATAAACAAGGGAAAAATCTTGTTCAGGTAGGATTTGTTTTTTCTCTAG
This sequence comes from Aquila chrysaetos chrysaetos, assembly GCF_900496995.4. Lineage (NCBI taxonomy): Eukaryota > Metazoa > Chordata > Aves > Accipitriformes > Accipitridae > Aquila > Aquila chrysaetos. The sequence continues at coordinate 15,759,763 of NC_044012.1, forward strand.
TGATGTCACATCACTTTAAACTAGGTTAGTGACACTGGGAATAAGAAAAGAAAGTTCAGTATGTGCCTGCTTTCTCTTCTGAGTCTACTGAAAGTGCTCTCCTAGCAATGTGTGTATTCTCTCTGGTCAGTTCTTCAGAAGTAGCTGAGTCAGATATCATAAAATAACTAACCCACATTCATTTGCTGAAAGCTCAGGCACATCATATTCATCGTTTAATTGGTTTAATAGTTACAGGTTTATTGTAGCAATAAAATATGCTATAGCTGTAGCATGTCAATTCAAAACCACTATTCTTTCTTCATAAGGACGCTGTCCAGAGGTTATCAAACTACTATTCAAGAAATTAGATGACACTGTGCTGTTGTCAGCATGAAAAGCATTCATCTGCAGTTGCAGAGCTTATCCTGGAGAAAATTGTGATTCAGATAACTGATTGTATGTATCTACATTTTAAATTAAAAATGAAGACATTAGAGTCCTGGCTTTACTGAAATTTCACTGAATTACTATTTGAACAAATATGGCTGATGTCAGTAGTCATTTTTGAACACTGTTGAAGCTAAAGGAGGGGTAAGAGCTTAGTGTTAAGTGGGAAGTTACTAAGGTAACCCTCATGGGTGTAGCTGAGTATGTCAGCAGTGAAGCATTGGATCAAGAAAGAAAATGGTTCTCAGACAAAGAGTTTATGATTAGTGCGAACAGAAATTAAGTCCAAAGAAAGAACTAAATAAACAAATTTGAAACTGGTCATACAAAATCAAGAGAGCAGGCCAGAATTAGAAGATGGCAACAGAGTAGTAGCGTAGGAGAGGTGTCCGAGTAAGAATCTTATTGACAGGAGATTTTGCACTGCCAACTAAGGTTATTAAATCAGCAACTAGAGAAATCCTGAGAGAAGAAAAGGATGTGATTGATGTGAGTAAAAATACTTTGAAGAAGATAAAACATTGTTAAATAATATTGATTGTGCAAGTGAAATAAGCCATATCCATGAAAATCTGAAGTAATGTCTCCCACTAAAAGGGTCAAAAATAAACCTTTCAAAAGTGGATGATATGCTAGCAGAACATAAAATGGATTAGGGTGCAGGGATGAAAACTGGACAGTGACCTACCGATTGGCATTGTGTGATGGAAGGCTGGAAGGAATGTACGAATTACCGAACAATTTCTGTACTGTTGCATGTCAGCATGTTAAAAGGCCTCTGGAAAGGATTTAAAAGACAATAAAGTGAATAGATAGGGTAAAGTATGAAAGGCTCTTAAATGAGCGGATAGCAAACCATATGACCGTGATTAATAACACTGTGAGAATTTGGGCGACTGCCTTGCTGCTCTCAGAGGTACTTCTTCTGGTGGGAAAAATTAAGTGAGTTTATGAAGGAGGTGGTGAAGATGAGGTCTCTACCAGAAAAAGAAGTTAAAGAGTAGTTTAATTATCACAATCAGAAGCTACTAATAAATTTGCAGGAGTAATGCTTGAGTGAATTGTCGAATAGATGGGTGGTGGTTTGGAAAATATTTTAAGATTACAATTCTGCGCCTAGGAAGGCAATCCTTCACTAGACCTAGAGAAGGAGGTCTAGGGAGGGCAAGTGTGTATGGAAAAGAGAAAGAGGGGAAAATTACAAAGAACCTTTCTGGCTAAAGGCAGAGAGGACTGGAGAGAAATAAGAATCAAAAAAGATTACCAGTAAACAGACAAAAGCAGACTATACATATATTTTGTGTAGAAATATATACTTTGAATACTGTGGTTATATTGTAAACATTTTGGGGAAAAGGAGTCATTAATGAGGATGATAGTGATGTTCACGGATAAATTCTTAGCAACAATCTAACTTCTCCAAAATTAGCAAAGAACTTAGAAGATACTTTGGTGGAATAACTATTGTGGTATACAGGCATACAGTGGGGAATGTTTCATGCCAAACAGTCAGTATTACTGGTCAGAATGTTGATATTTTCCAGCAGCAAGGTTTTTGACAAGTACAAGAGATAGACTGTGGACTCAGCTTGCCCTGAAAAGTCATTAAATTTGGTAAGATTCTGCTACTACTGGTTTTTTCTTTTAATTTCTTTTAGTATGAAACTAAAGGAATAATTTCAAATGCAATTTATAAAAAATGGTCTAAAACCTTAAACAGGTTAGAAATTAATAAAAAATATTTTTTTCTGTCTGTGAATGAAAAATAGGCGTTCATCTTGTTTGCTGTTAAAAATCATCAATGGTAAAACCCCAAGCTGTCTGTCATTTTAGTTTGGCTTGTATAAATAAGGTATCTCTGTTTAGAGGGAACTGTGGGCTGTTATTCGTCATCCTGTTCACTTTGTATTTTACAATCTTTGTCATGACCCTTTGTTCATTTTTCACCTTTAAAGTGCGTACTCATCAAAGAAAAACGTGCCTCTTTATATGCATTTGTGATTGGTGTGCAACCATTGCCAGGGATGCAGATTGTAGGAAAGATTTAAGAATATATTTGACCTGAAAACTCTAGCTACATACTCCTCTACCTATACATAGTCTTACAGACATATAAGTACACTTGCCTCTTAAGAAAAATTGCACCTTTTGTATTCAAAGGAAATGTGTATGAAACCTGGCAGGTGAAATGCTGACCCCATGAAATCAGTGACAATTTCTGTGTTGATTTCAAACAGACCAGTATTTGGCCCTGTAGAACAGAGTTTCTGCAAGTGTGAAGATGTGTGTTTCAGTGCAATACAGGGAATCTATTCCAGTTTAGGATAAAATGCCTAGATATTTTTTGTTGTTTGATGGAGTGGTAACAGGCTGCTCTATTGCTTGATTTCTTTGGAAAGAGTTAATTTCATTTAGTGGTACCATGAAAGGAAAAAAATATTTCAGGCAGCTGAATTCTCTTCTGTCCCAGCCTAAGAACACAATCTAAATTTTGTTTCAATAGCTAAGTATTTTTGAGGGGGCAAAAAAACCCTGAAGATCTCAGATTTGTTCTTCAAAACTACCTAAACGCTTTAGGAGCTGTAGTAACCTTATCTTGCATTGAAACACAAGTCTTTAAGTGCACATATTCTTCCTGAATATGGGATTTCAGTGCTTTTGAAAGATTTCCCTATTAATTTACTTTAAATGGAATTGATCAAGGTAAGCTTGCACAGTGTTTAAAGAGATTACTTTAGTAACTTCTACACTTAGGTACATGTTCAGAAAAATACAGTTAATTTTCTGTTTACCAAAACAGAAGCAGTCAGTACGATAGGACACCAAAACAGAACGTATTATGTCTCCTTTCAGATTGTACTTTTGCATTAATGAACTGGCAAGAAGCCCCAGGGTATATAACAAAAGAGGTATTTATTCTTTTTTTCTATATGGTTAAATTAAATATTCCAATCATTGTTTCAGAATTACTTTACCACTGCAAATAATTCTCATGAAGCGTTTACATCCTTGCCCCTTTAACACAGCGAACAAAGCAAAAATGCCAGCTGCTAGATCTGTATGTTAACTGACACGCAAGGAAATGGGTCTCCAGTTCTGGTAGTTTACAGTATTGGTAAGGTCAAACTCTTAATTCAAGTCCCACTAAATTCCATTCAGATTGAATGTAACTGCTATGAAACTGAGACAGATTGTATAAACAAGATCAGAATCAAGCCTAATCCCTGAAGTTAATTTGAACATAGGACATTATTGCCCTTTATTCTCCTCCCACAGTCTCTCTCATCACTTCTCTTAAAATTATTTGTTTTTCCCTAACATTAATAACCCAGCTATACCTCTCCTTGCTATCAGGAAATGCACAACTGTGCTTATAAGGTTTTGAGAATTAATTTCTGTTCTGTATTGGAATAAAATTAAACTTTTTGTATGTATTTGTAAAGAAGAATCACTCTGAACTACCTGTTTTAAAACTGAAAATTGAATTCATCTTTTTCAGTCCCTCCTCTCACAAAAGCCTTGAAAGACCCTCATCAGTAAAAGAAAAAGTAATTCTGTTAATATGACCTTTAGTTGCAGGTGTTCAAAACCAGCATAGTTACTTCTCTTTCAATACCACTGTAGCCATTTCTCCTTTAAATCCTTTGTTAGACTTGCCCAAACAAAACTTTCATAATCTCATTTCTTGTCCTAAATGTCACTTTCCTTCCTTTTCTTCCTACAACCACACAACCCTATAACCTTTCTTTTCACCCACATATTATCTACTAATTCTGCAACATTTTATTTTCATCAAGCACTTCACCTTCCCAAGCTGCTGCCATTCCTTGCTTCTTTGGGACCCACTGTATGATACCAAGTAGATAAGGGAGTGGAATGAAGGAGTGTCATTCCTTTGAGTGGTGCAGCTCTGCTCCTACATGGATGAGCTTCTCTTACAGAAAATTCTCATAGGTTAAAAGATCGAAAGACAGTGACACCTGATAGTTTGTAGTATGCCAGTTCTCCGGTGCTGTACTGAATTTTGGAGTACAGTTCCAGTACTGAGATGCTGTCATGGAGAAGATTACAGTCACACCAGATGATAATGCTTGTGTGTCTGGTACGTTCCCAAAAATCTGTTTTTTAAACTTATGTGCTATGTTTCTGATTGAAATGCTGAGTTTACATTTAGCACAGCACATTTGGCCAGCAATGCTTGTTTTTCTAGATTTTCCAAAACCTGCATTTTCAGTTTTGCTGTGAAATGTAACTGAACATATGTTCCACATATGAAGCTGTGTGTGACAGCGTGCTGTGTGGGACTGTGCAAGGTAGCAAGCAGACAGAGCTCATGTCAGGGCTTGTATTTGGTGAAGGAAGGAAAGTTACTGACTGATCTCAGGAGGGTCTTGTCCATGAACCATGTTCTGGTAGAAGACTACAGAATAGCTCACTGTGCAGCTATGAGCTTTTACTTTCTTCTGTAGGTTCCTATCTGCACTGAGTGTACTCAGCAGGAACCTACTTTGTTATGACATACAGACGGCCTTTGCCCTGTGATACGCATTTAAATGGAGAGAGAGTCCAGTTCTGCAAAACAGAGCAACTGTATTAAGAGAATAGATCTGTCTAACCATCCATCTGGCATCAGAGAGCTAGTGTCCTGTTAAAGGAAGAACACTGATGGTTCTGCATGCTTTAGTATCATCATTTTTACTTTGTAGATTTTAAAAATTACTTGTGTTTCTTCTCCATCTAATTTCCCCAGTTGCTCATATTGCACATTTGGTGACCTTTTGAATTTATTCCATGATTACAGTTCCTTTCCATCTAAAATACACTTTATTCCTTTCATACGTTCTTCCTTCTTATTTTATGAAAAATGCTGACAATATATATTTTTTATGCTCTGTTATTGTGTTCCTGGCTGTATCTGAACTTTTGTTAAATTCAGTTTACTAATCATACTAATCAGCGGCCACATAAAGACCTCAAAGAAAATGACAAAAAAGCAGAAAAATAGGAATTTAAACTATGAATGCGTCAGCTGCCATAAACTAGGAGATACTTTACTAAACAAGCACCAGGAAGCTTCAGCCATTTTTAAAACTGGACTTTAAAAAAAACTTCTTTTGCTAAAGTTTTGAATTGCTAATTGTGATGGGTTGACCCTGGCTGGATGCCAGGTGTCCACCAAAGCCGTTCTATCACTCCCCCTCCTCAGCTGGACAGGGGAGAGAAAATATAACAAAGAGCTTGTGGGTCGAGATAAGGACAGGAGAGATCACTCACCAATTACCATCATGGGCAAAACAGACTCGGCTTGGGGAAAATTAACTCACTTTATTACAAATCAACCAGAGTAGGGCAATAAGAAATAAAACCAAATTTCAGAACACCTTCCCTCCACCCCTCCCTTCTTCCCGGGCACAACTTCACTCCTGGATTCTCTACCAAGCCCCCTCAGCGGCGCAGGGGGATGGGGAATGGGGTTTACGGTCAGTTCATCACACGTTATTTTCTGCCGCTTCAACCTCCTCAGGGAGAGGACGCATCACACTCTTCCCCTGCTCCAGCGTGGGGTCCCTCCCACGGGAGACAGTCCTCCACGAACTTCTCCAATGTGGGTCCTTCCCACGGGCTGCAGTTCTTCACGAACTGCTCCAGCATGGGTCCTTTCCACAGCGTGCAGTCCTTCAGGAGCACACTGCTCCAGCGTGGGTCCCCCACGGGGTCACAAGTCCTGCCAGAAAACCTGCTCCAGCGTGGGCTCCTCTCTCCACAGATCCACAGGTCCTGCCAGGAGCCTGCTCCAGCGCAGGGTTCCCACGGGGTCACAGCCTCCTTCAGGCACCCACCTGCTCCAGCGTGGGGTCCTCCCCGGGCTGCAGGTGGATATCTGCTCCACCGTGGACCTCCCTGGGCTGCAGGGGGACAGCCTGCCTCACCATGGTCTTCACCACAGGCTGCAGGGGAATCTCTGCTCTGGCGCCTGGAGCATCTCCTCCCCCTCCTTCTTCACCGATGTTGGTGTCTGCAGGGTTGTTTCTCTTACATGTTCTCACTCCTCTCTCCGGCTGCTGTTTTCCCTCTGTTCCAACTTTTTTTCCCTTCTTAAGTCTGTTATCCCAGAGGCGTTACCACTGTTGCTGATTGGCTCAGCCTTGGCCGGTGGCGGGTCCGTCTCAGAGCCGGCTGGTATTGGCTGTTGGACACAGGGGAAGCTTCCAGCAGCTTCTTACAGAAGCCACCCCTGTAACCCCCCCCCGCTACCAAAACCTTGCCACACAAAGCCAATACACTAATGCATATCTTTAGGGTTAGTTGTTGTTGCGGTGTCTTTTGTTTGTTGGTTTGGTTTTTTTTTAAATTTGGTTTCTAAATAGATGCAGAAGAACCAAAATACTGTAAGAAATCTTTTCCTGCAAGATTTCAATCCCAGTCTTGAAAATCCAGTATTTTATCATTTATGTTATAAATTTAATGCACCTTGTAGTTCAACCCTCTCTTTTTAAGCATGTTTTCCCTGACTTCCACTAATAACTCACATTTCATTCTATTTCTTTGTAGAGGATCTGCACAAAAATATGTCTCAACCAGACTCTGAAGCCCTGGTCCTGTAAATACTGAGAACTTTTTAGAAGGCTAATTCCTTCATTTCTCCCATGCCATAATTGCTTTACTCATTAAGAGATTGCTGCATTAAATTTATATTTGTATTTTTTTACATCTTATATTTGAAAACATGAATGTATAACGTCTCCTTGGGACTCTGCACCATTATGAAGAAAGATACAAATGGAGTCTAAGACAGACATGTTTAATTAGCGAGCAAACTTGACATTTTCCATGTTTAGACTAGACAGGGAAAAAGCCAAGGGCAAACTAGTGTTTTGGGGTGGTTTTTTTTTAGATTGCAGACAGAAAATAATTGATTTAACACAAATCAAAATGAAACTTCCCTACATTTGTAGTGGATAAAAGGCCATTAGAGTTAGGATTCAATGCTTAATCACAAATCTAAATATTTTAAACACCTAAGCAGGAGCAAATATTGTATCACTTTTGGGTGATAACCACTCAAAATCTGTAAGCAGCAATGGAAGACCTACATCCTTATTAAAAAAATATTTAATTCAGAATCAAACTCTATACAAATCCAAAATTACCTTCTCAAATTTATTTTCTTCTTTTAATCAAAATTTGTTGCAAATATTAATCTTTATTTGCTTTATGAGAGCACAAACTTTACAGCATTATGTAAAGCTGTTAACGCAGGGCAGGAATGGAAGTATGCAGCCATTTAATTAATTTTATTAATTTAACTTAAGTCAATTGGGACTACCTTTTAGTTAGCTTTGAATCTTTCACACCCAGCGTCACATCCATTGGCTTGGCTATATCCTTTGAAATACAAGGACTAAGGATCTTGATTTTTATTTCTTTTTTTAAATTGATTGCTTTTTATAGAAATGTTGATCCCAATCTCAATCAACAGAAAAAGTATAAAGGAAAATATTCTTTCATTTCAGGTTCTAAGAAATTTGTAAATGCACTAAATATACATGCCTGGGTTTTTCATTCAGAGTAGAAAAAGCTGATCTTGGCTATGTGCTTTGTGGCAAGTAAAAAAAAAAAAAAAATTACTACCCCACAGTGATCATCAGTGGAGTTAGGTCTGCAACATATTGGGAAAGATTTTTTTGATGGGGTCTGAAGTCAGCACAAAGCATTCACTTGACATTTAGCAACCTGCTGAAATAGAAAATGTAACATGGAAAACCATCAAATTCATAGCAGTGGTATATTACTTATTCAATAAAGTTGGCACACTGTGTTATGGTATAGCATAAATCAATGAGATATTGGTTGAACATTTCATATAGAACTATTTTCAAGCTAATACATCTGTATGGTGACATTGTTTGATCAAATTTCAAAGAATTACATCTGTCTGTTAAAATCAAAGAAAAACGGAAAACCCCTTATGTTAAAGATACTGGTATGTAGATCTGTTGGTAATCCCTTTGTTCTTCTCAGAAGCTGCACTATTTCAAAACAGGACAGTCCTTAAACTAGAACTAGCATTTTGACCTCTGCTTCCAGGACACTTGTTTGAATCTGGTCAACCTTAGTTGGGTACAGTCATCAGTATTTGAAATTTGCTTAGACACAGTGTGTTAACCTAATTTTCTGTTTAATGGGGCAAATCATCAGATCTCAAATATAATCAGTGTAATTGTCTCTGACCTGAACATTATTCACCAGCTATCAGTAGAGAAGCTGGGAGCTAAATTAGTAGCAATACTGTCATTTATTACTAGTGATAATAAAGAAATGTAAGGCTCTGTTATCTTAGCCCTGTTTTTCCTTATTTAACATATGTTTCATCTAAGATTTGTTTAAATATTTCTAATTTGTCACAAAACCTATCAAAAAATACACAACAGACACTGTTTAGAATGAAAGAAAGCCTTAGCTTCTGAATTTCTCTTGATAATTGTGCCATCTTTCTTCCCTTCTTTCTCAGTCCATGAGGTTCCTTTATCCTCATACTATCTTTCTTTGCTGCATTAAAGTCTTCCACCTTGGAATTAATTTATACCATCACAGAATGTTACAGAATCAGGTCCATAGGATGTTGTACTCTCTTCAGTGTTGTGAATGACTGAGTGACATACAAGATGGCCAACCATTTGGGCTGGCAGATTGAATGTGTTCATCTGCATCTACTGCTACTAGTCCTATATAATATTACTTAGTAGATAATTAAGGTGGGTGGTCAGGTTTTGGTTTCAACTGCTAGGGATGGTTTTTTTTTCAGATGGCAATAGAATTTTCATTCTTTGGAAGTCTGTTATTCTTTGATGGGTAATGAGTGATTCAGTAGAAAGAAGTAGGAGTAGTTCAATTTCACATACCCTTCTAATTCAGGGTTAGAGGATGAAACAGAAGAACCTACAGAATCTGAGAGCTAGGGCCCTTAGGATTTAGCTAAGGCCAACTTTCTCATCTGTGAAGTTGTGTTTTTCATTATATCTGACATTTTTTGAGGGTGAGTTTTGTTACAGATTATTAGCCTATGGCACCGGGCTGGGAAGATGAGACTTCACTGAGATACAGAACACATAAAAAAAAGAGTGAACAATTGAAATTACAGGGTTATTGGTATCTTGTTGTCAAGGTAGCTTGAGGTTGGTTTTGCACTGAGAGGAATTCAGCTTGCTTTTATGTGTGATACTATGAAATGAATTCAGTGCCCAGTGTGCCCCAACACTAATTATAAAACTTTCTAAAAACAAAGAACAAAACCAAAACAATTTTTTATAGCTTTCTTTCACTGTTTAACTCTTGTCATGCATCTCTGGAACCACTGTATTGATTTACACAATTGAGGGCTTTAAATGTGATCAGTTACCATATGTATCTTGTTCCATAATCCTGGATTATGTATATTCATGGAAGGAATAGAAAAGATAGTCTTGCATCAGATCATTACCCTCAGGGAAGTTACTTAGGATATTTAAGAGTCAAGCTTCTGAATTCACTGCCATTAACTTTGAAGGGAGTGAGCCCATGTCAGCAAGGAGCTAATAACTTTCTGGTTAGCTGCTGTGCAGCTAATCAGGTAACAAGCATATCACAGTCATCAAACATTACCAGCTTATTAAATAAAGGGGAGTCTAAGAAAGGAAATTTCTAGGAGAATTTAGGGAGAAACTTCTGAGCAGCCTTGAGACATCTTTTTTCAGCCTTCCTCAATAAATGCAGGGGATTAAGCCAGTGAGTAGATGCCTGCTGTCTGGAGGAGGTCTAAAGTCAACAGACACAAGAAAGATTTCAAAATTATCTTGGCAAATACTGTTTGGAAAAAACCCAGAATGCAGTCCAACATGTATATATTCAAGTTACTATGTTTAGGCAGAATTACAAGATGGGAATAAATGGCTGGGTAGTAGTTTGCATCTGAAGGCTGTAAATTTAATGTGAGAAGTATTGTCATGAGTGCAGCAGGTGTCCTTTGACATGTATCAGCAGATGCATAACCAGGACTCAGAAAACATTTTTTTTACTGTGCTTGTAGTTGTTAAGACCTCACCTACAGTACTATGTCTAGTTTTAGTTTCTGTGTAAGTAAAAAAGTATGGGTTGCTAGAATTTTTACATATTTAAAGATTTGTCTCAAACCTCTTTAGTTTTCTAAAGTTGAATGACTCGGTTGTCTCAGCCCACTCATGGTTGTGTTTCCTGGATCTCTAACCTGTTTTTATCCTCTGAACTCAGTCTTTAAATAGGTTTTTTAAAAAGATCTATAAGAGGAAGGAAACAATCTATTCTTTATATCAAAGACAATTGAACAAGCAGTATTGGATTTATACTGCAATAAGGAAAATTCAGATTGGTTACTAGGAAAAACCTTTTAAAGGTAATGATAGTGATGCATTGGAATAGATTGCCTGGAGAGATTTTGGAATCCCCATAATTGGAAGTTTTTAAAAAGATGGTCTAGACAAACATCTGTGAAGATTGACATGTTTGATCTTGCCTTGGGACAGAGGATGGATGAAATGACCTCTTGAGGTCCCTTCCAGCCCTGTTATGAATCTATAAAATAATGTTTAAGCTCCCAGGGGAGAAAAGAACTATCCAAGCACAGAGAATCTGCTACAGACGACCTTTGATATTTTAATTGACAAAAATTTGGAAGCAGTCTCAGTGTATAGCTAGTAATGAGGAGATAAAATTATCCAAACTAACATTAATCTGTAGTTTCTTCCATCAGAATCCTATATAAACACATTTCTAGGTTAACTCTGTAGGCACTGTGACTTAAGTTAAAGCTTCTTGTAGGAAATAAAATTAGATTCTGTGTTTGCAGAATGAGGGTCTTAATTTGAAAAGTTAAATAATGTGTTTGTTATCCCATTGCTGCAGAATTGCTCCTGGTGTCTCCAAGACAAGCTTGTCGAGAGACTATACTGATAAACTTGACTCAGTCTGGAGAATGGTCTTCTACAGAAGACCATATGATTTCTTTGGGAAAAGATCAGTGTCCTTACTTCATGTCTCCAAAGACAGGTGGAATTTGACTTTAAAAAGAGTTTACTTATAAGGGTCTGCTCGCTAAAGCAGCTCATTTCTTTCTGGAGTTCTCTAGAGCAATAGTTTTCAAGGTTTTTCAGTTTTAAGACCCTTAAAAAATTGCTTGGAAGACATTGACTCTAGAATAGTTATTGTAAGGTTATTAACCAAAAGTCTGTTATTAAGGGAACTGCAGCAGTAATGGAAAAAGAAGCAGCCTGGGCTCACAGGTGTCTGCATCACAGATCAAAACCACCTACTGCAGAACTGTACTGTACATGGAGGTGAAAGTGTCTATAACTAGCCATAGGAAAAGAGCAAGATCTTCTGACAACAACTTTAAAGATACCATTTTACTTACCTCGTAGATGAGTTGTTTATGGGAAATACTGTTGAAATATAAGGGCAACAAAGAAAAGTGAAGAGTTTTTATAAAATCACAAGATATTTCAGATCTGAAGAGACCACTGGTAATCTCTAGTCCATCCTCCTGCTCAAAGCAGTGTTAGCTATAATGAAGTCAGAACAGGTTTCTGAGGGCTTTAGCCAGATGGGTCTTCAAAACCTCCAAGGACAGAAGACTGCACAACCTCTCTGGGCAACCTCTTCCACCGCTTGACTCTCCTCTTGGTTTTGTGGGTCTTTACCATCTTTAGACCCCTTCACCCTTTCAAGGGTGAGGGAAGATTTTTTTTCTTAGTAATGAGAGTGTCTATGTAATACTGACAACTGAAGTTCTCAACATACTTTGGAAACTTTAATCTTTGTTAAGAAATGGTTGTGACTTTAGTCTTTCACCTGCCTTACCCTCGTATGTAAAAAGAAATTATAATGTTTACTTGCCCTTGAGTATTTCAGAACGTTTGGTGAAAACTGTATTTATGTTAATTAAGATGTTTCTCCTACAAATAAGGATATTTTACTCTCATATAAACAAACAAAAAAATCCTATCCCTTTTTACATTTGAAATATTCAAAACTGACAAAGTATTAGCTCAAGGACTAATTTAATAAGAAAATGCAACTACCATTATCTCTTACTGAATTAAAGAACATTGAGACTATCAAAAAGATTAATCTACTATGTTGAAAAAAGCCTTATACATTCATCCCATTGAAAAGAATAGTGCTATTGATTTCATTGCTTTCAAATAAGTTGGTTCTGGAAATACAATTAGGTATCAGGATGCAGGAAAAAATTAGCTTATTTTGTATCATCAAAATGGAAAAACAACAAAGAATTGAGTACACTCCCCATACATGTGAAAAGCTTTTTCTAAACAACTAAATTAATTCATCTCTACAAGAAAGCAACAGAGATAAATAGTTCCTCTATCTTCAGAGAGGACAACTTTGCAGTAACTAATATTCTTGAAAGAAAATTGATTATAATTCTTTTTCAAAGAGTATAATATAATTTTGGAGAATATTCCTTTTTCTGAGTCATTTACATAAAATATTAATTTCAAGCAAATTAATAAGAGAATCTCTCTTAAATTCTGATTCAATGTTCTTATCAGTCAATAGTTTAAATGAAGATGCTATGAATAAACACATGCAAATCATACACATACTGCAGAACAGCAAAATATTTATAGAATGTTATAGTGAGGGAAGTGTAGTTTAAAGTAGATATCTCGTCCAGTACAATTGTAAGATGGTGCCTGGTGCTCAAGTCTGCTTTGTATACTATCCTTACAACTATATGGTATCACAGAAAAACATGAAATGCAAAATTTAAGACACCAACCTGCTGAGCTTTGTCCGCATATCCACCATTTGTGACAAGAGGAGCTTTGCTGTTTAAGAATCAAGCCTGAAAAGTAGCATGAAAGGAAACCTATCATGTATTATAGCTCACCTGGTAGGTATGAGGACAAGCTATTTTAAGGAGCATTTCATTTTGTCTAGGAATCAAAATCTCTCACTGAAGATGATTAAGGCTTTTAACTGCAGACATATATGGCCTGATGAGCGACTTCTCCAAACTGTTCAGGTTGTGTTATAGATATTTTCAGGTTTGGAAGAATTCTTCTAACTTGTTGTAAATCACTTGACTGAACTTGTGTCTTCCTATAACGAATAGTGGGAGAAATGTCTTGTTTGCTGCCAATTCAGCACTGGCAGTGTGCTCACTGCTGCACAAATGGTAAAGGACATTTGACCTTATTTATTCATTGGCAACAGTTTGAAGCAAAACTGTAAGTGCCCTTGGGGCACTTGACAGAGTTTTTCCATCACATAAAGCATGTTCTGAAAGTAGCAAAATGTTTTCTTGCCAGCTGAAACAGCTGTAATGTGCTGCTTTCAATTTGTTGTGCCCTAATTCTTCTGCTTAAACCATGTAAAATTTGCTACCTTTGATAGCAGTATCACCTACCTCTTTAAAAATAGCTTAGAATATGACTTAACATGTTCATCTTCTCTGTCCTACTACTGCAGTTTATATCCTTCTCTGGAATATATATGAGCTTTTAAATTATTTATGATAGGCAACGTTACTGAGAAGAATATGAATCAAAATGGCAGACTTTGATAAATAAAACAGCTTTTTTTCTGTCTCTTAAGAATCACGTGAATTCAAGTTGTTTTGCTCATTTTGCCAGTGAGGAGAGAGAGGTTAAATGACTTTCCTAAGAGCTCTATCTGAGTAGACAGTATATAACACCAACTAGACTGTGGCTTTGTGTACACTTACATATGTGATTAACTTTATCACAACAAAATGAGGCATTTGCAAGCATCTTCAGTGCCCTTAAAAATTAAATCTTCTTTGATTTGGGCTCTAGTGATACCTTGAACAATAATATGACATAGAAGAGTACAACCTGCAAGAATCCTCTCAATTTACACTTGTATTTCCCTCTCTGTTATTTTTGTCTATGTCCTCAGAGTGTGAGAAAATGGCCAGTCTTCAGAAGCTCAGAGAGCTTCTTCCATCTGATAAACAGACAAATCAATGGGGAAGCATCTTACATCTTGCGCTTTTTTGGCTTTACACAATTATAGTTTTTTAACTTCTCTGTAAATAAGCTTTGAGATAAACAAATGCGTGTACCCCGGCCCTGCCCTGCTCCACCCCCTCACTGCCCACTTCTCCAACAATCTGGAACCAGGGAGACCTATTTGTAGAATATAATAGGATAAATGAGTATCAAATATAATAGTACCAATGAGTATCGATCAGCATTAGGAGACTGCAGTTGAATGAGGCTGCTGATCAGGATAGTAAAGTCAATAGCTGATCTTATAATTAACAGAAAAAGACGTTCAAGGAGACAAGGAGTCTTTATTTCTTCTCTTTGCCTTGAAGTGAACTGTTGTGACAGTCATGCATGATAGACAAAAGAATGCCAAAACAACCCTCATTCGGGATCTCTGTTCGTCTGACAAACATTGACATATGTAGGGTTAGGATTTCCTCCACTGTGACATTTCTAGGAGTGTAAGACACAAGAGATAAGCTCCATGAGCTAAGACAGCTTTTGCAATCAGACCTTGTAGTTTGATGGATGCATGGCATTTAGGTCTATCGATCAGTGACACAACAACAAGCAGAAAAGGCATTAAGATACTTCGTTGTCAAAGCTATAAGGGGGGTTCTCTTTTCCTTCTGATAGCAACATTTAAGGGGAAAACTTCTACAATGTAATGGAGAAAATGCTTGTAAAGGTATAGCTTATTGAAAAAAAAAACATTTGTTCTCTTGGGTTGCTCCAAGAAAAAGAGTTTTAAAAACTTTTAAAATGCCAGCAACCTGAAATGTCAATACTGAGTCAGGTTGAGGAAAAAGTCTACTTCCTGACAGCACTTTGTATTTGTTGCTGAAGAGCAGATGTGTTACCTGCATTTAGGAACACAAGCATACTTGTTCACTGGGGTAGATATTTTGGTCGTTTGCCAAAAACTCTGAAACGTTGCGAAGTTAACCTATAGCTGTTTAGACCCTAAGCATCAATTAGTGTACACTGAGATGTACATCTGGAGCAGTTATTCTTTGTCACAGAGAATAGCTGAACACTTATTGTTATACAGATGGTGGGTGTTTTTTCTCTTAAAAAAAGTATTATCTCTCTAGCATGTATGAACACTATAATCTCTATACATACTGCTATATATTTCTGCTTGCGGGCAGAAATATCATTAAGGGTTTAAGTTGTATGATTATCATTCTCTTATTTCCAGGTCAAACCAGGGAAATGAGAGAGAGAGGAGAAAAATGAGGACATTTTATATGTTTTTTTCTATACTTCACTGTTTATCTGCTTTTTTGCCGACGTAGATGAGAGCAACCAAAATGAATGAAACTTCTTTTGCTCACCAGCCTAGAACACTGATGTTTTCTCCTCTCTTTATCAAACTTGAAACCTTTTCTGCACTTTATATAGTGTGTGCAACAAGAAATTTTTATTATAAAACTATTATGTATTATAGTAGCACTTCATATTAACAGCTAGTTTACCTGCTGTATCTTAGAGCTGCATAGGTGTGACAGTGTATTTATAACTGTCCAAATGTTCATAATTTGGGATTTTCTTTTCTGTCTGTAGGTAATTTCTGTAATTAACTAAAAGGAGAAGTTGTTCTTATAACTTCAGGTGAATTAGAAAAAGGTTACAATGCTCCAAGGTTTGCAGAAAACATAGTAATGAAACTTGATATTGAAATATTCCTTGGAGAAGACTAGTTCTTTTGCTTAGTGTGAAAAAAAGAAATTTTGAAGGAATGTTTTTGTATTTTGTAGTGACTGCAAAAAAATAGCTCCTAAAATAAGCGCGCACATCTTTCATACGTTCTGGAAATCTTGGCACTTCCCAGCTAAAATTAGAGTTCTACTTTTTTTGTCATTTATTTACTTGTTTATTTTATTTTTAAAAAGAAAATTGGCTGTCACTGTAAACCTATGTGCCTTGGCCAAAAACAGAGGTTTGAGAGCATCACAAGTGCAAAAGAACAGCAGTCATTTGTCTTCCAAGCCCTCGCTAAGTGTTTCACATCCTGTGTGGGGCATTCTCAGATGGCTATTCTGTAGTGAAAATGACATAACGTATATATATGTGGTTTAACCTTCTGCTACGTGCCTACTGCCACCCAGAGTAGTGTTTCTACTCCTGACTCCTGGAATTTGAAATGAGCTCACCCTAGCCATCTTCATGGGTAGCTTCCCCCTCTGCCCCCTGTCTCATCCATACTTGGAGGGTCACATTCATGCCTGAGAACATAGAATTAGGGCCACCTTTTCTTTCAGGCAAAGAGAAAAAAATAATCAAAAGTAATTTGGGACATTCCTATTTATATAAAATGAATTGAATAAACTAAGACAATGTGGAAGATTTTGGTGAAGGTAGCAATTCAAAATACTTGTCCAATTACAGCACTTCAGCACTTGCACCTTTCACCCTCCACCCACACCCATCTGCCCACTGTTCTGGTACTTCATTGGAAGTGGGGTAGGTGTTGTGGAATCGGTGAGCCTGGCACAATGAACCAGTGCAGCACAACTGCTGCCTATATTGGGACTGCACTGGCAAACCTGCATCACTGCTGATTCGGTGGAGACTTCTTGGGCTTCCCGGCAAAATCAGCTGTGCATGCTGCCAGTCTCACAGACACATCCTGTACAAGGATAGGGACTGCAGAAAAGCAGTATCCTTGCACAAGATTTCTGTTTCTTGAGAAACAGTCTCTTAGAGCAACAAGTCCTTTCATTTGGGGTGAAGTTTATTTGTATTCCTAAACCAAAGTCTAGCACTGGAAAGATGAGGGTTATCCATTTCCTTTCAGATGTATTCAACATAATTCTGTGCTGTATACAGTACTGTAATATTGTTTATTGATTCAGTGTGGGAAAAAAATACAAACAATTCAGTAGGTAGGATAATTGGTAGTCTGCGTTATCATATGAAAACAATAATTACTGGATTTGACTGTTGAGGAATAGAATTCTCTGTTCCCTGTCCTTTGACCCTGGAGTTATATGTGATCACGAAATCAGTAGTAGTTTACTAACTAATAATAAGATTAGGTAACTCAACAACTCAAGACATGAAAGAAATAGGTGTCAATTTTTCTCATCATTAATCATAGCCCATTGTTTGACTGATGACATATAAGAAATTAGTGACATATGGAGTATAACCTCTGTGCACCTAAGAGGTTATACACTTATTGGATTTAGTGTAAAGTTTCTTGAATTGGTTTATTGCCATCACAAAGAATGCGAATAAATAGCAATGTTCTTTGCTTTTTACTCCAGAACAGGTAATAGAAAAATCTTTAAATATAACTGTCTGCTGCAGGTCTGAAATACTGTACACAGTACATGAATATACAAACACACACATGAAACCATGGCAATGATGAATGCACAGTCTTGCACTATCTTGAAACCAAGAAAAGGAAAAATGTACTTACTGAATCAAAAGATTACAGCGTTAGTGTGAGCTACACATAGGAATCAACCACTGAAAAAGGAATGTTTTACTGTTAAGTAGTTCTGTTTTCCTTTGTCACCTAAAGGAATAAAATTTGGTTTATTGTAATTACATTTTCATTTGAAAATATACTGAAGAGTTTAAAGCTCAGTGCAGCTTCAATTTGAAGTAGATCATATAATGTGCTAAATACGTTCGAATTACACACCAAACATAAAATGAGGTTAAGTTCTAATACTTATTGTATACCATAAATGATACTGTGTAATTATTGCACCACATAACTAAGGATAAATTTAGTCTTATGCATGTACATACTAAATATATATATCCAACATGACTTTAATCTTAGACTGATCCACGTTAAATATACACCTTAATTACTGAGGGAAATATTGTAATCTTACTCCTTTTGAATAGTACCTTAACTCTCCACCGTACAGTTTTCTGTCTTTCCAATAGCTTGTTTGACCATTTTCTTGTTAGTAAACTGTGTTTGCCACAATGCTGGCCCTTATGTGCCAAAGACAAGGGGATGCCTATGTATTGCTCAAGGCAAGACTCTCAGTTCCCGTTGTTCAGGAACTCCACCTTTATCCTAGCTCATTTGGGGAATCTGCAGAAAAGATTCAGGTGAGAAATGAATGTATTGCTGACAAACTATAGATCTGCTAGTAGTGGAGAATAGCTTGCTTGTCTCCTGCTTTATGACAGGAATCTTAATGAAAATACAAATTAAGTTCTATTTTAAAATGCTTCATAGATGTCAAAATACTATTTCTCTAGTTCGTTGTTCATGTAACAAAACTCATGCAGAATTATGCAATCTTGCAGATGTTTATTCACTATGGAAAATAATTTTTCCATGCATTCTATCTATATGTGTGGGTATTCTCTAAGAAACAAATTCAAGATACAGTAACTCGGCATCTCACTTCTAAACATTCAGTGTTCCCTTCTGCACTCCCTTTGGAGCATATGGCTCCTGGAACAATAATGACTGTGTGTCTACAAATCACACAACAGAGGCAGAACTGTAAAGAACTGCAGATGATGAAAAACTAGAATTCCCATTTTGCAATTCAGCCTGTGTCCCATTTTCTCTTTTTATTTGACCTTGCTTGAATAATTAATGTGGAACTGGCAAGGAGATATCTAAGGAAACAAATTCAACATAATGCAATTATGGAAAAATCATTATTCAAACATAATATGTTTGCTATTCAAAACATGGAATAATTGGCATTGTTGTACTAACCTCAACTAATTGGTCATGATTATGGGTTTGTGGACATTACCTCCTTCTGTTTTGCGGGGTGTTTCTGTTTTCATTTTTTAATCAAATAATATGAAATTTCTCCAATTGGCTGGGAAACTGTTGATGCTTCATTCTGTACTTCCAAAGTAACAAAGAGATTAGTAAGTGTGGGGCTGAATATTATTCCATCATCTTCAGCTGGCTTAACAGAGTCTGACTGCCTTGAGGACCAGCAGAATTGTATTCTCATATACAGGGAGCACTGCCGAGACAGCAGGGCAGATACAGAGCCCACAACACACAAAGATACCTTCTGGAGGAAAGCATATAAATAGTTGTTACGAGAGCTAAGCTATAAAAAGGCTGAGTGAAATATGGCATCACTAAAATGCATAGCAAAACTCAGTATGATTTCTATGCTGCCAGAATTTCATTCTAATTCGGCAGAAGTTTCTAGAATGAGAGAAAAGGTCAGATACACAAACCTGCATAGAGCATGAATATAATATATTTTAATCAAAGCTTACTTTTATTGGCCTGATATTTCCCAAATTTTAACATGGACATAACTCTTGTCCCTGTACTCAGAAAATCTTGTTTGAAATAAAGAAAGTGTTGATGCATTTCTATAGCTAATCAGAAATAATTTCTGAATCTGTGGAAAATTAAGCTGAAAACTTTGTAAGACAACTTCGAAATAGTTCTAAATGAATGCCTAAAGTTGGAGGCAAAATTGTTACTTTAAGAGCAGCATCCTGATCTTCTGACATCAAATGGAGGTAATCAAAAAACCCTTAAATATACATTGCTACAAGTCATTTTACCAGTTGGTCCTTCTAGCATGCAGTATGAGATTGAATACTCAAGGAACAGGTGGCTACTGGATTAATTACATCTAACATTTACTTTTCTGTAAATGACTCTCTGTGATAATGTCCATTTTCAGAGTTCACAAAGATGAACCTGATGTTATTCAGAAGGCTACAGTTGGCTTAATATCATTGTTCCCTTTCCAATCAAAGGGAAGAAAACAGAAAATAAGTTTGTCTCTTACTTTAAAACAGGTGAATCTTTGTTATGGTATGCTGCAGCATTTTTTTAAAAGTTAAATTCTTTTTTTTTTTCATATCTACAAATACCTAACAAAATTAAAACAATCTTGAACATCAGTCATTTGGGAGTAGAATAAAATACCACCACAGTTAGAGGCATTACAAAACTCCTAGGGACTTACCAGAAAGTTATGGGACCATTCAGAGTCTTTGCATTCTTAATGGATTAATTCAGATGTGTCTGCACACAGAGGTTATGTTGGTTCCATTGGGATTTGTCATTTCATTTTGCGGTATTGCTGCAACAAATTTTAAGCTACAGTACAAGCTCTTCAAAGCACACAAGACTTTTGCTTGTGTGGTTCTTGCCATTTGGAGTGAATGCTTCTGATCATAAACCCAAATGCTCCCATCAGGCATACAGTTATAAGTGAGTTTAAAATGATTCTTGCAAATGATTGCAAGGGCATGTCAGTAACTTACTTGCCCATAGTAAAGTCAAAGTCAAATTGTTCCTGAGATGGAATCCAACAGAGCTGAAGGAATTGAAATGTTCAGAGTGAGATCTACAAATCCCTATTTCATTTTCATGAGTATTTGAAGATTTGTTTGACCCTTACTGAAGTATTTCCTGAGAGTATTTTATACTGCAGAACACTTTGTGGGTCTCATCTGCTCTGATGTACAGAGCATGCTGAAAAGAACAAGTCTTCATAAGTTTTAGACTGGTGTTTTGTAGCTGTATCTTACTAAACACCTGCCTTCCTGCCAGAAGGTATCCCACCACACCATATTAGTTACCCTTTTCCATAGCTGTTTATCCTGCCAGTTTCTCTCCTGTCTGTTCATAATTTGGGTTTATGAAATGTAAGGAGAAAATATGTAAGCAAACTTGAACACACATTTCTAAAAGTTGTTGAATTCTTAAAAATTATCCCAATCTTTTACTCAGCAGGTGGCTTAAAAACTTGCTTGTCTCTTCCTTGAGATTTGCTTACTGAAGCCCTGCCAGAGTCAATCTGGGATCTTTCTTTAGGAAGTATTCTCTTTTGTATGTGAAAGAGGGACTTCTTAGCACTTTTCTTGCTTATCTTCTGATAATTACCACCATCACACAAAAAAAAGGGAGGGGGCAGTAAATTATGGATTTGTAAAAGTACATCTTCCAATAAAGTGGAGATAGTAGTGATGATAGAACAGAGAAGGGAACAAACACTCATGAGGTTGAAAAGAAAGAAAATACACAACTGAGTCACTTTGTTCTAAACTTGTATCAAGCAACACAGGAGGTACTGAACATCCCTCTCCCTTTCTCTGCCTTTTTTTTTTTCTTTTTTCCTAAAGTCATTGTAAAACACAACTGATGACTGCTGGCAATTCCTGTTCCACATGCCGGTTTCCCAATAATGCTCAAATTTAGCTCTCAGAATCTTAATTTTTATGGAATAAAACATTGCTGCTGTTTTCTACTTACAAAATAGCAAAACATGCCAGAATTTTAAAGCATTTAATCAGTTGGAACAGAGTAATAATAGGCTCTGTTTGCTGCAATTTTCTTAGAAGTAAACGCTAGTGACACAAATAAAGTCACTTCCAACCTCTCATTCTGTCTAATCTAATCTTCACTTTTATTTGATCATTATTGCCATGGTATCTGAGAAACAACCAGAAATCAAAAATAGAATGCTCCAGCATCTGCCCCTCTTCTGACATTCCCAGCGTTTATGTTGCTTAATTAAATTTCTGAAGAGTTTTCTGGGAGGAGTGACAAGAGCCATACTGAGAGAAAGGCAAGCTGTAAAGGAAATCTTGCATTTAGTTCTGAGCTTAAGTGTTGTTCTCACCTCCGAAGAGCTCCTACAAAGTTTGATTTTTCCAACAAGTAAGAGGTGTGTCCCTTAGATCCTCACTTCTTAAGAAACAACATTTTATTGCTACAACTGTACTCTGTTTTATTCAGCTGGAGTGTGTAAAGAAATGCAGCCTTTCCCTCCCTTGCTGTTGTTACCTGAATATTTAGTACAGAGCTTCCTGTATGACTATCTCTTTGAATTCCTAAATTGTGCTGTTCCTTCTTTATTAACACCGATTTATAGCTTCAAACTATAAGGGTTATTCTGAAAGACTGCAAACAGTAAGGGCTCTCTACAGAAGACGATAAAATCTTTGTTCTTCACATAAGCTGGTATATAAACACTGCTGCAAAAATCCTCTTCAGGCTCCATGACGTTCTAGTACTTCATATGTCACTTGGACTGGAAGTAGGTCAGGCTTTTGTAATTTCTTTTCTTCAGATTTTGTTTGATCACAACAGAATTTCACAAGAGAAGGGGCTCTGCAGGAGCAAGGCAAGTTTTAATGAAGAGACAAGAGAACTTAGGCTTTGCCAGATGATTTTACATAAAATGCTCTGCGCACGGGGATTTCAGGGCTCCTGTGCTGCTACACAAATCAAACTCACTTGTTTTTGCTGAGGTTGGCATGTGTTGGCAGTATTTGTAGGGTATTTGGATAAAATATTTGAACAAGACATGGTTTGGGCCTCTTACTGATCTACATGTGAGGTGCTGATGATTCTGCCCACATTCTTGAGCTTCAACACTTGTATTACTCTTTTTCTCTCAAAATACCTTGGTTTTGGTTACACTAGTCATGCCAAGTTACCATCACAGGTCTCATATCAGAGATAAAAAAACCAATGCCACAAAGCATGTTTTGTCTGATACCACAAAATCTGTAAGAAGGCAGCTCTACTGAAAAGTAAACAAGATGATAGTTGGTTAAACTTAAGAAAGTGACATCAATTCTGAGAAGGCAGAATAGACTTGCTTTTTGTTAGGATTAACAAAAATCCAATAGCAGAGCCAAATAAAGCTGTGTGAATTACAACCTCTGCTGAGATACAGAGGAAAGATTTATTGGGTGATATACTGACATGAATTGCCTGTCGTTCTGTTACCAGTGTAGACCATAACAGCCTATGGACACTACATCTGGATATGCAGAACAAATTCATGTAGTACCTTGCAGCATCTCAAAAAATAGTAAACCCTCCAGCTGTCTTGCAGAAGACTGACACAATTGTTGTGCTAGTGTTGCCAGAGAAGAAAAGCAGAAGGTGAAATCAAACAGGAAGAAATGTGGAGGGATTTGAGTTGGTTTCTTTTCTTTGCTAATCAAAGATGACATCAGCATAAGTTGAGGCAGGATTTTAAAGCAGTTTGTTTAACTGGTGCTGGTGATATTACACTGTGTATTACCTGAATGGGAAGGTTTTTATTTCATGTTCCTCCATTCTTGCAGCAGCATTATGAGACTATAATCTGTTAAGGCTAAACTCTGTTTTATTGCTTTCTTTTCACAATCAAATGATTTTATCTAGTAATTAAGGGCTTTTTCAACAATCATAAACATTAGCATATTGCTAATTTAAAAAGCAGTTACTAAATAAATGCCTATCATGCAGTGCACAGGTTCCACTGTGCACTTTGCTTATGTTGATATTGCTGTTTCCATTTTTATTTCAGCTGAGTAAGAGAAGTCTACCCAAAAACTTGCTTTCTAATCAGGTAGATGGGCAAGGATATTTAGGCACATAAATCGCAAAATTGATTAAGGTATGCAGCAATCTACCTACAATCCCTAGTGATTTTACTGTGTGAATTTCCTGGTCATTGCACATATAAAAACCTACAGAGCTAACTAGCTATTCATATGCAGAGAAAAGTAATTTTCAAATACAGCCATTGGTGCGTTTCTAGTGAATGTATTGCATCCGAAGTTTTGAGAAATGTGGCCCTTTAAGAAATAATTTCAGATTTTAGGGTTTATGTTTTTAAAGCTAATTGGGGGATTTTGATGCCAAATTCTCATTTAAATCCATTTACTTCTTTTGGAAAAGCTCATCTTCAGACACTATTGATTTTAATAGCTGAAATAAATAGTCAGAGCAAACCAACTACTCAATAATTTTCATGAAAGTTATGTCTACTAACTTATGTTTTCTACAGAAATAGGACAGTATTGCTGTGACAAATCACTGGTATTTGACTTGCTATAGCCAGAAATAATCTTATCTATGAGAACACTATAATACCCAAATTGTCATATTTCGTTGCTTATTTTCTAGTGTGGGTTAGCACTTTAAGATAGACGTTGCTAACATTAAAGCTAATATTGTGATTGGGGTAATATTATTTCGAGGATCCCTGGTTACATCATAACAGTCTGTGGCCTTGCTGGCCTCTGTGGTAAATAAGACACCTGAACATCTCTTAATTTCATGTATTGAAAGGTAGAATTTCAAGTTAAATAGGGCAAAATTATCAATAAATTCCTTCAGAAATGTTAAAAGTAACAGAATCAAAGTAAATTTTAGAATCAGTTGGGGTTTACTATTGGAATAAAGGTCTTGCATAATAACGTTCAAGGTTAGGGAAAACCTGTGTACATGTCCTTTGTTGGACAGACCTCAGGTTGGGCCTTGAATTCTCTACTGTGATTATTTTGATTCTACCAAAAAAATGGTCCCAATTCTAATAATGTAATAATAATAATGTAATTCCTTACATTAAATTCTTTTAATTCCTAAAAAAACCAGATTGTCAGTTTTTTAGGGAAGTTATATGTTGCTAACAAGGATCTCAATGCTTATTGAAGATACTTCCTTTTAGTTATTCCTTTATGTCTAAAAGCATGCAGGTTTTATTAAATGTAAAATACTGAAAGGAACACAGAATCCATATTATGTGGCATGTCCTGCTGTGGCCTTACTTTGCCAAAGAAATGTAGCAAAAACGTGCTGGTAATATCCTTTGTCTTCATTATAAGAATCTGTGTTACTACATTCTTTCTGATGTAAGGCCATTTACCTTGACTCCCAACTACATTTAATCTCATTACATTCACTGTCATTATAGCAACATCTTCATTCCACTTGAAAGACTTTAAAGCTCTGGAGGATGATATTACAGTAAGGGCAGAATATGCTTTATTGAATAGGGTCCTGTGTAAATTCCAGATACGATCATGCCATCCATTTTTATGAGCCTGCTCACATGATTCTGGGTTAATGCAGCAATTGCGATTCTTCCAGTTAAACATGGGGATGGGAAATCAGACCATGAATAAGCATCTAAAATATTTTGATATCGAAAGGACCAAAAAAGATGTATTAAAAGATCTTAATATAGATCTTGACTTGAAAAAGAACTTCTGTGCTTTTCCTGCAAAAGATTCTACAAAATGAAAACATGTATAAATAAAAATGCTAATGTTAGAAATAAGAGTAAATTAATTCCAAGACAGGAAATGACATCACTGTAACTTACCCTCAGTACAGAACTCAGTATTTCAAGGATCATATTAGTTTTTGTAATATTAATAACAAAATCTACAGTGCTGAGTTGAATAAGCTTTACTCCTAGAAAAAAAAAAAAAATCCTAGTTTAGGCTACCTGTCAAGGGATCAGCATTACAATGGAAATTTTCACAGACAAAATGCTTCAGAAAACTAAAAAGCCGGAGAGGAGGGGTTGAGATTTTCAAGTCTTGTACAGCTCATGAACAGCCCATGGGGCTCTTAAAGGTGTCCCAGACAGTCCTGAGAGGCAGCGGGAGTCTCAGCAAGGTAGTAGAACACAAGAAGCTACTGTCAGCTTCTCTATCTGCCCACGTCTCTTAGGTCAATAAAGTACATTTCTGAAAATACGTCTTTGTGTTGGATTACCTCTTTCATCTCCTATAGTCTTGTAGATGGTTGTATAGAATACCAAGTACAGGGTGCGTGCAAAATTTCTTTGGGATCAGATAAATTACTTTCTTCATTACTTGCTTTAGATAGTGAAATAAATAGCTATGTGAAATTAATGGGTCATAAGATCTTTGTGAAAAAACAGTAAAAATTTCTTAGTGCATGTCTGAATAAAGTATTCTTGAAGTACTCAGCATGACCATGCTGATAAATAGACTTATCCAATAACTGAAGGGCAAGTTATTGGTTCTTGCCTTTGGTCAGTGATAATGTTGTATGATCTTGTCATTTATTATGGTAGATTTTATTAGGTGTGTTGTTATAGGCTACCCATAAAATTTTATGTACTAGTAGAAAATAAAATTATAGTTTATCAGATTATTCCTCTGCCTCAAACTATCCAAGATGGGTGAAAACAGAGATTTGCAAGGTATAGAACTTCTTAATGAATACAGACCTAGAGGATGATAATGTTAAAGATGATTCTGTCTGCTCTTTAGCCTTTGAAGCTGCAGCATCCAGTGCTGATCCAGGGACTGACCCAAGGCAAGGGTAATAGTAAAAACTCTTAGTTTCATTGAGGTGGCTACAAAAGATCTGATTTTGCCTTGA
This sequence comes from Aquila chrysaetos chrysaetos, assembly GCF_900496995.4. Taxonomy (NCBI): domain Eukaryota; kingdom Metazoa; phylum Chordata; class Aves; order Accipitriformes; family Accipitridae; genus Aquila; species Aquila chrysaetos. Next base: position 15,786,364 of record NC_044012.1, read on the forward strand.
GAATGGCTACAAAATGTAAAGACTGGGTATGTCTTAGGCCAATATATGCAGAATATTTTTTTTTTTCAGGGGCAAGCTTTCTGCTATATTAGCTTAAGTAAAAATTTGTGTTGCTAATTGGTTCAGATAATTTAGGTAAATGGTGTTTTTTGAAGATGACTTAAAGTGCAAGATTAGTCATATGAACAGAAGTAATTGCCTATCTAGCCATTCAGTAACCTCTGCTATTGTCTGCTTTTTATCTGACTTTACAAAGCAAATTCATCAGGCCATAATAAGCGTTACTCACACAGAGCCTGTAAGTCTTGCTTTAAAGGGGCATATAAATGATGAAAGGAGAGACAAGACAGGCAGGAAATAGAACTCAGTGAGGTTATAGATTCTTGCAGATTTTTCTTCCAAACTGATATTCAGTAAAAAAGATTTCCCTTTCCCTTATGCCACAGAACCATACTTCCGCACTACCTGTTCCTGACTGATCCATGGCACAGTATCTTCATCATTTCTATTGAACTTGGGAGACATAAGATCAGACTGACACAGGCCTTCCTCACAAAAAGATTCATTGGTTTTTCCACTGAACAGAGTTCTCATTACTGAGGAACACAATCTAATTTCCACTTTTACAATGGATGGGTCCCATGGTTCACAAAAATATATGGAGGGAAAAGGTGTCTTACAAACCTGTCACTCCATCATTGGTCTCTCGGAGTTTATCCCCAAATTAGTTCAACAAAATGCCATTTGTATTTCCTTTTCATATATAATTCCATACCGGCATGTCTAGAAGTGACATTTGTCCCAAGGTGCAGAGTCAAATGTTTGTACAAGACTATATTCCTGATGTAGTAATGGGAGTCTCTGGAACCTCCTCAGAATGATGGCTCCCTCTCCTATTACTACACATTTTGATGGTCCTGAAAAATCTTTTCTGAATCACTGTCTTCAGTAGTGTTTATATGCATTAGTATTAAATTTTGTACTTGCTAGTTATTTCTTTAAACATCTTTGCTCCATAATTAAGCTAATGACTTCATTGCTTTTCTCCTTTTTGATCAACCAGGAAAACAAATTCTTTTTCTTGTATGCCCACTCAGATATGTTCTGCTTTTATCTAAAAATTAAGAGATTTGATCCCATGTCTTTCTCTTCTGTATTAGAATTAATCAGATCTAGTTTAATATTGGGAGATACCAAGTAATCCCTGTTTAGGAAGTTTTGTGTTCTAGAAGTGCTGCTTTCATCACTCTACTAGCTATCAAATACTAACAGGTTGGCTGGTTTTGCCACTAGCTCACCATCATGCTTGGAAGTGTTCCTGCTGCAAAAGAATCCAGTAAGGTCTGTTGGTTTTATAGTTCTAAAACTCGTACAGCTAAAACCAAATGGTTGATATAATTTTCTCTTTTGGGAAGAGAAAACCTAAAAATGGCAGGTGTACAAACCTGTGGCAGATTCCTAGCAACAGTTAAATCTACAGAAACAGCTTGACCTAACCTTATTTTTTCTCAGACAGCGTGTGAATTTAATTATGTAGAAGTTGAAAAAGGAGACATGCTAGACATTCCTAGTAGACATGCTTTGACCTACCCTGACTGTTTTAAAGGATTCCCAAATTCATAATTTTGAAGGAGCATTTTTCTTTGAAAAAAAAATGAGGTAGATAAAGCATTCTTCAGAGAAAATGTTTGTGGAATTGGAATCTGAATTACTTGCTGACACACAGTTGTTCTCACTCCTCCTCCCAATTGCATTTTAATTCAGCAATCTGAGAGATTTTACAAAACTAATCATTTGCTTTGATCCTGTGAATATATTCTCCTTGAATAAAGACAAAATCAATAGGAGAAA